>NC_143480.1:51460067-51774122 GCF_027475165.1 Benincasa hispida
TTAAAGGAAAGTAACAAAATTAGTTAATAAGTGTAACTGTAGTAGTTGTTAATTTGTTGAGTTTGTTTTAACTAATTTCTAATTCAGTTTACTCTTTAGTCTTGGGTGTAATATCTATAAATAGCTCTATGATCTATAGCGTTTTCACTCATACATTTTAGTGAAAGATTATTGCAAGGTATCAGATTCTATTTAAAAACATCATTCTGATTAATTAGATAATTATGGTGTTTTATTTTAAAATTAATAGATAGATATCCTTAATTTTTCAATGTAAAATTCTCAACATGATTCTCTTCACATATCGAATTCTGTCGATTTTCATTCACAATTCAATCATTATATTTTGTATGATTGATAAGATTACTAAGATAATTTAAAAGTTGGGACAAAAAATAAGGGAAAAAATATAATATAGGAAAATACAAAGAGGGGAAATAGCTCTACTATATTTCCGTTCTCATTTTTGGGACAAGAGATCTAAGCTTAGAAATCTAAGCCAAATCTTTTGATAATATCCACAAGATTCGAATTAATTCAATTGTTCTTACTTCTTGAGAAGATAATTAATTAAAGATACAACACACTTAATAGTTAATAATATAAAAAGATTAAAGCAAGTTTTAGACTAAAAGCGACACCCGAACTTTTTAGTCCAAGTTTTTTTTTAAAAAAACTAGTTTTTTTCATGTGCTTTGCACGTGGTTATTTCCTTTTAAAATATAAAATAAAATTTATAATATATGGCTAATAATTCTATTATAATATTTTGTATAAAATAATTTTTTACTATAGATGAAATATCCATTCCTTAAAAAAAGATAAAAATCATCATACTCTTATGGAATTCCATCCACTATAAGTGGAGGTATGAGTGGTTATGACTATTACACTACAAAAATTTTGGGTTTTAATGTCGGTTGAAATAAGTGAAATCGGATGTAAAATGTCGGTTGAAAAAAGTGAAATCGGATGTATAATGTCGGTTTAAAAAAATGATCTCTAATATTGATTTTAAACCAACATTAAAGATGGGCTACAATGTCGATTTAAAACCGACATTAAAGGTCTCTCATTTATTTATTTTTTAACTTTATTAAAAATCCATTTCAAATGAAATATTCTCTCTCCTTTCACTTCTCTCTTACCAAACCCTCTCTTCTCTCCTTAGCTTGGCCGTGCACATCACTTCCATGGATTGTCGTCACCGGTGTTGCTTGGATCTCCGTCATCGTGGGCTTCTTTCGGTGGTGGGTCATCGTCGTGGGTGTTCTTCGGTTGTTTTTCAGTTGGTTTTCGTCAGCATGTGGGTGTTCTCGAGGTGTTCTCATGGGTTGTTGTCACCGATGTTTCTTGGATCTCCGTCGTCGTGGGCTTCTTCCAGTTATGGGTCATCGTCGTGGGTGTTCTCCGATCGTTTTTCTGTTGGTTTTCATCTGTGCGTGGGTGTTCTCGGGGTGTTCTTCGCCGGTGCATGGGTGTTCTCCATTGTTCTTCGCATGTTCTTCCGGTGGTTCTTCACATGTTCTTTTTGGGGTGTTCTTCACTGGTGCATGGCCTTTAAGTGGCATTGTTCTTCGGGTGTTCTTCGGTTGGCTTTCCGGTGGTTGTTCGTCGTGGTTGTTCTTCCAGTGTGCGTGGGTGTTCTCGGGGTGTTCTTCGCCGACGCATGGGTGTTCTCCATTGTTCTTCGCATGTTCTTCCAGTGGTTCTTTGCATGTTCTTTTGGGGTGTTCTTCACCGGTGCATGGCCCTTAAGTGGCATTGTTCTTCGGGTGTTCTTCGGTTGGCTTTCCAGTGGTTGTTCGTCGTGGTTGTTCTTCCAGTGGGTCAGCTCGTCGTTCGTTCAGCTGGTTCTGATCGTAGAGGTAGGTCGCCAGCGTCTTGGTCAGCTCGTTGTTTGTCAGATTTTCCGTCTCAACTCTGTTTACAAGTTCGATGCTCGCCAACGTTCCAATCTTCGAGCTTCAGTTCAAATCTCTTCAAGTTTGTGGGTTGTTTAAGTTGTTTGCTTAGAAAGGTAAAATTTTGTTTTCATATGAATTTTCAATTTAGTAATTTAAAGTTATTTCATTCATTTTATTTTTATTTTAATGATTAAGCTTATTGAAATTTTGAAATGTTGGAATTAAATTAGTTGAAGAATATATACTTGGTTGGTAGTCTTTCTTGGTGTGGTTCAAGTGTATATCAAAATCCTTTTCTTTCAATTATATATAAACTAATTTGGTCTTACTTGGATGATTAAGTTTGATTTGTATGGTTCAAGTGTTAGTTCATTAATTTTATTTTTTGTTCCAATGATTAAGCTTCTTGAAATTTTGAAATGTTGGAATTAAATTAGTTGAAGAATATATACTTGGTTGGTAGTCTTGCTTGGTGTGGTTCAAGTGTATATCAAAGTCCTTTTCATTCAATTATATATAAACTAACTTGTACTTGGTTGATTAAGCTTGATTGGTGTGGTTCAAGTGTTATTTCATTAATTTTATGTTTTGTTCCAATGATTAAGCTTCTTGAAATTTGTCAATAGTTGAATGAAATTAGTTAAAAAATATGTACTTGGTTGATAGTCTTGCTTGGTGTGGTTCAAGTCTATATCAAAACCAATTTGTTAATGTTTTAGGTCTTATTGTTGATTATGGTTAAATTTACAAGCTTACAGTTACGTAATTTTTCCTTGTTATTGTTTGTCTTTTTTGAAGATTAAGTTGCATATTTTACAATCATGGATAAGTCATGGATGAAAATGAATAAAATGTCAACTGAGTATGGTTTAGGGGTTGAGATGTTTATTAAAAATGGTCTACAACATTCAAATATATCGAATGTCATGAGTTATCCATCTTTAAAGTGTGTGAATGCAAAGGCACTAAATGTGAACACAATAAGAGATCACTTATATTTTAATGGTATAAATCAAAGTTATCAGACATAGATTTTTCACGGTGAATTATTACCGATTAAGAGAAACAATGAAAATGTATACTAGTGAAAGAGACAAAGTTAATGAGGATGATGTTGATGTTGATGACACAATTGGAATGCTTGAGACTACATAAAACTATTTTAATGAAAAATCCGATAATTTTGAAGAATTATTAGATTAAGCGAAAAAAACATTGTACCCAAATTATAAAACTTTTTTCAAAATATCTACATTGGTAAAGTTATATAATTTGAAAGCTAAATTTAGATGGAGCGATAACTTTCACTGAGTTGTGGAATTAATTCATGACATATTACCTATCTTAAAATCGACATTAAAGGGCTTGAATAACCCTATCTTTAATGTCAGTTTAAAGCCGACATTAAAACCCAAAATTCTTGTAGTGTTAATATTCTACTACTTTAGATTAATCTCATTTATTAATATTTATAAGAGCATTTGATTTTTAATTATCAAATTAAAATTTCAAAAAAAATATTTAGAAAATTAAGTACAAGCATAAAAATTTCAAAACAAATTTAATAGTTTATGTATATTAATTAAAAATTAACAATTAAGAAAAAAGTGATCTATCATTCATTTTCATTCTTTTTCAATTATATGGAGGCTGACAAATTAATTTAAAGAATTTCTTTCGAATGCATCTCAAGAGATCAAAATGAGTGTACATCCCAATAATATCTCAAAGTTTTACGCCACTCTTTTTATAGTTATGAACTTGAATCTGTCATTCTCACTACCTTGCTATAACATTCATGTCATCTATTTCAAAATAAAAGAAGATATCTGTGTTTAGTTGATTTTAGAAATAGATGAATTGTCTTATAAGAATTTGAGGAATTGATAAAAGAATTTTCATATTAAAAAAAATGAAGGTTAATATCGTCTGAAAAAGGTAAAATTAGAAAAATTGTTGACACTTATTCGATGATGAAGCACCAGGGTTAAATATCACTTCCAAACAATCATTTATCTACTCATTACTGACCATATTTTCCAAGATTTTCTCTATCTGAGAATCGTAAATTTTCAACAAAAACCTAACAACTATATATACATATAGATAGAGATTTTAAAATTGACATTACACATAACAAATTGGATTGATTATTCATCATCATCTCTTATATTTGTCGTAAAGAAAAAAAAAACATTTTTCGAACATCAAATTAAATAGAAAAAAAAAAAAAATAGACACAACCTATGTAAGATAAAGGTGATCTTTCATCAATGTTTGATAATTATTTAGTCACACATCAACTAGACCCTTGTTCATCATCTAATATTCAAGTATAAATCCTTTAGCAATTAATACTAAAGTATAAATGTTATGGTCACCGACAGGGTGGAATTAATTAAAATTTAGGCATAAATATTATGGTTAATGGAAGAGAGAAGAATTTGGATGGGTTGGAAGAGAGCCAAAGAGTTAGTAAGAGAGGAGAAAAATAATATAGGGAGGAGGCTCGAATGTGTACTAAAAATTAGCAATTAAATTATAGATATTTATACCAGTAATTATTATAATTATTTTAAATGATCACATGACATTTTAAATTAGGAAAGCAAGTCTGAAAAGTTATCTATCGTCTATCTTTCATTTTCTCTACTTTCTCCTCTTCTCTCTTCTTCTTTATTACTTAAAAAAATGATAAAATTTAAGAAATAATGTAGCTATTACTTTTACATTTAAGTATAATTAATTTACAAAATACATATTTTTGTCAAAAAAAAAAAATTGGAAGTCGTCTAATAGGAATCAAAGATGAGTGAGGATTAAAAATTAAATCCCAATTAAAAAAATAAAGAGAAAGAAACTTGTGTTGACAAAATAGTTTTTTCGTCAATATGAGCTTAACTCAATGATATATGACGTGACCTTTTTTCCTAGAGGTTAAAGGTTCAATCTTACATCCCTGCAATTATTATAGTAAAAAAAATAGTTTTAAAAAATTATTGTTTGTTAAATAACAAATTTGGTTCCTATAATTTGGATAAAGTTATAATTTAATGATTTGACAATCCTCATAAATAGTTCCTATATTTTGATAAAATTCTTACAAATAGAGACTAAATTCTAATAAAGACCGATTTCAAATAAAGGAAAATGAGCAAACCTATTTACAAACATAGCAAAATGTCACTATATATTAGTGATAGACCACGATAGACTTTTATCAATATCTATTAGTATTAATGATAGAAGTCTATCACCTCTATCACTAGCACTATTTAGTGTGTTCTTTCTCAATGGATTTTGGAATGATCCGCTTCTGCTCATTGGTTCTCTATTTAGAGTTCCTTCAGTCTATTTTGTCCTAATGACCCTAAATCTAATAAACTAACATTTAAGGTTGTCTTATGAGTCTTGACCCCACATACAGGGATCAATATTCAAGATACAACTTAAAGGGTCTATAGTATAGGAATAAAACTGGATACATTATCTTGGTAACACTATGGATACGACCCACTTTATATTTGATACAAACGTAATGGTCCAACGTGTTCATGTAGGTGACACGCGAGTGAAGGTATCCTATGTAATGAGTTTGCATAAGACTGGACCGTGAAATAGTAACCATTAGATGTAACACCGTTGACTAGTCAGGTTTCTATTTCAATAGGATAACCTAGGCAACTTAGTTTTAATCCTGAGTATATTATGAACTTCTATTCACGAGAAATTGTCCTTCGATTTATATGGATGAAGGTGGTTAGTTCGCTGACCTAATAAGCCTACCATTTTGAGGACAAGACCGAGTGGGGAGCTAGGAACATAATTGTAAGATTGTATCAGCAACAGCAGAAGCACAAGGATCATTAAAGCACTCTAATTCATTAATATTGGTAAAATATAAAGCATGCTCTGGCAGAAAACAAGTGAGTTTCAAGACATACCTCTTGTAGAACATCTTCAAAGCGCGATCTCCAGCTGCAATCTTCTCTAAATTTTATTGCAGACCACCTCAAGATCTTCCCCACTATTCTCCTTGTGCTCTAGATTGAGTTGTGGGACTCAAAACAAGCTTGAATCAAGGGATGAAGGAGAAAAGCTCACAGCAGCAATCTTGTTGAAGAACCCTTTCTTCAACCTGAATTTTCTCTAAAATTCTCTCTTGATTGCATGCCCGAAATTTATTCAAAACTCTTCATTATATCGTAGATCAACATGCAATGGAGAGAATTTCATGAGTTGCAGCTCATGCTTGGAGTAAGACAAGGCAAAGAAGATGACTTTTGTGTGAGCAAGTAAAAAGATGGATAATGGAAAACATAGTTTTTCTATTTTGTGTTTTCTTTTTCTAATTTTCTATTTTTACCAAAAATAAAAACTTGATTTTTACAAAATCTATTTTGATTTTAAAAATTGAAAAAATAAAATTAATTTCATAAATTAATTTTTAAATAAAACTTAATCAATTTAATATCAAATATTAAATTAATTTTTACGCACATCCATCCTTATATATTTAAATCATATTTAAATATAAATTCTCCTATTTCGTTTAATTCTCAAATTAAACATGTAATTATATCTCATATAATTATTTATTCCCTTAATTCTAATTTGAACTTTTCAAATTAACTTATCACACTATTCTAGAGCTAGTCCGTTACGAGCTAGTAGGGGACCTCGCAGATCTACGGATCATGGGCTCCAACGATTCGAGATTAATTGGCTAAACTTATTAGACAAGATTAATCCCCATTTGTTAACTAATGAGTCACTTCACTAAAGCCCATAGTTGCACTCCCTTCTAGATATATTATGTCCACATGATTTAACCATAATCAGCAAGTCGACCCTTCATATGTTGTTCGTAATAACTGCTGGGTCAAATATCTGTTTCATCCCCGAGATTACGTCTTATTTCTCAAATTCCTACTGATCCTCTAATGAACAACTGGTTTGTGATCCAATCACTAAACTAAACTCTCTCAACCCAGTGAGAGGGTGGGGCCCCTTGTTCAAGACTTGGATTCTGTACTTGAGAGAACAACTTTTCTTCTATCCCTAAATCGTGGAGGCATGAACTCCATCTTGCACCCTATATCCCTAACTATTTATTATGTCTTACCCTTGAAATGGGAGTCTTAGTGAGCCGGTGTTGTTGAGTCAACCCTTACCTATGAAAATCTAAGGGCAATCCCAAATAAACAAGAGTTCATAGTTAGCTCAGGATTAAAATCAAATTACATAGGTCATCTAGGTGAAATAGTCAGTCTTATACAGTAAATAGCGTTATAAAGTAAGAGTGACTTATTTCTTGGTCCAATCTTATGCAAACTCATTACATAGGATGCCTTCACTCCTCATGTCATAACATGTACGAATTAGGATCACATCGTATGTAGCACTTTACAACTCTTTGTAAAAACTACAGAGTAAGCCGCATACAATGGTGTTGCCAGAATAAAGTACCCAACCTTATTCATGTACCATAGATCATTTTGACTATTTACTCGAAGCTAATCCACTCTTATGTCTCCACATAAAGTTCAAGTACTCATGCAATAGTCATAGGTCTTAGTTTATTGGATTTAGACTTTCATACAATTTATGAAATTAATAATAAATTTATTGATTATAGAAAATGTTTATCGTTTTACAAACTGCGAGTTTTAGGACATAAAACCCAACAATAAGAATACAAGATAAAATTCACTCTTTCCCACCTTAAGGGTAAGTAGATGAGTGTTCCCTTAAATAGTGTCTCCGAGACTTGAAAGGGCCATAATCTCTTGTTGGCCTGAAAGAGATTTCTTTTTATTGGTTGGGTCATAAAAAGGTTGTTCATTATAGGGGCAATGGAACTTAAGAAGTCAGAGGTAACCCAAGGGTAAAACGATAATTTGACCCAGTTGGAGTTACAAACACTCGTGAAGGACTAACTTGTTGGTATTGTTTTATATTTGTGGACACAGAAATATATCTGTAATGAGAAGAATATAGTTGTGGGTCTTTAGTGGAAATTAATTATCAAGACGATAGTATTTCCAGAATAAGGTACCCAGTCTATCCATATACTATAAATCGTTTCAGCTATCTACTCGAATTTGATCCACTCTTATGTCTCCACATAAATTCCAAATACTCATGTAACAACCATAGACCTTAGTTTATTGGATTTATGTTCTTTCTAAAACGAAATGAGTAATTCATACATTCAATAACAAATTTATTAAATAAACCTCCAAAACAACTTTATTGATAACGTAATAAGTTTAGGTGTTCACAAACCACAAGTTTAAGGACAAAAAACCCAACAAACTCTCATTTGGACTAAAATTCCAGTGGGTTTTCATATATACAAATATATACAATGTTGAGTATGTTGGGATTGGTATCCTAATTTTCCCGGAGTCTCGTAGTTTGTAATTTATACACATTGTTATAAATAAAATAAGAGTTATTTTATCTGACATTTACTTATATCCAATAATTAGTTTCATGGTTATCATATGTAAACTTAAGCATGTATATGAGATATACAAGTGGATCATGCCTTAAGTGATAACCTAAATAGGTCTGTAGTATAAGGATTAAGAAAAGATACCTGATCCTGATGATATTACAGATACGGCCTTTTTGTAGAAGTTTGCAAGTTTTGTGAACTACAACAAATGGTAGATCTTGACCATTCATGTGGAGACATGCAAGCGGGGGTGTCCTATACAAAGAGTTTGTATAAGACCGGACCACGAGATGATATGTCTCTGTATATAATGTCATTGATAGTGGAGACTTACATCTCACCTAAACGACCATAGGTGACATGACCTTAATCCTGGGTGTTTTGAGAACTTTTTCCTTTGAGGGCAATCCTTAGATTAGTATGGGTGAGAGTGGCCAGATTTCCAACTTAACATGCCTACCTTTTTTAGGACTTGTCTGATTTGGGAGCTTGGAATTCACTCCTTCCCTGAGGCAGGAGTAAGTAGATAGATTGCTCCCTTAAGGGCTGATTTCGAGGCTTGAACATAGTAGCCACAGCTTCTCTTTGGAAGAGAGGACTCAGTCATAGTAGGACTATGACTTATGTTCATTAGAGAGATCAGTAGTACTTAAAGAGTTAGATGTAACCACGGGGGCATAACAGTTATTATTGATTTATATGTTTAAAGTCATAGTTTATTACTTAAATACATTTGTTCTAAAATTTCACTATAAATTTCACAATATTTTTATAAATTTTCGTGATATCCATGATTTTTCTTGAAATATTCGTCGTTATAACTGTAAATCTGAGTTTATATCGATAATGATATTTTTGTCCTTGCTTGTTACAACAGCTTTCAAGGTTTTGTTGTCGATCGACTTCAAGAAGGTAGTCATCTTGGCTTTCCGGTAAGAATAGTTTGTTCCATCAAGAACAGGAGGATGCCTAGTGGAATCACCTTCCCCAATACCATCCACGAACGAAGCACTTGAAATAAAGGTGACATTGTCTGATACCAATTGAAAATTTTAGAATGAAGTTCCACACATAGAACTCAAATGTCACATAATAAGTCCTAACAAAGTCAAAGAGAACAACAAAGCAATAGTATATCAAGAATAAACACACAAGATTGTTAACCAAGTTTGGTGATAAGACCCACCTACGTTCGAGGGGCAGTGTGCCCGAAAAAGACAATCCACTAATATATCAAAGTCAAGCGATTACAACGTTATACTTATCTGTAAATAGCGAATATTACAGTGACACGCGTAGACCTTTTTCGACGAATAATACCTTATGCTCCTTCTAAGATGTGAGAAATCCTTCTCAATCAGTAAAGTCTTATGCTCCTCCTAAGAAAAAACAACATTTGTTGCGATAAAATGCTCGCAAGAGCAAGTAAATAACATGCCACCATAACTACAAAACAAAACCTTCTTCTTCAATTCAATGTAATGCAATAAGATTTTATGTAGAACACCCTTAATAATCTCCAAAATAATATGTGCGGCAACCCTAATACGAGGACTTCTTGAGCTTAAATAGTGCAAAATGATGGAAAGAATCCTCACATAATATCGTCAATTTAGCGAACAGAAAAACATCTCAATGAAAAAAAATTCTGCAAAATTATTTAAATAAGAAAAGGAATATTTTACCAAGTTGACACCTTGAAGAACAACCTCTGAGACAATTACCTACATAGACAAAACCTAATAAAACTTCTAAACAGTCCAAAAAATCAATATCAATTAACTTAAACAAATATATTTAGTCAATATCACATTTCTAACCTTTACCAATTCTGAAGCAAGAACAGTTTCAAAAGATTTTTAAAAAGGAAAAAGAGTAATTAAGGGCCAAGCAGAAACCGATTGGTTCTATAAAACTTAGCCACATTTGTGTTGTTGTTGCCCGTCTACCTACCGGATCACAAGTCCAAAAGCCCACTTTCCATCGACCTTCATTTTTACACAAAGAATACTGATCACACCTAGAAATCTACACCTCTTGTAACCGTTCACGTAAAAAAATAATAAAATATTCTCGAATGCGTCTCTTCAAGTTCCAATCCACCCCTTTTCTCAATTAATTTTCAAAACAACCCCCAATCTAAATAACTCACTGGATTGTCATAGAAGTTCGATTAATTTTGGATTTTTTTTTACAATGTAATTTTCTAAGAAACCAACCATTAATTTTTCTATTAATGGAATTTAAACAAAATAAATAGAAAAAGATTAATGCAATTCATTTACATATTAAATTTGAAATAAATGAATTGGTACTATCGCAAAATAATAATAATAATAAATAAATAAAATAAAATAAAAAGAATTGGTATTATATGTCTTGAAAGGCTGGATTGAATTACGTGGTAATCCAGATAGATTTTATTATATAACGAACACATCACTCATAAACTATTTGAGTTAATTAAATTAGGTTTGTTAGTCATAGTCACTTATCAAAATATTTATTTAACCAAAAAAAACACAATGTTAATTTCTAAAGCATTTTTACCTTCAAATATTGAAAAGTTATTTGTAAAATTAGTTGGAAATAAGTATTCTAAAAACAATCATGAATAAAATAAAAGGAAAAGAAATATATGTATATATATATATATATAATTTTATTGAAAATAAACAAAAATACATCTTTATCTGAGCATATATAGTTTCATCGTAGTTTACATATATATTCATTCATTTAACATCATTAATGTTTAAATTCTTCATACTTCCACTTATACTAAAAAAGTTATATGTTTAAGTGTACAACAAAATTTAATATTATTTTAAATGAATCCACAAATCAAACCAAATTTCGCGAGTTTGAGTTTGATTGATTTAGTTTTTCAAGTCCTATCCATAATCAATATGAGTAAATGTAAGCCTAACTCAAAATATATATGATGTTTTTTAAAATCAACCTGATCTCAAAATAAGTAGTATTTATTAAAAAATAATAATAATCTATAATATATTAAAAGAGGCAATCAGAAGAGAATTTGTACTTCCGTCTTTGCTCTTTAAAGTTTTCATAATGACTGTTTTGTCCTCAAAATCACAACCATTTGTTTTATAGGTAAGTTTTATAAATTTTCTTTTTTTTTTCTCTCTTTTTTTTTTTATGGAGTCTCTTAGTTTTTTCCCTTATTTTTCTTTTTCATTACTAAAGAATTAGTAAAGTGAAATTTGAAATCACACACCATTTAACAAATACACAAATTCTTTTGTAGAATAACTACATTTTTTATACTTTTTTCGTGCATCTTTTCCCATTTTATCTTTCAAAAACTTTATTTAATGTCTTATTTCATTTTATTGCGAAAATTTATAATCATAAATGAAAATATTTCACTGTATTTTATCTCTTTTATTTACCACTGAAAATCAATAAAAAATTATTTATTAGTTCAATCATTTCTACTTCCTCTGAAAAATTATGCTGAAAAGATTTTTCACTACTCCACCATATTTCATATTAATATGAATTAACGAAATAAATTTAACTAAAAATATATTCATTTAAAATTTTATGTTCAAAAGGTTTTTTAACAATGTAGATCCACGTGTCTTCAAAACAATAAAAATAATAATGATTAGTAGCAGATTTTTTTCCCTATAAAAATACCAGCTATTGCTTAAATTACTACAACTTCATATTAAGACTACTTTCCTCTTAAATTTAATCAAATATGGCGAAAAACTTCGGAAAGGGCTTCCCAACTGAAGATTGTTCTACGGTATCAATGGCTACTGACCCATCTACGATGGGCCAATACCTAGCCCGTCGGCTCGTACAAATTGGTGTCTCCGATATCTTTTCGGTTCCAGGAATTTCGAATCTGGCTATATTCGATTACTTTATGGCCGAAAAAGGATTGAACCTTGTAGGGTGTTGTAGCGAGCTCAATGCTGGCTATGGGGCTGATGGATACGCCAGGTGCCGTGGTGTTGGAACCTGCGCTGTGACCTTCACGGTTGGTAGTCTTAGTCTCATCAATGCCATTGCCGGTGCTTACTCTGAGGATCTTCCTGTGATTTGCATTGTGGGTGGACCAAATTCAAATGATTATGGGAGTAAGAAGATTCTCCATCATACCATTGGATTGCCGGATTTCAATCAAGAATTCCGTTGCTTCCAAAATGTCACATGTTATCAGGTAAAAATTTTCAATTGGAATAATACTTATTTAAGATGCTAGTTGTTACTTTTTAGGCTAAATTATAAGACATATACCTTAAACTTTGTCATTTTTTTTAAAAAAAATATTCAATATTATTCCTAAACTTTTGTAAACTTCTCAAAACTATCATCTGAATAAAAATTATTAAGAATTTTGAACAAAATCGAGATTCAATTCTGTATGACGATGACCTAAAACGATGTAGTGATTTAAATTTTATTTCTAAGTCATGATCATCGAACCATTGTACATCACTTTCAGAATTGTAAAAAATTTCTACACCAAACTATTTTTTAAAAACATTCGTGAAAAAAATACAGTAGAAATCCTTTAAAATTTTAATTTAACCTTCTATGTAGGCTGTTATCGATAATTTGGAAGATGCACGGTGGCAAATAGATAGAGCAATATCCAAATGTTTGGAAGAAAGTAAACCAGTTTACATTAGCATTTGTTGCAATTTGGTGGCCATTCCTCATCCTTCTTTCTCTTTCTCTGCCCAACCACTCATCCCACTCTCCCTTTCTCCCAAGTAAATCTTTCTTCTCCCAAAATACTCAAAATCCTAAATTTAATTCACTCATTTCCAAACAACAAAAAATGTTAATCCTTCATTAATTTCTACTTAATATTATCATAGGCAAAGTAATCAATTGGGTTTGGAGATGGCAGTGAAAAAAGCATCTGATCTTCTAAATACAGTCATTAAGCCTGTAATGATTGGTGGAAAGAAGCTACGACTTGCCAAAGCACAAGCTGCATTTCTAGAGCTAGCCGACGCTTGTGGCTACGCGGTTGCCGTTACACCATCGGCAAAAGGCATGTTTCCGGAGAACCACCCTCATTTCATTGGAACTTACTGGGGAATAGTCAGCACTGCCTTTTGCGGGGAGACGGTAGAAATAGCCGATGCCTCACTTTTCATAGGAGCCACTTTAGACGAATTGGAAACTGTTGACTACTCTCTGACCTACAAAAAGAATAAAGCCATTATCGTTGAACCAGACCGCGTCATGTTTCCAAATGGATCGAGTTTTGGGCTAATTTTAATGAAGGACTTTCTTCAAGCTCTAACTAAGCGGCTCAAACCCAATTTAACGGCTTATGAGAATTATCACCGAATTTATGTACCCGAGTCGAGTCCACCGCAATCGGAGTTGGGCGAGGCATTGCGGGTCAATGTTCTTTTCAAACATATTCAAAAAATGTTGACCAATAATATGACTGTGATATCTGAGACGGGTGACTCTTGGTTTCATTGTCAAAAACTTAAACTACCAAAATCATGCGGGTAAAACCTCCCTCTATAATCTTTTATTTATTTTCTTTTTTGGGTTTATTTTGTTAAAGTATTACAACCTTGAGCAAAAAGGATTGAATCTTAACCTTTACACATATCATCAAGCGATTATTAAAGACAAAACGTATTATGAAATGTGATGATTAACTTTATTTAATAATGGTTTTCTTTTATAGAAATTCCGTAAACATTTTTTTTTTTTTGTCAAAGAGACATTTTTCTAAAAATCATTTATCATTTTCTAAAAAGTACCAACTAACATCTAAAGTCTAAATTGTTGTAATGAAGCAATAAATCATCTTCTTATTCTAAAGATAAAGGATATTAACGGAGTGATCCAAATGAGTACGATACTTCGTATACAAGTTATTCATAGTTATATATATCCAATTAAAAAAAAAGAGCATTTAAGTTGATTTTTAAATTAGAGGAATCAAAATGTTGAATAAAAAAAAAATAGAGAATTGAAACAAATGAAGATTTTTTTTTTTTTTTTTTTTAAATATGGAATAAAGTCGAACTTTGTTTGAAAATTGAACCAAATCTTAATCGATCCATTTAGGTTGCTTTTGTTACTCTAGTTTTTATTTACTTTTGTTCTCTAGTTTTTATTTCTTACTTCTTAAGATGAATATTACGCTTTTAGATTTTAAAATTTGAGTGTGATTATATTTACGACGTTAAATTTTTGTTATAAATATAAAATAGTTATTTTGAATATTTAATTTAGAATTTAGAATTTAGAATTTTATTTTAGGACTTCAATTTTTTTTTAATTAAAATTTAGAATGTTACTATACATTTTTTTATTAAATAAATAAACAACGAAAAAAACAAAGTTACCGAATAAAATTAAAATTCTCTCTTAGAAGATGGACCTTTCTATATTAAAGAATTGAGTTTGTTTGTAAATAATTTCTTGCAATATAATGCTTTATAAGCCTCATCGTTGAGTCAAGTTGGCCGACCCAACCCAAAAAATTAGTCTAAATTTGGCCCAAATACAAGCCCTACGTGCCTTCAGCATTGTAGGATGAGGAGGGTTGCATATTCCATCTTACTCGAAGGTCTTCCAATTTGGTTCGTGCATTTAATTCTCTTCATTTATTTTTTTAATCCCCATGCATGTACAAATGAAAATTAGTTTGTTGTTGAATTGATTTTTTAATTTCAAAAACTATTTTTTATTATTAACAATTATATATAAAAGATATCCATTATTATATTGGATTGCCTTTTTATCCAGTATGATGGATTCATCCAAATACGACTCAAACAAGCTGGCTCATGGGTCGACTCAATTAAAATAAGATAACTTGGTATCCAATCCAATTTATAAAATGGATGGTCAACCATTGACCTTGACCTAAGTTAGGATCGGCCTTTTGACTTTGGACCCCATGATGAAACTACGTAATATGCAAAGTCCTTCCTACTACACATGCAGTAGGTGAACCTATTTTTTTTTAACAACATGTGGGGTGGGGATCAAACATCCGAGTCTCTGACCACGAAGTTGATAATACAAACTTATGTCAATTGAAATATGTTCATGTTTGCGAATCTACTCGAAAAAAATACTTTTACCTGTTTAATTATATTTGATTCGAGGGGAAATGACATTGAAAATTTGTAGGTATGAAGTACAATTACTATATGCATCAATTGGATGGTCTTTAGGGGCAACTCTTGGATATGCACAAGCCGCACCAAATGAACGAGTAGTTCTATGTATTGGTGATGGAAGTTTCCAGGTGAATTGTATTTTCAAAGTTTATAAACTAGAATTAAAAATTATAATTATTTTTGAACCAATTAAAATAAAATTGTCTCAAATTTTGTTACTATTATTATTGTTGTTTTGTGAAAGATATGAAATAATTGTGATGTTGTGTAGATGGCTCCTCAAGATGTGTCAACAATGTTAAGATTGAAGCAAAGGAATATTATATTTTTGATAAATAATGGTGGATACACAATTGAAGTAGAACTTCATGATGGCCCTTATAATATCATAAAAAATTGGGACTATACAGCTCTAGTCAATGCCTTGCACAATCATGAAGGCAATTGTTGGACCACTAAGATAAATTTCCTCAATATCCATTTTCCTTTCATTTTGTTATATAACCTAAGAAAAATTAAATTTTAACCATGGTAAATACTCATATGCATGCTATATTATTGCTACTTTACTCAATTAAATAACTTTTAAAAAAATTTAAAAATGTCTAATAGGTCTCTAAACTCTCAATCTTACGTATTGAAATATTTCTATAGTTTAATTGATATATTATATATAAAATTAAATTTTATGTTTAATAGAATAATAACTTATTAATGTCTAGTAGACCAACGAATAACTAAAAATGTATAACAAAGCAATAGCTTATTCAACATAAGTTTTAAATTTCAAGAATCAAATCGACACAAATTTAAAAGTTCAGATGTTATGCCTTATAATTTAACCTCTATCGGGTTAACCATCTATCTAAACATTCTACTTTTCTCTTTCATGTTATAATATTTTAAGGACAAAAAAAATAGTGAAAATTAATTGTTCTCGAGAGTGGTATTATAAATTAAACGAAGCAAAATGTTTGCATTTTTTTTACAAAGTTCTTTAAAAATTTTGGGTTTTGCATTATAGGTTCAAACAGAAGAAGAGTTGGTAAATGCAATTGAGACAGCAATGGGAGATAAAAGTAATTGTTTGTGCTTCATAGAAGCTATCGTTCATAGAGATGATACTAGTAAGGAATTACTTCAATTGGGAAATAAGCTAGCTGCCATTGCTAGTCGTCCTCCCAAACCAGTTTTATGATTTCTTTTTTTAGACTTATGTCTAACATAACACTTATCATCAAGGATCATCAATTATGTAATTCTTGTATATTTATTTGAGTTAGTTCTACATCTTCAATCAAAGTGAGAATAATTTAATTGGTACCTCTGATTAAATGATTTAATTAAGTTCAAGTTTTTCACTCTCATTAGAACTCAAATATAATAATAATATTGCCAATAAAGACTAATTTTGCATCAAGCTAGGTTCTTTACCACTCTCATCTTATGATTTTAATTAAGGTAATGATTAGGCGCAACTAACCATGTACATCCATTTTTCTTACACACACAAAAAAAATATTCAATAAAATATTTTTCTAGAAAGGGATTATTTGCCATGTGTCAAAATGTTATTGGATAATCTCTTAGATGCACCAAGATAGATGCCACCAAGGAAGCACCCAAGTTTTTTTCTACCATCGTAATAATATTTCAATTACCTTTTTTTCTTTTAAAAATAAGACATATCAAATTACGTTCAAGAATAATGTAATTTTTGAAAGTAGTGATAAAAATAGTGTATGTAGGAAAGAAATTACAAAACTAAGGTGAAATCGAAAAGTATTGAAAAGAAAGGTAGCAAAATCGTGTACCCGATACACAATTATTGTTGTGGCCTCAATGTCAGCGTAGACTTGGTCAATGAAGACCAAACTCGTGGATAGGATCCACAATTTCCTTTTTTTATTATTTTTTATTGTGTTCACAATTTCCCATATTAATAATTTTCCATATAAAAAAACTCGAGAAAATTTTGAATTAATTACATGTCGTTATTATATTAATTTTTGCATTAAATGAAATTTTAATGAAAGGTATATATATATATATCTCTTTTGAATGAAAAAATCTTGAGGTGAAATTTTGGAATATACAAAAGATTCAATTTTTGTTCAAGTCGCTAAATTAAAATTTGCTTCATCCAACGATTTTGTTAATGTAACATTATATTCAGATTCTTACTTAAAAGAAAAAAAAAACTCGACTTCATGTTAATAGTAGCAGTTTATTTTTTTAAAAAAATGAAAGGATTTACTTTCAAAATCCATAAATATTAAAACCAATTCTATTTTTGTCAATATTTTCAAACCAACTCTATTTTTGTCGATAAATATTAAAATAACATTATTTTTTTAAAAAAAAATCCTAAAATTAAATTCAAGTCAATCGTAATGTTTGTTTTTAATTCATAATTCATGAATTTTCTAAAAAAATGCATAAGTAGATATTGTAAAAAAAAAATCTCATAAATAGATTTTAAATTTAATTAGTATATATAATGCCATTAGTGATAGAATATGGAAATCAATATTTTCAAATTCTATAAAAAAAAAAATCCTAATCTTTAATGATCAAACATTTTGTTTAAAAAAAAATGTCAAACATTAATGTCCCTTCGATTTTTTTCTTTTTATTTTTTAAATGATCAAACATTAATATCTCTTTCAAAGTCGTCAAACCTCATTCATGATTTAGTTTTAAATTTTTACTTGACATGTGGCTCGAAAATCATGGACCTCGTCCTCGATTTAGCCTTAAATCGTGGACCAGGTACACGATTTTTCTGTTGAGTCGACACTCGTACACTCCGTCCACGATTTTACAATCCTATTTTTATCAATACTTTCAAACCAACTCTATTTTTGTCAATAAATATTAAAATAACATTATTTTTAAAAAATCAAATTTACTTATATGCAATAGTCCAACTAACTTTTTATCGACCTAAATCAAATGGATAAGCCAATCAAGAAACGCTTGGGACCAACAACAAGAGGAAACAATAGACAAAGTATGCACCGCAGAATAATGGGTCAACCCTATTACAACCTGTTGAAACTAAATTAAAGCCCAAAATTTCAAGCCAACACATTAAATTAACAATCTCATTATAGATAACTCCATATTGAGAGTGAGTGGTGAGTAAAATTTAATGTATATCGTTTTTACCACCACTACTACGTCAGACTCCAGCCAAACTGCCTCCATCCTTCATTTCTTCGACCAAACGCAAACCCTTCAATAGAGCAAGGATTTCTGCCGCTTCGACCTCCACATAAACAGGAATACACATCGCATGGCCCGCCACAATGTCACCATTCTCATCTCTGATAATAGCCCCCGACCAATCCAATCTTTTTCAGGCACTCTAGCAACATCCATATGCATTTTATAACACCCACCAGCCAACACACTCGCGCAACGATTAGCCCTCTGCCTCGCAATAGGTAACCCGACACCCTCCTGCCCCATGCCTGCCAATAGATTTAACAAATCAGAAATAATTGTTTGTAATTGTGAATGTATACTTAGTCCTCTTAGTTGGAGAGTCTTTAGCATGGTTAGAGTTTTGTTGGCTCTATTCTTAGACTGTTGGTATAGTATTTATACTTTTGTACAATCCTTGTAAATATATACTTTTGATAAATACATACTTCAACATGGTATTAGAGTCCTTTCTTCCATAACCTCTCATTGCTTCAAATTTATCCGGCTTAAAACCTTCCGGTGGATGTCTCCTCAGATCCGATGAGTCAGCTCACTTTCGTGCATTTCCAGATCCGGTGAGCTTCGACGCAACCCTCTATTCTCCGTGTGAGTTCCTTCGGTGAGCTTCCAGATCGGGTTCTCTGTATGAAACCCGAGTTCCTCTGGTGAGCTTTGACGCTCCTTTGTTCAAGATCCGTTTAAGACCTTCTCCTATGCAGCATCACCCGCCAGTCCAGTCAGGCCTTCCAGCTCCGAAATTCAAGATCCAGTCAACGCCTGTGCATCATCACCCGCAAATACCAAATGAAGCCAGATTTGAAATTTAAAAGGTCAGTCTGCCAATCTAGTCAGTTTCTCTATCCGATGTGCTTTCAGATCTGACGCGTTGATCCTGTTAAGCCGAGCCGAGCCGATCATGTTAAGTCGGGCTGAGTCGATCCTGTCAAGTCGAGCCGAGCCGATCTATGTTGATTGACCCGAGCCGATTCAGTCAAAGCCAAGCTGCTGAGCCATTTTAGTCAAGCCAAGCAGTTGAGCCAGTTTCTTCTCTTCCCAAGCCGCTGAGTCGTTTTCAGTCAAGCCAAGAAAATGAGCCAGTTTCTTCTCTTCCCAAGCCGCCAAGCCACATGGAAAAAGATTACGTATTTTGCTCCATTAGTACTATTCTTGATGCGAAAAATTACATTACTTGGGCTCATCAAATGAAGAATTGGGTGTAATTATGGTGCATTGTCACTAATGATATTCCTTAGTCAAGATATCCATTAAGGACGATACTAAATTCATCGAACAATTAGAGATTGGGACAACAAAAATTGTCAGATCATCACTTGGCTCGAAAAATACGTCTATGCTGGCCATTCACATTTAATTTGATGTGTTTCATGATGTCAAGAGTTTGTGGGATTACCTATCTACCCGGTTCCAATCTGTTGACTTAGCTCACTACTATCAGCTGCACAACACTCTTGTTAATCTTAATTAGGAGACAGGGGAATCTGTTAATGATTATTTGGCCACGCTTTAGCCAATTTAGACATAATTAGATCAAGCTAAAATTAGTATTGATCATCTTCATCTTATCAAGGTTCTTATGGGGATTCGTTCAAAATATAAGTCGATCTGTGCTACCTTGCTACACCGTAGTCCCCTCCCATCATTGGATGCAACAATCCAGGAAATTTTGTTTGGAGAAAAATGTCTTGGTATCACTTCTTCCAAGAAATCTGAAGTTGTCCTCACAAGCACTCATTTGCCTAGTACTTCTGGAGCTACCTTCTGTAAAAAATGCAAGCTTATTGGGCATAAGTTTGCTAACTGCCCAAAAGTCGAGTGTAGATACTGTCACAAACAAGGTCATATTCTGGACAACTACCCTACACGACCTCTACGACTGTGAGGACATACTTTCAAGCGTCGAAAGTGTAAACCTGGTCCTAGCTTTGCTTCTGCTGTTGCTACTATCTTTTCTACTGATTCTGAACCTTCTCTACCTACTTTATAAATTAGAGACGTAAAAGGCTTGCTTAAACAGGTGTTTTCATCCAATTCCTCTGTACTTGTAGTTGCCCCAGGTAATAGGTGGTTTCTTGATTCTGCTTGTAGAAACCATATAACGTCTGATTATTCTCTTATAACTACACCCACTCCTGCTAAATCTCTTCCTCCTATCTGTGCTGCTGATGGCAGTTGTATGCCCATATCCCATGTTGGCTCCATTGACACTTCCAAGTTGCAGCTTTCCAATACTTATTGTATTCTAAATCTGAACTTTAACCTTGTTTCTGTCGGGCAATTGTGTGCTTTTGGTTTAATTGTGTCTTTTTCTTCTATTGGGTGTCAGGCACAAGATCTGACTATGTATCAGTGGCATCTCCATCTCGGTCATGTTTCTTCTGTAAAACTCCATCATTTAATCTCTAGTAACAATTTGAATAATGTCTCCAAATTTGTATTTTTTGACTGTTTGAATTGCAAACTTGCGAAACAACATGCATTATCTTTTTCCCAGTCCAGTTCTGTAAGTGATCAACCCTTTGACTTAGTTCATACTGATATTTGAGAATCTGCTTCTATCTCCGATATTAATGGGTTTTACTATTTTGTCTTGTTCATTGATGATTACTCTCGGTTTACCTGGATATATTTTCTTAAACATCATTCTTCCCTATCACAAATATATATTGATTTTGCTAAACGATCGAGTAGTCTCTAGCTACTTGGTCACTCGGTATGTGATACTCGCCGCTTGCCCTTCGATCACTAGATGATCATGCTTCATCGCATAGTTGTCGTCTACTCGATCATTTAGGCATACGTTTAAACTCAGTGCGTTGCACGATCGAGTGGCCTTCATACTTCATTGCATAGTCAAAGGTACTCAATTGTAGCTACACGATCGTGGTTACTCGATCAACATTACTCGACGAGCACAAGGAAAAACTACATGATCAGTGGAACGAGGATTCACTCAGGCGGTTCAAGATCTGGTTCACTTGTTTGAACCAGTCGACTGGATGGTTCAATGTAATAGTTAGTTTTATTTCGAATTTTAAGGCATGTTATCTCGGTCCATCATGTTTCATTTTTTTTTTTAATGTACATGAGATGTATGCTTGTTTATATGCTATAATGTATGACATATAGTTTTAAAACCCACCTTAGGTTATACATTTATTCATGCATAATCTTTATATTATAAGTATTATAATATAGTAGATTGCATGATTAAATTACATTAAAGCATGCACATGCATCATATAATATAAGAGTTATATTTATGCATGCATTAAGCATATTCATGCATCATCTTTATATTATAAGTGTTATAGTATAAGGGTGTATGAGAGCATGTATACTTGGTTCATTACTTTGTTATATAAGAGTTATATAAAAGTAGTAATGAATGAACAATACATGGAACATGATATTTAGGTTTATTTATAAGAGTTATGTATACCTTGTGGGTGTTGCTTCGCATTGTGGTTGGTTTTAACTGTTTCATTTTTTATAAGGGTTATATTTAATGAAATTAGAATTAAAATCAATAACCAAGAGTTGCATGCAAACTTAGGTGAAATCATGTTTTAAAAGGGTTTTAAAATTTGATTGAAATAGACCTAAGTTCATGGTTCTAATAAGATTAGGAACCTAAGTTTAATCTTTTAAATCGACTTAATAGGATTAAATTGATTTTCATAAAAGATTAAATTTTTAATAAATCTATCTATAAGGGACCTTTTGTCTAAGGCGTGTTCTGGCTAGGCTAGGATATTTAAGCTGACAAAAACATAACACCCGTACCTGGGAACCTACCTGAAAAGGTGAATTATATAGATTTACTACAAGCATGCAACAGTTGATTAAAGTTTGTTAAAGTGTTTAATGAATGATGATCAAAAGTTGTTTAACATTCCAAAGTAAGAGTTACTTTAGGGCAAACCTAAACAGTCACTTAGTTAAAATAATTAGTCGTGTTTTTTCTAAGTAAACTAAACCCTAGGTTCTTAAAATACTCAGTGAGAGGAAAAAATATATGTGATATGTCAATTCTACTCACATTTCTCCCTGAATGTTCACGCCATGAGATTCATGCTTGGCCTCGTGGTGCCCTGGGAGCATCCCCCTCCGAATGGTATTTGCATGGGTCAATATCAAGGTGAACAGAGAGAGTATTTATAGTAAGTGGGTGAAGGATGTGTGTCAACATGTCCTGCGGTCTTCTTCATTGGTTTGTACCATGAGATCTTCTTGCACGGCCTCGTAATGCCCTGGGAGCATCCCCCTTCAGATGGTTTTTGCAATTGGTCAATATCAAGGCCAACTCCAGAAATAGATAGGGTCGCTTTAGTTTTTGCCCTAATCAGATTATTTTCCATTTGGATTAGCTGCTTGGGGCAGAACTCTAGAATCTAAAATGAAGGGTCACACTTACGGAAAATTTTTAAGCAAGTTAATGCTTTCTTGACCAAATCAATGATGGCTAGTCGTTATAGGAACAAAAGTTGTTCTGGTGTAATGATTGGTTGAGAGTGTCTCAATTCAGAGTAGGGATAAATTGACTACCCTTCGGTGGCTTTTGTCCTAAACCACTGAAGCATCATTGCAAAACTAGATGTCACACGGGGTTCATTTAGATTTTCCTAAACCAGATTGGATTTGTTTTAAAAAGTATTTGTTAAAATCTAACATAGATTAATATGTTTGTTTTTTTCAGCAACATGTCATTTCCTAATTTTTCGTTAGTTTCCTTTTCAAATTTGATCAATTACATACATTGGAAAGAGTCTATTAAAACGTATTTCGTGGTAACGACCTCGTGTTTGTCATAGTTGAGAAGTGTCCTCAAGTTCTGACCCCTGATGCACCGTGAAATATTCGTAATGCATATGAGGTGTGGATGAAGGCTAATTCGATGGCCCGACTTCACATTTTGGCTAGCATACCTGATGCATTGGCCAAAAGGGTTGAGAATATAGTCATTGCACGTCAGATCATGGACTTGTAGCAAGATTTTTTGAACATCAGTTCTCACTTTTTGAAAATGAGATTAATGACAAAGAAACCAATTGTATCAGTTCCAAAGATAATCTCCAGTCTTTCTTGAATGTCAAAGGACTAAAAGAAAAAGCAATTGTTACTGACTCAAATGAAGTTCATCGATGAGAATTGCCATCTGAAATGGAACTTGGAGCTTATATAGGTTCTAATACTGATCCCACCACTCTCTAGAAGAGAAAGAAGTTTAAAGATGATAAATGTAATTTATTTGTCTTAGTCACGTGTTTGGTAAAGAATGATTATTCTACTTGGATACTTGATTCAGGTGCTATTAACCATGTATGTTCTTCCCATCAAGGATTTAGTTCCTGGAAAAAGTTGGAAGATGGAGAGATGACTCTTCGAGTCGGTACTAGTGAGGTTGTTTCAGCTGTTGCTGTAGGCAATCTTAAGTTATTTTTGGACAAGAAATGTTATATGTTATTGGATAATGTTTATATAGTTCCTTATATTAAGAGAAACTTAATTTCAGTTTCTTGTCTGATTGAACAAGGTTATTTCATCTTTTTTTTTCTGAGAATAAAGTGTTTATTTTTAAGAACGATATGGAGATTGGTTTTGGTTCAATGGAAAATAACTTGTATGTACTAAGGCTATTAGTCATAAAAGCCTTGCTTAATACTACAATGTTCAAAACAATAATAACTAGAAAAAGACTAAGAGTTTCTCCTAAGGAAACCACCCATCTTTGGCATCTAAGATTAGGTCACATCAACCTCAATAGGATTGAGAAGTTGATGAAATGTGGACTTCTAAATGGTTTAGAAGAAAACTCTTTACCGGTATGTGAATCATGCCTTGAAGGCAAAATGACCAAACAACCTTTCACTGGAAAAGGTTATAGAGCCAGGGAAACCTTGGAGCTTATACATTCAGACCTCCGTGGTACGATGAGTGTAAGATCTCGAGGTGGATATGAATATTTCATCTCTTTCATAGATGATTATTCAAGATATGAGTATTTATACCTAATGCAACGTAAGTCTGACGCTCTTGAAAAGTTTAAGGAGTATAAGGCTGAAGTTGAAAACTTGTTAGGTAAAAAGATAAAAACACTACGATCTGATCATGGTGGAGAGTGTATGAACTTAGAATTACAGAACTATATGATAGAACCGGGAATCACATCCCAACTCTCGGCCCCAAATATACCTCAGCTGAATGGTGTATAAGAAAGGAGAAACATAACCTTGTTGAACATGCTCATCTACCAGACTCGTTTGGGGATTTGTAGTAGAGACTGCAGTTTACATTTTGAGCAATGTTCACTTGAAAAGTTTTCCTGAAACACCTTTTGAGATATAGAGAGGTCGTAAAGGTAGTTTACACCACTTCAGGATTTAGGGATGTCCAACCCACGTGCTAGTGTCTTAACCCTAAAAAGTTGGAACCTCATTCGAAAGTTTGCCTATTTGTAGGCTACTCGAAAGAAACGAGAGGTAGATACTTCTATGATCCAAGTGAGAATAAGGTATTTGTATCAACAAATGCTATCTTCTTAGAAGAAGACCACATAAGGGATCATAAACCACGAAGTAAGCTTGTTTTAAATGGGATTTTTAGTAAGTCTACTGAGAGTTCAACAAGAGTTGTTCAACAGACTGATAGATCAACAAGAGTTGTTGATGTTAGTTCATCTAGTCAGCCATCTTAAGAGTTGAGACTGCCTCGATGTATTAGGAGGGTTGTGAACCCACCGGAATGCTACATGAGTTTAACAGAAGCCCAAAACATCATATCTGAGGATGGGATTGAGGATCCATTATCTTATAAGCAAGTAATGGAGGATGTTGACAAAGATGAGTGGATTAAAGCCATGAATCAGAAAATGAAGTCTATGTACTTCAATTTCTTCTGGGAACTTATGGATCAGTCTGATAGGGTAAAACCTATAGGGTGTAAATGGATCTACAAGAGGAAAAGAGGCATAGATGGAAAGGTGCAAACCTTTCAGGCTAAACTTGTGGCAAAGGGTTATACCCAGGTCGAGGGAGTGGACTATGAGGAAACTTTCTCACCTGTTGTCATATTGAAGTCTATCAAGATTCTCTTGTCCATAGCCACATCCTATGATTATGAGATATGGAAAATGGACGTCAAGACTGACTTTCTGAATGGTAATCTTGAGGCGACCATCTACATGGCTCAACCAGAGGGGTTCATAGTTCCAGATCAAGAGCAAAAGGTTTACAAGCTTAATAGGTCCATTTAAGGATTGAAACAAGCATCTAGATCTTGGAACATTAGATTAAATCGTGTGATCAAATCATTTGGCTTTGATCAGAATGTTGATGAGACTTGTGTTTACAAGAAAATCATCAATAGCTCAGTAGTTTTCTTTGTGCTGTATGTGGATGAGATCCTACTCATTGAGAATGATGTAGGTTTTCTAACTGACATTAAGAAATGACTAGCTGCCCAATTCCAAATGAAAGATTTGGGAGAGGCACAGATTGTTCTAAGGATTCAGATCATAAGGGATCGTAAGAACAAAAGGTTGGCCTTGTCTCATGCATTATACATTGACAAGATGTTGATCAAGTACTCGATGTAGAATTCCAAGAGGAGTTTATTACCTTTTAGGCATGAAATTGTTTTGTCTAAGGAACAATGTCCTAAGACACCTCAAAAGGTTGACAAAATGAGACGAATTCCCTAGTATCAGCTGTTTGTAGCTTTATGTATGCAATGTTATGTACTAGACTTGACATTTACTATGCAGTAGGGATTGTCAGTAGATATCAATCCAATCCAGGATTAGATCACTAGACAACAGTCAAAACGATCCTCAAGTATATTCGGAGAACGAGGGACTATATGCTCGTGTATGGAGATAAGGATTTGATCCTCACAGAATATGCAGACTCTAACTTTTAGACTGATAGAGATTCTCAGAAATCGACATCAGGGTTAGTGTTCACTTTAAATGGAGGGGTTGTAGTTTGGCGAAGCATCAAGTAGGAATGCATCGTGGACTCCAGTATGGAAGTCGAATACGTAGTCGCTTGTGAAGCGTCTAAAGAGCCTGTTTGGCTTAGAAAGTTCCTTAACGATTTGGAAGTTTTTCCAAATATGTCTTTGCCGATCATACTTTATTGTGATAACAGCAGGGCCGTGGAAAATTCTAAGGAACCTCGGAGTCACCAAAGAGTCAAGCACATTGAATAGAAGTATCATTTGATCACGGAGATTGTGCATCGTAGTGATGTGATAGTCATGAAGATCGCATCGAAGCACAACGTTGCGAATCCGGTTACAAAAGCTCTCATGGCTAAAGTGTTCAAGGGTCATCTAGAGAATCTGGGTCTACAGGAAATGTGGTACCTTGTCTAGGGCAAGTGGATATGATACTGGGGTATAGAGTATGCCTTAGTTTATTGTATATTGTACTATTTTGTATTGTACATTAGTCTCCCGTGGCATTAGGACAACTGGGAGATTGTTGGGATTGGTGTCCTATTTCTCCTAGTAATCTCATAGTTTGTTAACACTTTATGAACATATAGTTATTTATAAAATAAGTGTTATTTTATAAACATTTACTCAATCTAATAAACTAATATCTAAGGTTATTTTAAGCATGTATGTAGAGACATACAGATGGATCATGCCTTAAGTAATAACCTAAATAGTCTGTAGTATAAGGATAAAGGAGGGATACCTTATCCTGGTGAATCTACGGATACGACCCATTTTGTAGATGTTACAAGTGTTGTGAAGTGCTATAAATGGTCTAATCCTGATCATTTATATCGAGACATGCAAACAAGGGTATTCTATACAAAAAGTTTGTATAAGACCGGACAACGAGATGATTAGTCTCTTTATATAACGTTGTTGATAATTGAGTGTTGATAAACGAGATGATTAGTCTCTTTATATAACATCGGAGAACGAGGGTCATGACCTTAATCCTGAGTGAGTTGGGAACTCCTGCTCATGAAGGCAGTCTTTTAATTTGTATGGGTGAAAGTGGCCAGATTGCCAACTCAACAAACCTACCATTTTGGGGATTCGTCTCATTAGGGACTTGGAAACTCAGCTACACAAGACGAAATTCACTCATTCCCCGAGATAGTGGTAAGTAGATAAATTGCTCCCTTAAGAGCTGATTTCGGGTCTTGAACATAGTGGTCATACCCTTTCTTGGGAAGAGAGGACTTAGTCATAGTAGGACTATGATTTATTGTTTATTAGAGGAATCAGTGGTACTTAAGAAGTTAGATGTAACAATAGGGAAAAAACGGTAAATTGGCCCAGCTGTATTTACGAGCTATTTGTGAAGGGTCATCGCATTGTTGACTGGTTATATCCAATGGATATAGAAATATATCTGTAGTGCGAATAGTGCAACTGTCTGTCTTTAGTAGAGTGACGAACAACTAACGGATGGTGAATCTCGTGATTAAAGAGTTTAGATAGTTATTCACGTACCATTGGAGCTTCAAGCTACAGGTTCATAAGGTCCCCTTGGTAGCTCAATGGGTTCAAGTTGAGAATTCGATTTTGGGTTAGTTTGAAGTATTCAAATTAACAAGAGGAAATTTAACTATATGCGATATAATTAAATTAATTCGATTATATGTAATATAATTGATTTGATGTATTAGATACATTAATTGGATGAATTAATATAAATATGATTTATATTAAATACCATAACATAGAAAAAGAACTATGGTTTATATGTTTCATATGGTGAAATATTAAAGTTATATGTTATAAATATAATATGAGAAGTTGGTTATCATATTTATTTATAATATATTAATTGTATGATAATTATTCTTTTTCTTTAATAACTAACTTGTGTGGTAGGTTATACATGGTTATGGTAACTGTGAGATAAAAGCAAAATGGTTTTCCAAAATGATGATTCATTTTGTGTCGCTTGACAAAAGAAAAGACTATCAAGTAAAAACGTTTTACTAAACAATAGTGTCTCACAGCCTATACGATCGAGGTCCGAGTTTGTTATACAATAGTTACTCGTTTACTCATTGCAGCACTATCGAGTACCAAAGTCTATACGATAGGCTTCTTCTTTCTAAACGATCGAGTATCTAGTCTATACAATAGACTTCATCCATCTCCCACTTACTCGATCGTCTACCTCCTCCTTTCCTCTAACCAAAGTCACATAGAGCCCACAACTCCTGGATTCTCACACCGAGGATACCAAGGTAACTCTTGTGGTGGTGTTCTAGTTCCGTTCGAGGTTCGAGGATTGAGTTGGACTCGATAGTGATCGAGTATTCTTCAGTTCATGCGGTTGGCTAGTCTAATCGTTGCGTTCGAGTACTTCGTTGGACGCGTTGGAGATTGATCGAGGGATACTTGAAGAAAGGTTCTTCAATGATTTGCATACTATATCCCTTGTTCATTCTTTTAATGAAGCATGCTTGTAATTTACTTAATTATGCATAATCTGTTCTTGTAAACTGTAATGTGTTTGTGTTCTTTCTCAATGGGATTTGGAACGATCTACTTCCGCTCACTGGATCTCTATGTTTAGATTTCCTTCAGTTCACACCCATTTCTCTTACACAATCAAGGTTCTGCGTACAGATAATGCCTTCGAATATAAGGACTCAAATCTCCTTTCCTTTCTCACCCAACAAGACACTCTTATTCAGTGTTGTTGTTCCCATATCTCTCAACAGAATGGGTGAGCAGAATGGAAACATCGTCACATTCTGGACTCTATCTACACCCAACTTCTGTATGCCTTCTGCCCTGCAAAATTTTGGGGTGAAGTCGCTCTTATCTCTATCTACACAATCAATTGCCTTCCTTCATCTGTTCTTCAAAATGCTTCTCCGTTTGAATGCTTATATGGTACTTCTCCTTATTACTCTAGTCTTAAGGTCTTTGGTTGTGCATGTTTTGTACTTCTTTACCCTCCATGAACATACCAAATTAGAACCGTGTGCACGTCTCTGTTGCTTCCTTGGTAGAACTAATAGATTGCGCATCTCTCGGTATGTCACCTTTTGGGAATACACTATGTTCTCTAGTCTTTTGACCTTTCATGATTCTCTCTTGAGTCCTCTTTCCTATATTTCTGACGATGCTTTTGATCTTTTCCCTTCCTCTGCATCCTCCTCTGAATCTGAGTTTGAGCAATATGTGCCAGTCTCTGTTGATTGTGATCAACCTTCTATCTAATCTGTGGAAACTGAACTTGTTCATGACCCTGCTTCTTCTGTTTGACACTCCATTAGGGTAAGGGCACCTCCTATTCATCTTCGAGATTTTCACTATTTTTCTTCTATCAGTTCCTTGGTTGAACCTATCTCTTTTCATGGGACAAATACTAATGCTCTGTGGCAGCAAGCTATGAGAGAAGAACTTCAGACTGTAGACAAGATGCACACATGGGACTACGTTGATTTACCCTCTGGTAAAAAACCCATTGGTTGCAAGTGGGTCTACAATATTAAAACTCACTCTGACAATTCGATTGAGCGTTATAAAGTTTGGTTGATGGCAAAAGACTATTCTTAGGAGTATGGGATCGATTATAAAGAGATCTTTGCACTCATGACACAAATGACATCTGTTCAATGTCTCTTAGCAGTTGCTGCAGCCAAACAGTGACCACTTTTTCAAATGGATGTCAAGAATGTCTTTCTTAATGGGGCCTTATCTGTGGAGGTGTACATGCAACTGCCCCCAAGTGTCTTTTTCCCATCCTAAAAAGTATGTCTCCTTCGTTGTGCATTGTATAGTTTGAAGCAAGCCCCTTGGGTTTGGTTTGCAACTTTTAGTTCATCCATTACTAAACTTGGATATACATCCAATCCTCATGTCACAACACTATTTACGTGACAGACAGCTCATAGTATTGTTCTTCTTCTCCTGTATGTTGATGATATGATTATTACTGGGGATGATCCTCAGGATGTTTCTGATCTACAATGCTACCTTGATGAACACTTTGAGATGAAGGATTTGGGCTCACTTAGTTACTTTCTTGGCCTTGAAGTATCATTGAGCTCTGCTAGTGATGAATATGCCTTAGATCTTTTGGTGCGCTAAAGTATCACTGACTCTGCTATAGCTCCAACACACTCGATAATAGTGTTCGCTTGACTCCATTTGATGGCGTTCCACTTGAGGATGCCAGTCTCTATCATCAACTTGGTGGCAGCCTCATTTATCTGACAGTCACTCGCCCTGACATTGCATATGTTGTTCACATTGTTAGTCAATTCATGGCTGCTCCTCGGACCATACATTTTACTGTTATTCTTATCCTCCATTATGTCAAATGAACTTTGAGACATGGACTTCAGTTCTCTTCTCAGTCTTCTCTGGTTTTTTCCGGCTACTCTGATTCTATTTGGACTAGTGATCCTACTGACCGGCGTTCTACCTCTGGTTACTGTTTCTACCTCGGTGACTCTCTCATTTATTGGTAAAGTAAGAAATAGAGTGTTATATTCCATTCTAGTACGGAGTCTGAATATCCTGTTCTGGCTGATGCTACGTCAGAGCTCTTGTGGCTTTGTTGGCTTCTTGCTGATATGAGGGTCCCCTAGACATGGACTTCAGTGCCATCCAAATTGCTCACAATGATGTTATCTATGGGCGCACCAAGCATATTGAAAGTGATTGTCACTTTGTTCGTCATCATCTCCTGAGTAAAAATTTACTTTTACGATTTATTTCTACTACCGAGCAACCCGCTAACATTTTCACCAAAGCTTTGTCTCCTGGTCGTTTTCTCCAACTACTTAACAAACTCAAGCTGATTCCAACCTTACTACCTTGAGTTTGAGGGGAAAGTATGAATGTATACTTAGTCCTCTTAGTTGGAGAGTTTTTAGCATGGTTAGAACTTTTGTAGGCTCTATTCTTAGGCTGTTAGTGTAGTATTTATACTTTTGTACACTCCTTGTAAATACATACTTTTAATAAATACATACTACAACAATAATTCTTTAAAAATTATAGTTATATACTAATTATTATCCCTTACAATGCGATCAATTTTCCTAATTTTTTGTCATTTTCCTCAAACTTTTAAATCTCTGTAACTTCATTTCCCTATCTTCAAATTTTCATTGTCTTTATTAAATGTCTTTCTCTAAATTTCTCCTTTACCTTTAACATTTTTTTCTCTTTGAAAATTTTCTCTACATCTCTAAATTTCGTTTGAAAGCTTTATTTCTCTCTACATAATTTTCTCTACTCTAATTTTTTTTTCAATCTCAAATTTAATATTTTTTTAGTAATTTGATGATTCTTAAACTACCTTTGAAACAAATATTAATCATTTTAATTTTTTTATTAAATTTAAATAATTTGTACAAGTATGGAACCAAACATTAACATGATTTATCAAACTTTTACTACAAAACTAATTATAATTAAATAATTTAGCTCAAACCACTTATTTTAAAAGTTAATCCCAAAATGTATCAAGTCATTGAAAATCACTTTGGGGGTATTTGAGGTGGGGTGATGAGATGAGATGAGTTGAGATATGAACCCAAGGTCAACTTCGTATATCACCGATAATTTATACCATGTTCACCAACAGTGCTCTTAACCCTTACCATCACTAATGCCTCATTGCACAACTCCGCTGTCACAATGTCATCATGACGCGGTTGAATCCTTCCCTAAAGATTTCCTTCAAGGTGAGAGATTTAGAGTTGTCATCAATCATTTTTGGGGTGTGGTTGGTCAACCTTTTAAAATAAAAAATGTCTGCAAAACCAGATTTAAGGTTCGAGAGTCGATTGAGTGTAAGGAAGGTGTTAGCACCTTTATAACACTCGTTCCAAAAATGGTTACCACATTTTATTTTAAAATTATCCTATTATTCTTTGGTCTTAAAAAAATATCTTTTAAGTTTTACTTTTGAATGTCTCAGTGATAATAATTCACACTCTATAGCAAAATGTGAACTAATAGTTATGAGTGGTTCCAAACCATTAGGAAAATCTTGGAATCTACATTGAATTTCAAGATAATTTTCTCACTCAAGAAAATTATAAAATCAATATTTCCTAATATTCTGTCATCAAAATTTTAAGGGAAACTTAATGTATTTCTAGGATGATTATCCCAAAAAGAGAACACTAATAAATTTCCTAAAACAAATATTTTTTTAAAAAAAATCAGTTATGGAAAATTTCATGTATTTCTGGAACTTCGATAATGTCCAAAAGGAGAACACTACTTTTACTTTGAATTTAGAGTTCATCTAAAAACAAACTTTTATTTTAAAATTTAAAGATGTAGACTTGAGTTAAAATTTGAAAACAAATAATTCTTATTTTAGAAATTCGTCTTAGATAGTGGAAAACTTATTTTATTTCAAACTTCATTGCCGAAACTCAATTTTGAAAAAATTGAAGGTTTCTTATTTCATCAATCCAATTTTGAAAAATTGACAATTTATTTTATTTCAAATTTATTATCTATATATTAATTTTAAAAATGACAATTTTTTAATTTCAAACATCATTGCCAAAATAATAATTAAAAAAAAAAGAGAGACCATTTATTTTATTCCAAACTTTATTGCCAAGATAATAATGTAAAAATTAGCAAAAACAAAACATTAATGAAACAGATAAAATCTGACTAATTCAATCATGGAGTGACTTTCCAGATAGAAGTGTTCTCTACCGTCGACTTAAGTACCTCAACCTATAGAGAACCATCTAGGATTCCCTTGTAGTGAACCTTTATTCTAAAATCATTAATCAGTTCCAAATTGAGATTTTATTTACCAAATCTAAACTAAAATCAAACTTAAACTTTAGATTAGATGAGAAATGAAATATCTAAATTAAAGAATAGTTTTAAATTCAATTCAACTTGAAACATTATTATAAAAATAAAAAAATAAAAAAAAACTCTCAATTAGCTAATTTGAAACACTTTTGGAAATATCAAATTAAAACTAAACAGGTCAAAATTTTCCATCAATAATCTACGGTTTCAAATTTATTGAATTTGACACTATTAAGAAATTTCATCTTTAAATCAAATTAGAAAGAAATCTGGAATTGATTCTAAAAATTCAAATTAAAATCATTTTGCTACTCCAAATTAACTATAATCGAAATCTCATTTTCAATATTTAACAATTTTCTTTCGGAGTTTTAATTAAGTTAAAAAAAAAAAAAAGACTAATGTACTTGATTTGATTGTTTAAATAGAAAACATAAACGTACTTAAATTTAGATGTTATTTATTACCAACACTAAAAATTAAGATCTAGATTTGAGTATAAATAGTGGTAATACCTTTCCCTCAAATCACATAACTTCAACAAAAAGAAAGAAAAAAAAAACAGAGAGAGAATCCTTCTCTCTTATCCTTCTCTCATTAGCTCTTTAAGAGAAATTGGTCAATAGAAAGGTGTTCTTAGTTGTGGAGCTTTGAGCTTAACCTTTCAGTACATAGTAATTTGAGTTACACAACGTTTTAGTTGGGTTGATATATCATGGAGGGGATCTCAACAGTGGTTGATATAAAGAGATGCAACACACTTTGTAGAGGGCTTGAATCTCCTTAAAGAGAGTGAGATATATGTGTCTCAACCTAATTATTAACGTATTTTTTTCACGATATTAACTTCATTTTTCTCTATTATTTGAAATTCCCCCATCAATTTTTAAGGAGATTCAAAGATGGTGTCTGGCATTGAGAAACTAAATGAGCATATCGGAGATCTCAACAAGCCATTTCGATTTAAGGGAGCACACTTTAAGAGATGGAAAGAAAAAGAGCCCAAAGAGCCCATCACAATAAATGTTTGATCCAATCTTTCTTCCTATTCTTTATTCTTTATGATGTCATTTTGTTTGTTAAATATTTGTTATTCTTTTGATCTCTGCCATTGTATATGTGTCATTATTTCGTTGGGTTCCCTATACTACCCTTGTACTATTTATTGGACTCTTTAGTCCTAAATAAATCATCAAATTTTCCTATTTTTTCATTTGCTATCAGAGTCGAAAAAGGCTAACGCCATGGCTACCCCATCTTCTTCCCTGCGAGTAATGTGATAAGCTCTTCCTTTGGCCATCCCTTGAGCACTATTTTAAATGGGAAGCTCGATTAGAACTATCTTCTGTGGATAGGAATGGTTCTAGCCATTCTTAGAGGACAACGAGTGGATGTTCATGTCCTTGGTACCAAAGCTCCACCACTAGAGTTGATGGAGATAGTTGACGTAGATGGGAAAAAGGAACTAGTGCCAAACCCTCTTTTCGAAGAATGGGTCACGATCGATCAAGCTCTATTGGGATGGCTATTCGGGTCAATGAACCTCTCAATCGCTACTGATGTAGTGAGTCTCAAAACCTCTCAGAAGGTCTGGAAAGCACTAGAAGTAATGTATGGTGCTACTAGCAAAGCTAAAATAAATCAACAGAAGCATTCTTCAGAATACTAAGAAAGGGAGCAACAGAGTGACTAATTATCTAGCTATAATGAAACAAGCTTCTGATAACCTAAAATTAAAAGATAATATGGTTGCATTTGATGATCTTATGTCGTATGTACTAGCAGGTCTAGATGCTAAGTATGACCTAATAGTTTGCTCAATAGAAGGAAAGATATTTCTACTTGGCAGAAACTGCACTCTACCCTAGTAACTTTTGAGGGGACTCTGGCTCGTTTCAACTTTAGCCCTAATATATCAGAACCAGTAGAACCATCAGCAAAAATCTTGCTTTCAGCAGACAAGGACAGTCTTATGGAAATTGGTCCTACAACAATCAAGGTAAAGGAAATAATGGAAATAACACAGGAAATCATAACAACAATCACAACAACAACAATAATCGTGGAAACTAACATGGAAAAGGACGCAGACGCTCAGGTAACACTCGAGGAAATAAACCAATGTCAAGTATGTGATAAGCATAGTCACTCTACAAATGCCTGCTATTCTCGTTATGATGAAGAGTTCAACAACCCTCACGGAGCTGGTACTGGAAACAACCAAGGAAGTAGTGGTTTGGCTTACATTGATATATCGAAGATTGTAAATGATCCAAAATGGCTTGCTGAAAATGGAGCAACAGGCCATGTGACTACTGAAGTTGGTAATTTGAACCAGAAAGCTGAATATAGCGGTAACAAAACCTTAACTGTTGGTGATGACACTAATTTAACTATCTTCCATAATGTAAATTATATGATTAAATTCAAATCACGAAAGAATTCATGCATTGTTTTAAAGGAAATACTCTATGTTCCACAAACTAAACGTAATCCCATTAGCATTGCAAAATTGACTACTGATAATGATCTGTTTGTTGAATTCACTCTCGTTATTGTTTTGTGAAGGCCAAGGATACCAAAGAGGTATGTTGAACGGAACACTTAAGGATGGGCTACATAAGCTATATCTTCCCATATCAAAACCACCTCTAAAGTCTCCCTTCAATTCAAAGTCTGAATCTAATCTTTATACTATTTTTCTTTCTACTGCCTTAAGTCATGAGAGTCTGTCTAGTTTTCACATTCGCAATAATACTTCATGTAAGGCGTCTAAATCTATATGGCACCAAAGGTTAGGTCATGTTTTCAACCGTGTCTTAAGTCAAGCATTCAAGCTTATAATTTGAATCCTTCATGTAATGAGGTAATAGAGTCTGTGAAGCTTGTCAACTAGGCAAATCACATCGACTCCCCTTTAATCGATCAAACTCTCATACCTCTCAACTTCTTGAAATTGTTTACTATGATCCTTGGGGACCATCCCCTATTTTGTCTACCTAGGGTTTTCACTTTTACATTATTTTTTATTGATGACTTCACGAGAATAACCGATACTTATCCTGTTAAAAATAATAGTGAATCTTTTTCTGCTTTCGTTCAATTTAAATCTCTTGTAGAAAATAGATTTAAGGAAAAGAATAAATTTTTTTTAAGTGATTGAGGTGGCGAGTTTCGTTCATTCCAATTCTTTTTAACTCAAAATAGGATTGAATTTTGTCACCTTTTTGTCCTCATACTAGTCAACAAAACGACATTGTAGAACGAAAACATCGTCATATCATTGAAATGAGCCTTACCCTTCTTGCTCAAGCTTCCATGCCATTACGATATTGGTGGGATGCCTTTGTCTCTGCTATGGTATTAACAAATCTTTTGCCTACCCCCATTCTACAAAATATCTCCCCTTGGCAGAAATCATTCCATCAATTTGCCCGATTATTCTCCTCTTTGTAACTTTGCGTCTGCCTATTATCCCTACCTTCGACCGTATCAATCTCATAAATTCCAATTTCACTGCACCAATTGTGTCTTCCTTGACTACAGTTAGGCCCACAAAGGTTACAAATGCCTAAGCTCTACTGGTCGTTTTTATATCTCTGGACATATTGTATTTGAAGAGTCATCCTTCCTATTCAAGTCTGGCTTTCTTTCTCAATCATCGTCATCCTCTAATCTCATATCCCCTACTATTGTTCATTGGTTTCCTTTCTCTCAATCACAATTGCCCATTTCGCCCAACACTTCTCCTCTACCTTCCTCTCCTTCACCATCCTCCCACCTATTTTGTCCCTAGTCATTATAGCTCATTCTCTTGTAATCATTGCAGCATCACCTCTACATTTCCTTGGTCCGAGGCCTCCTTACCTACCCATAGTGATAGTTTTATTCCCAATGTTGAGGCATCTGATCCGACTCACTTAGTTGCTTTTCCTCTACCTCTTGAGTCGACTATTGTTACTAGTCAAACCCCATCTCATCCAATGCAAACTCGAGCCAAAAGTGGTATATTTAAGCCAAAACAATGGACTTCTCTATATGCATCTACTTCCTCCTCTGCACATAAGCCTCTCTTTGTTTCTGAGGCGTTTTCATCGGATCAATGAAAAGCTGCTATGGATTCTGAAATGATTGCTCTTATAAAAAATGGGTCATGAAATCTTCTTCCTTGCCCTCCAAATGTTAACCTTGTAGGCAATAAATGCGTGTTCGAAGTCAAAAGATACTCTGATGGTTTTATAGAATGGAGCAAAGCTCGCATGGTTGCAAAAGGATTCCTTCAAATGGCAGGCATGGATTTTCATGAGACCTTTAGTCTAGTTATGAAGGCTCCTACCATTCACATAATCTTCGCATTGGCCATCTCAAAAGACTGGGCTATCAAACAACTTGACATAAATAATGCATTCCTCAATGGAGTTCTTGAAGAGGATGTTTATATGAAGTAATTAGATAGGCTTATTGACTCATACAAGCCCAACTATGTCTGCAAACTACACAAGATTCTATATGGTCTCAAGCAACCACCTCGGGCTTGGTTTGATCGAATCAAATTGAAGAAAATAAGCTCAAACATTCAACATATTCAACAACCATTCACATTTCTTTAACTTTTTACAGTTTGTTATTGTAACTACTTGTATTAGAACATAGTATCAGTACTCATCATTTACAAATTTCGTAGCATACAATATACAATAGCTTCAAGAAAGCTTGAAATCTATAAAAAGAAAAGTTGTGACTTAGCTCTCGAATAAAGACCTCTTCTCCTTCCCATGGATGTAGGCATCATTTGCCGAATCATGGATATTGTTGTGTAGCGCTCTTCTTCCTTCCTTCTTTTACAAGATTGCATGCTTTTGATCATCGATCGTTTACTCAAGCAGTCGCATAAACAAACAGAAAGATTAGGGTTAGGAAAAGCTTTGCAATATCGAAAGAGAGAACGAGAGAGAGAGAGAGAGAAAAGAAATTAATTATGAAAATTCATCCCATCAGAATAATTTTTCTTTCACTTCCATCAAGCAAGGGTTAGTGGAGCAAACCATGTGGAGCACATCAGCTGGAAGTTCGTGGACAAACGATAGCCAAGTATTCTACCAAACTAAATTCTTTTGGGGTAAAATATTTGGACTCACGAAATTGGATCAGCAAGAAGGGCCACAATATTCATCATTTAGGCTCGTTTTATTCATTCAGCAAGAACCAGGCCCAACACAAGCGTACTCTACATCACTGGAGCTTTGTCAATTACCTGGCTGATAACTCACTGTTTTTCTTTTGAAATAATGCCTCATGGTGTTTGTGCTGATTTATGTTGATGATATACTAACCACAAGTGATTTTTCCTCTTTTATAGACCAGTTCATTAATAAATTTAATATTGTGTTTTCCTTAAAGGACTTGGGTCTGTTGAGCTAGTATCCGAGTGTTGAAGTTATCCAGACTTTTGCTGGGATGCATCTACTTCAAAAAAAGTACATTGTTGATCTATTGAATCATTTTGGCCTATCCATGTTAAACCATGTTCAACCTTTACTGTCACAGGAAGGCAACTTTCTGTTTTCGATAGGAACCTATGGACAACCCAACTCTATATCGAAGTATCTTGGGTACTCTTCAGTATCTCACCCACACTAGATCAAATATCTCATACATTGTGAATAAATTAAGTCAATTTCTGCAAAATCCTACATCTCTCCATTGACAAGCAGCTAAACGTGTTCTTCTCTACCTTAAGGATGCTATCAATTTTAGTTTGTTTCTCCCAAAAGCAGAACACATAAATCTTGTTGCCTATACTAATGTTGATTGGGCATATTGTATTGATGATCAGAAGTCCATTGCAGCTCATTTCCTATTTCTTGGTCATTCCCTGACTTCGTGGTCTTCCAAAAAGAAACATGTTGTTGCTAGATCAAGTATAGAGTCCGAATATTTTTCTTTAGCGCAAACTATAGAAATATCTTGGGTTCAGTCTCTTCTTCATAAACTCAACTTCTATCTAACTGCTACACCTATCGTTTGGAGTGATAACTTAAATGCCTCCTCACTAGCTGCCAATTTCGTCTTTCATTCTCATATTAAACATGTTGAGCTCGATGTTCCTTTTTTTCGTGACAAATTGTTGACAAAATCAATCGACCTTAGGTATGTGCCTCCTTTAGATCAACTAGCCGATGGTTTGACCTAAGGGCCTAGATTAATAGAGCCCATCACAACAAATGTTTGATCCAATCTTTCTTCCTATTCTTTATTCTTTACAACGTCGTTTGGTTTGTTACATATTCGTTATTCATTTGATATCTGCCACTATATATGTGTCATTATTTCATTGGGTTCCCTTTACTGCCTTTGTACTATTTATTGGACTCTTCAATACAAAATAAATCATTAAATCTATTGAGCTAATCCATTTTGTGAAATTCCATTTTGTCACTCAAAGTAATCAGATGGGGTTGGAAGTTGCTGTAGAGAAAGCAGTTGAGCTTCTAAATAGCACAATCAAAACTACCATGGTCGGCGGAAAGAAGCTACGACTCGCCAAATCACAAGCTGCATTTCTCAAGCTAGCTAACGTCTGTGGCTATGTTGTCGCCGTTACCCCATCAGCAAAAGGCTTATTCCCAGAGACTCACCTTCATTTCAATGGAACTTATTGGGGAACAGTCAGCACTGCCTTCTGCGGCGAGACGATAGAGATAGCTTATGCATCAATCTTTGTTGAAGCCACTTTAGATGAATTGGAAACCGTCGGCTACTCATTTACCTACAAAAAGAACAAGGCCATTATGGTAGAATTAGATAGTGTTGTGTTTCCAAATGGGCTGAGTTTTTGGATGATTTTAATGAAGGACTTCCTACAGGCCCTAACTAAGCGGCTCGAGCCCAATATGACGGCTTATGAGAATTATTGCAAGATTTATATACCCGAGTCAGATCCATCACAATTGAAGTCGGGCAAAGCGTTGCGAGTCAACGTTCTTTTCAAACATATTAAAAAAATGTTGAAAAGTGACATGACTATGACATCCGAAGCAGATGATTCCTAGTTTCAATGTCAAAATTTGAAATTACCACAATCATGCAGGTAACCTCCCTCTATGATCTTTTCTTTTCTTTTCTTTGTTGGGCTTATTTTGTTCAAGGTTGTAGGACTAAGGTTTGAATCTTAGCCTTTACATACATCCAATGATTATTAAAGACAAAACATGTTATGAAATGTGATGATTAATTCCTCCTCCAACTCCTCCTCCCTTCTACTCCTCCTCCTCCTAAAGATACAGGATATTAGCGGAGTGATTAAAAGGGGTATGAAATTGAAAAAAAAAAAAGTGTTTAAGTTGATTTTTTTATTTAGAGAAATCAAAATGCTCAAAAAAAAAAAAAAAATAGAGAATTCAAACGAACAAAGAAAATAATATTTTTTAAGATTTTGAATAAAGCCGAACTTTGTTAGAAAATAGAACCAAATCTTAATCGATCCATTTAGGTTGGTTCCTATGTTTGATCTTCTTTTGTTACTCTATTTTTTATTTCTTACTTATTGAGATGAAAATTATGGCTCTATTTAGTAACCATTTTGTTTTTTTGTTTTTGTTTTTGAAAATTAAGCCTATAGCATCTACATTTCTTATCTTGATTTGCATCTTTCTTAACTGTAATGATTAAATTCTTAGCCAAATTCTAAGAACAAAAACAACTTTCTGAAAGCTATTTTTTTTAGTTCTCAAAATTTGACTCCATTTTTTAAACCATTGGTAATTCATAGATAACAAATGAAAAAATTTAGAGGTGGAAGTAGTGGCCATAGGCTTAATTTTTAAAAACAAAAACAAAAAATAAAATTGTTACCAAAAGAGACCTACGCTTTTAGTTTTCAAGATTTGAGTGTGATTACATTTACGTCGTTAAATTTTGGTTATAATATAAAATAGTTATTAGGAATATTTAATTTAGAATTTCAAATTTTTTTTATTAAAATTTAGAATGTTACTATATATTTTTTTATTAAATAAATAAAGAACCAAAAAAACAAAGTGACCGAATAAAATTTAAATTTTATCTTAGAAAATGGACCTTTCTGTATTAAAGAATTGAGTTTGTTTGTAAATAATTTCTTGCAACATAAGACTTCATCAGCCTCATCATTGAGTGAAGTTGGTCGACCCAACCCAAAAAATTAAAAGCCCAAATTTGACCCAAGTACAAGTCCTACGTGCCTTAACCATTGTATGGGTCGAAGCTTGCACCAGCCCAATCTATGAACCTTACTCAATGAGCCGAATGGGAGGAGTGACCCTTTGAATAAGGTATTTAATTTTATTTTAAATTTGAAAATAGAATAGTTCTTTAATGGTTTTCATGCATTTAATTCTCTTTATTTATTTTTTTAATCCCATGCATGTGCAGATGAAAATTAGTTTGTTGTTGAGTTTATTTTTTTAATTTCAAAACTATTTTATTGTTAACAGTTATATATAAAAGATATATATTATTATACTAGATTGGTTTTTTTGGCCTAGTTTCATGGATTGACCCAAATATGACTTAAACAAGTTGGTTCATGGGTCGATTCAATTAAAAAAAAAATCACATTTAATGGCTAAATGAAACCTCCAATTGAAATAATGATCATTTTTTAAATTCATTGATTTATGATCAAAATTTAATATGGAGGGCTCATCTTTCTATGTAGAGTTCCAACCCCACCCTCTCAAATCTCAAGCTCCCCACAATTACGATTGGGGTATATCCCCACAAATTTAGGAAAATCCACGATAATTTTTTAGCTCATTCAAGGGAGATTTTGTTGGGATTTAGTTTTTAATTAGTAGAGATGGTTTAAAATTTTATTAAAAATACATTGCTATTTTTCTTACCCAAAAAAAAAAAAAAAAAAAAAGCTTCTACCACCAGTTGTTAATGGTGCCACGGGTCGCAATTTGGATTGTCATCATATGGCAGTAAACTTCTACCATTAAGTGTTGGATTTTTTTAATGTATGTAATGGTATACTCTAATCTCTAACCTTAGATATTTGTTTAATGACTACCACATTATAATCCACATATCAAAGTTAAGACGATGTACAATTCAAGGGGTTTGGGGCTAGGTTCCATATGATTCATCTTTCGATATAAATCTTAAATGCAACTATACTAACAAAGTTTAAGTTTTTTTAAGTTTATAGTATTTTGTATGGTTCAATTAATGAATATTTTAGTTATTTTTAATTCAAGGTATTTGTATACCATAGTACAATGTACATATCTAAATGAATCACTTTAGTTGTATTGTTAGCTAGTATGAGTTTTTTTTAGTTGTTACAAGGTATGATTTAAATTGTTTTAGATATTTTGTGTTGGTAAGAGTGATCAAAATTTTAGTTAGTTTTAGCACAAGGTATTTGTGTGCAAAACTAATAAAATTTTTTTTTGCATTTTTAGTAGAAGATACACACTATGGATATGAAGTAAAGGATTTGGAGCACAAGACAAAACACAAATACCCTCTTTATAATTATGAAAAATAGATAATTACATAGAGGATTTACTCATTAATAAAAAAAGAGTGGGGTGCATGGGTATTTGGTATATGATGGACAATACCAAATTACGTTTTATTCTTCTCATATACCATCTTTTTGCATCCCAAATTAGAATACTTTTTTCGACACAATTTTTTTTTAAAACTTTTACAGTTTCCACGGATTTTATATTAGGTGTTATATTTTTCAATTTGTTGTTAATAAATTTTTTTTTTTTGGCTTGTTTTTAGGATTTATTTTCAAAAGTTGGTTCACTAAAACTTTATATTTATATTTACAAAGTAGTAGTTGGCTACTTACATATCAAAAAATTCCCAAAATAAAAACTTAATTGCTTTTGTATATACAACTTAACTTTCAACAAATACAAAAAATTAACTAAAAATTGAGAGAGTTGGTTGTCTACTTTAAAGTGTCATTACTATCCCAAAAAATCTGCAAAGAAGACATTCTTGCTGAAGTATATAAAATCAAAGATAATTTAAAAATAAATGAATCATATTAAAAGAAATTACATGAAGTATGGAAACTATATTTATACAAACTTACCAAAAGGAATGAATGCAAAACTTGCTATTCTTTTCTCTATTCTATGGATGAATTTATTATGCCTTTATTCAGAACCTTCTTGTACTCATGCGAGCGATGTCATATGAGAGTGTATAAACAAACAAATATAAGTTGCGTTAATATAAGTAATTTATAAATAACGAAAGTAATGAATTCAACACATAAACAACTACCATAGCTACACAATCGTCATTGTAATGATTCCAAATTTCAATGCTAAACTAAGGAACATTACCATATTTTAACCTACAACTAACTTTATAACTCTTAGGTTTTAGAAACATTTCGGCAACATAACAACACTACCACAACAATACAAAAAAAATTTACTTTAACAGCTGTTCAATGAAATACACTTCCAATGATATTCAAACAACAATCTTCTCTCAACAGAACTATATTTACTTAATGATTCAACTTATTTCTCTTTCTAGGAACTTAGACTGCCAGGTTAGAGGTAGAGGTTATCCTAAACTCCATATGCTTAAGAGAGAGGAAAAAAAGAAGAAGCAATGCAACTAGGTAAGGCCATAAAATTAATGTATGAGATGAAAAGTAAAACTATAATATAGAGTTTAGTAAAGAAATAAAATGTTGTAAATGAATAAAAAAAACTCTTGATAGTCACCTGTGATGAACAAGAGTCATAGATAAAGTCAAATGTAGAAAAACTTTGGTGGTTGTCAGTACCACAAAGGGAACGAGACTTGAATAACTTAAGTTCCTTCTCCATCCAAAGTTAACATGTAGTTCTATGGAGCAATAACAAGATCTAAACATCCAACAATCAATCAATAGATCAGGATTTACACATAACTAAGAAAAGAAAATACTTCTCTTTTCTTGCATTTCTCATAAACATCAAAATGATGTTCTTGACATTTGTTCTTCTCCGAACAATATTATTCAAGATCCATTGTATTTGGAAAACAGATTTTTTCTAATAAGAAGTTCAAATACATAGAGGAGAATGTAGTCCACATATTATGATAAAGAACATAATATCAATCAATTTATTCTCCATAAGGCATACATCTCAAGTTTACCGAAGTCGAACAACCATCTCAAGATTGGTATACTTTTGAAATATAGTGGTTAGCCTTTAATAGATTGGTAAAGTTGAAAATAGTCATTGCTTTAGTAACAAACATCGCAGTACAAATTTTTGTTCTACAAGAAGCACAAAAAAACAATCATTTCTTCATTATTTGCTTACTTCTCAGATGATCAGTTGGGTCCTCTTTTCTTTCCAAAATTCAGAGATACGGTTCAAAGACTAAATCTATAAGTTAACCATTCTTATTCATAATTTGGGATGTATTCGCTATGAGTTTCAAGGTATTACCGTCATACATTTATAAAGCAGTATTATCTTTTGATGAAAAAATGAAAGTAGAAACCATATTGAGAGATTAAATTTTTTGCTTCTTCAAGTTCATAAATTCTTCTGAATTAATAATAGAAACAATTATATAACACTTCTATTTCTCAAAGATTATGAAATGACTCCACAAATCCCTATACTACCCTACGTGAAGAATATCTGAAGAAACCTCCCCCAAAATTATATATACACACAAAATTACTAAACTAACATCGCAAAAGTATAAGTTATAGCTTGAAATAAACATACTCATGTACTAAACTAGAACAAAAATATTGAAGTAAAAAAACCCAAATACTCATTTTGCCTCTTTCTTCTTCCACTTATTCAAAGTGTCCACTATAGAAATATACTCATTTTTCCTCTTTCTTGATGTCTTTTCTCTACAATCAATCAATATAGAAACTAAAAAAAAAATCCACAGGCAGGTTTTAAGGATAGAAAACAAGAATAAAGAGACATTCAAGCAAAAAAGTACCTTTAAGAACTGTTCTCTAGCCAACTACGCCAGTGCAATGCTCTCTAGACCCAATTGCTACTACAAACGAGTACTATTTTCCTACAATAGAATAAAGTAACAGGAAAAACATCCAAAAACATGTCATATCATAAGCACACCCTCTTAATAAAAAGACATTCAAGTATAAATATAAACTATTTTGCTGACAGCATAATGGATAACCAAATTACCTTATTTTGAAATCAATAGATTATGGAGGTGAGGGAGATGACATAATGGATAACCAAACTACCTTCTTTTGAATTCCAATACCAACCTACAAGGAGAGTTTCAATATACATCATGTTATGGTAGAGGAAGAGATTGAGAGAACACAAATGTGAGGCAACTTCAATCAATATGAACTAAACCTAAATTCGTAGGAGTATAACTAAGGAAGCAGGAGTTTTCTTGAAATAGGCACAATTCTCTTAAATTCTTATAATGCCAAAGCATTCTCCCTCTCAACAAAAAAACAAATAAAATAGAGGCTTACAATGTCAAGCATTTTGATTATTCTCATTCCCCTATAAAACTCTTCCAATATATATATTTAAGAACTTATGAGAACAATAGATGAAATATGGAGTGCTTTCTTGGACATGAAGGAAAAATAGATAGAAAAACTATTATTATATTCAATTATTATTATAGAAAGGTCTGGAAAACAATATTTACATCCTCAGGGTTGCTACAACACATTTGACAAGAACAAGACTCAGGACAATACATCCCAACGGCGAAACAATCACAATACCTACAAATGAACAAGTAGTATAAGCAAAAATGGTGAAAAACAAGAAAGGGAACAACAAAAGATTCTTTAACTTTGCATTAATGACTAGTGCTTTGAGCATTGCACCATCTAAAAACTAGATACAACATGCAGTATAGAATTTTGAATAAAACATTATAAAAAAACCACAATCAAATAGTTCATTTGCACAAATAAATCAATCAACTTTTTTTTTTCTAATAGAGGAGCTGCAATTGTACAAGGGTTTTTTAGATTCATTAAATAGTGCAAAAGAAACATCTGGCAAAGTCAGTAGCTTACAATGAAGGTGTAGTTAAGAGTTATTTTCTGCAATACTTCCACTTTCAAAGTCAATACCAAAAGGAAGGAAATTTTTCTTTCCTTGATTCTTATTGAAATTAGAATGAAATGGTTTCCAATTTCTATAGTCTCCAACTATAGGTGTTCATAATACCTATGCACACAAAGCTATATTAAACACACACAAGGCAAGGTATATTCAGCCAAAAATTGATAGAAAAAGAGATAAACACTTGCAGTAGTTGGTGCTCTGAGGTGCTGGATGGTACCTGGTGTTAAATATATTCAAACACAATATTTAGGGGTCATGATCCAATTTCCAGTCTTAATAAAGAATCCAAAAAGTTTATAAAATCTTAAGAACTTGTCAAAACACTTAAAACAATCTTTTAATATTGTAGAATAGTCTGCTTCCAAACTCAAAATTCTTCCAAACCTCAAATCTATAATCCATACATTATAGGTTGTTCAAGATTAAGCCAAAATCTTAGAAGGTATTAAAGAGAAAACAAGAAAATCAAAGGGAAACTCACTAAACTCTCACCCATAATAGAATCGGTGGCAACTCAAAGAACGGTGCAACCATAGATCCACAGATCTGTGCGGTAGTGAGGGAGCCTATCGTTCGTGGGAGGCGATGATTGATAATCCACAACGTTCGAAGGTGCGGGTGGGAGGCGTATGAGTGGCAAAGGTGAGCGAAGAAGTTCCATATGAACACAGACATCGGTGAAGGAACTCATGAGGGAGAAAGGAAAACACCCATTAAAATCTACTGCAATCGACAACAGTGACGAATGAAGACCTACAAATGATCAATGAAGGTGGCGACAGATATGGGGCCAACGACGCTTGTGCAGCTGAGGGAGATGAAAACGACGAGGGTCATAGGTTAGAGAACTCGCGAGGGAGAAGGGAGTCATACGGCTAGAGTTGAAGTTTTCTCTTTCTTTTCATTTTCCTATATATAACAAAACCTTAAAATTTGAGAGGGTAGCAAAAAATTGAAGGAGGGAAAGAAAAATTGAAAATTGATGGGGAAACAATAAATAGAGAGCTACAATGTCGGTTTTAAACTGACAATGTAGCCCCATCTTTAATGTCGTTTTAAAACCGACATTAAAGATCCGCTTTTTTATTTTTTAAGAAACCGACATTGTACATTCACTTTAGTTTTTTCCAACCAACATTAAAGCCCAAAATTCTTGTTGTTAAAAAATTGAGACTATACAGCCCTAGTCGATGCCTTGCACAATCATGAAGGCAATTGTGTTGTGAGTCTCCAACTCGTTTGTTGTACAAGTAAAACTTTATTTTAAACTTATATTTTATAAGTCCAATGGGGGCTAATTTTTTTTATATTGGCCCATCTTGAAAGCTCTAAGTTTTCTTTTATATCATATTAGGATGACCCAAGGGGAAGAGAGTGAAAAAAGAAGTATAAAGAAAAAGACAACAACTTGGTTTTTCATTCTTTTTATCTCTCAAGTATTCATCTTTTATGTATGAAAGTATTTGTGGGTAGTGAACCTTTGTATGATTGATTTGGGTTCCCCCCCCCCCCCAATTTTATCAGAATAAGAGAAGTTGACAAGGGTGGCCTCCTTACAAGTCCCGTGGTTTTTACTCTTCACATCGAAGAGGTTTTCCACGTATAATTCGTGTATGCTCTTTGCTTTTAGTCTTCTAGATTTTTATGGTTTATTGATGTCGATTATTGGTTGATTGCTTCGTAATTATTTGGTGATTTATTTTTGGTGTTTTGGAGAACAATTATTTGGTTGATTGTCTTGGAGGAGATCCAAATAGATTTTTGTTATATTGTTTGGGTCCTATAAGTTGGTATCAAAGCGGGTTTTAATTTAACCATTGTTATAGTGTCTACTAGTAATGGTGGAGATAGTTCAATGATAAAATTGATCTGGAGAAAGATGATGGAAGATTTGTTATATTGCAAAAATTTATTTGGATCCAATTTGAGACAACCACAAAAGTAGATGACACAATTTATAAACCTGCAAAACCAGAGAAAATGATTTATATGTTTCATGAGATGAAATATTAAAAGTATAGGTTATAAATATAATATGATAAGATGGTTATCATATTTATTTATAATATTATAATTATATGATAATTATTTCTTTTTCTCTAATGATCGATTAAGTGGGAGGTTATTTAAAGTTTTATAGTAACCATGAGATAAAAGGTAAATTATTTTCCTAAATTTAAAAGGAAGTTGCTTCATTCAAAAAGTACTCACGGAAAAGGGCTATCAAGTAAAATTGTTTTACAAAGCGATAGCCGTTGAGAGACTAAATGATCGTTTAGAGTTGATTATACGATAGTCACTCAGCTGATCATTGCTACACGAACGAGTAGCAAAGTCTATGTGATAGGCTTCATTTACTAAACGATCGAGTACATCGTCTATGCGATAGACAGTCATATCTCCCACTTACTTGATTGTAGACCTCCTCTCTTCCTCAAGCCAAAATCATACAAAGCCCACAACTCCTGGATTTTCACACTGAGAATACCAAGGTAATCATTGTGGTGGTGTCTTTACTCTGTTCGTGAATCGAGTTGGGCTCTATTAGGTTCGAGGAGCATCAAGTTGTTCGTTCTGTTGGTGTTTCTGTTCGTTGCATTTGAGTGTTGCTGTGGACACGTTGGAGATTGATCCAGGGATTCTTGAAGAATAATTCTTTAAAGGTATGCATACTCTATCCCTTGTTTCTATTTAAGCATGCTGTAATTTCTATTGATGCATGACCTGTTAGTTTCCTTTTAAGATTGAAATTGTGTGTGTTCAATCTAAATGGAATTTGGAACGATCTCTTCCGCTGCTCATGGAAATCCTCTGATTTGATTTCCTTCACTCTTAACCCTTGTGATCATTGTTTGGCAAGTAAGCAATATAAAATGTCCTTGGGAGGTTCACTAGAAGGCAAGGAAAATTGGAGTTAATACATTATGATATTATTGGGCCTATTGAAGTGGAGTCATTTGATGGCAATAAATATTTTTTTTTTCACTTTTATTGATGATGCTACTCAAAGAACTTGAGTGTATATGTTGAAGATAAAAAGGCAAGTGTTCGAGATTTTTTAGAAGTTTCATGTCATGGTAGAAAGGGAGACAGAAAGAAAATTAAAGTGTCTTCAATCTGAAAATGGTGGTGAGTATACTTTGAATGAGTTCAAGTGTTATATTTTTCATAACATTGGCATTAGACATGAGAAAACAGAGCTTGGCACACCACAACACAATGGATTTGCCGAGAGGATGAATAGAACCATTATGGAGAATTTGAGGAGTATGCTTAGAATGTCTAATCTTCCTAAGATATTTTGGAGTGAAGCAGTGCAATGTGCCGTGTATTTGATTAATCAATCTCCATCAATTCCCTTTGGTCTAGACATTCCAAAGAGAGTCTTTGGTAGCATGGCATACATGCATGTGCCTTAGGAATAGAGATCAAAGCTTGATTCGAATACCAATCCATGTTTTTTTGTTGGGTATGGGGATAAAGAGTGGTTATAAGCTCTACGATCCAGAAAAAAAGGTAATGAGAAACAGAGATGTAGTATTCTTTGAGCACAAGAAAGATACAGATCTTCTTAATTCAAGATACACTTCTACTTCAGAGTTGTATTTTGATACTCTTGATGATTCTACTTCTAGTCCTTCTGTTGTTCAGCCGATAAATGAGCATGTTGATGATGTACATGATGATGTTGGTGAGATACAACTTGATGGTAATGTACCAAATCATGTTGATGATGATGATCTTGATGAGTCTTCATCTGATGAAGAAATTCATGAGGAAGATGCGTATGAGGAAGTGATTCATGAAGAAGTTCATGAGTAGGGGGAGCAATCTATTCCCCAAGTAGAGGATACTCAAGCTCGAAAGTTCACCAGAGTACGTAAACCTTCAACAAGGTATCCAAGCTCAGAGTTCATTTTAGTTAGTGATGATAGAGAGTCAGAGAACTATCAAGAGGTTTTGTCCCATGATGAAAAAGATCAGTGACTCAATGCAATGAAGAAGAAGATAAATTCCCTGGAAAAGAATGGAACCTATGAGCTACTGTGTGTGTGTGTATGTGTGTGTGCGTGCGTGTGTGCGTGTGTGTGTGTGTGTCTATGCATGTGTGTGTGTATATGTGTGTGCGTGTCTGTGTGTGCGTGTGTATGTGTGTGCGTGCGTGCGTGCGTGTGTGTATGTGTGTGTGTATGCGTGCGACCGTTTATGTGTGTGTACGCGTGCGTGCGTGTGTGCATGTGTGTGCACGCGTTTGTGTGCGTGTGTGTGTGCTTGCACGTGTATGTGCATGTGCGTGTGTGTGCGAGCGTATTTTTGTGCGTGTGGGTGTGTCTGTGCGTGCGTGCGTGTGTGTGCAAGCGTATTTCTGTGCGTGTGGGTGTGTCTGTGCGTGTGCGTGTTCGTATGTGTGTGTGAGCGTGTGTACATGTATGTGTGCACGCGTGTGTATGTGTGTGCGTGTGTGTGTGCATGTGTGCATGTGTGCGCATACGTGTGAGTGTGTGCATGCACGTACGTGTGCAAGTGTGCGTGCGTGCACGTACGTGTGCGAGTGTGCGTGTGTGTGTGCATCTACGTGTATGTGTGTGTCTGTGTGTGTGTGTGTGTGTGTGTGTGTGTGTGTACACATGTGTGCGTGTCTGTGTGTGTGCATATGTGTGTGCGTGTGCATATGCGTGTGTGTATGTGTGCATGTCTGTGTGCGTGTGCATGTGTGTGAGCGCGTGTGTGTGTGCGTGCGTGCGCGTGCATGTGTGTGTGCGTGTGTGTGTGCAAGCGAGTGTGCGTGTGTGCATACGCGTGCTTGTGGGTGTGTATGTGAGTGTGTTCGAGTGCACGTGCATGTGCGTGTGCGTGTGTGTATGTGTGTGCATGCGTGTGTGCACGTACGTGTGCGAGTGTGCGTATGCGTGTGTGCACGTACGTGTGCGAGTGTGCGTATGCGTGTGTGTTTGCGTGTGTGCGTGTGTGTGCCCATACATGTGCATGTGCGTGTGTGTGTGTGTGGGCGCACGTTTATGCGTGTGTGTGTGTGTGCGCGCACGTTGATGCGTGTGTGCGTGCCTGTGTTCGTGCGTGTGTATGTCTGTGTGTGCGTGTATGTGTATGTGTGCATGCGCGTACGTGTGTGTATGTGAGCGTGCATGTGTGTGTGTGTGCGTACACGTGCGTGTGTGTGTGTGTGTGTGTGCGCGCGCGCGTGCGTGCGTGTGTGTGTGCGTGTGTGCACGTGCATGTGTGTGCGCGAGCGTGTGTGCATGTGTGCATGCGTGCGTGTGTGTGTGCGCGTACGTCTACTTGTGTGCGTGCGTGCGCATGCATGTGGGTGTGTGTATGCGTGCGGGTGTGTGTGTGTGCGCGTGTGCGTGTGCATACGTGTGTGCGTGCGTGCGTGTGTGTGTGCGCATACATTTTTGCAGCAATCAATTATACGAGATTGGTTTGATAGTTAAATGTGAAGATTAGAGGATGCATATTACATGTGAAGACTAAAGCAATTTTAAGGTACACTTACGAGCCAATTTTTTATTGCTTACACATGAACTTGGTTTTGAAAATTGCTTGATAATGTTGTCTTCAAAATTATTGAGATCTAAATTTTGTTATAAGAAATCTTCCATATTGATATCTTTTGTTTAATATCTGCAGATGATACTGATAATCATATATAAAAGGAGAGTCAGGACATGAAGAATAAAGATATGTGTTCCATTTACCAGGATTAAAAACACAACCATGTCATCTTATCTCATCAATTTATATTCTTGTTTCTTTAGAGGTGGGATGAATAAGGCAAGGTGTTTATAGAAACTGAATGATTTTGTTTTCTATAATTTGGTGACCCTATACTTTCCATTAAAAAGTCTATCATCTATGTTGGTTTTGGGAGCCAAATTGATGTTAATTCATTTTTTTTTTTTATGTAGGTAGATGAAGTGATACATTTAATTGCAAAAAGATCAAAGTGGAAGCTCAATTCATGATGCTATAATCCTCAACACTTGACGTTTATGACGGTTGTATAGTTGCAAATTACTTTTGATGTATTTCTTGTATTGTATATTTTTTCTAGTTTCTAATGTAAATTGATTACTAAATTTCAATAATGAAAGGAAGTCATGTATTTAATACATACATTATGAAGTATTTCATGTGTCTATTAAGCTAAACACAAATGCTTGTAATGTAAATAGGCATAAGATCGATATTGTTTGGTATAACGTAAGATTAGCTATATATATGATATAATAGCCTTCATTTCCAAATAAATATATGATATAATAGCATTAAAAAGAGATTATCATATGTCAAAGAAAGCATTCAGAAAAGGCTATTATATATTAAAGATAGCATTGAGAGCAAGCTATTATAGGTTAAAGATAGCTTTATGACTAATGCTATCAAATGTTTTCATAGTCATGTATAACTGCTATATCTTCATACTCTACTATAGAATCCATTATAGCTCTACAAAAAGTCTATAAAAAGTTCCAGACTTTTAATAACGTGGGCTGTCAGGACCTTCGAAAAAGGCTATAAAAGGTCTTTTATAGCCTTTTTCGTTAGCTATTGTAACCATTTTTTCTTGTAGTGTTTTCCTTACAACAGAGAAAGAGAAAGAAGTTATGTCATCCATTCCTTACTCTTCTGCTGTTGGTTTTTATGCTATGGTATGTACTAAACCTGATATTACATATGTAGTCAGCCTAATGAGTCGTTTTCTATCCAACCCAGCTAAGGCTCATTGGGACAAAGTGAAGTGGATCTTTAGATACTTGCAAGGCACCTCCAAATTGAGTATATGTTATGGAGGTGGCAAATCTATGCTTGAAGGCTATACTGATGCAGATATGGCAGGTGATCTTGATAACATAAATTCTATCTCAGGTTATGTATTTACATTTTCATGGAGAGTCATCTCATGGTAATCCAAGCTACAAAAATGCATAGCATTGTCCACAACTGAGGCAGAATATATTGCAACAGTGGAAGCAAGCAAGAAGATGTTATGGCTTAAAAGGTTCTTTCAAGAGTTGCGTTTAAAGCAAGGTGAGTGTGTTATATTTTATGATAGTCAGAGTGCTATGGATTTGAGCAAGAATCTAATGTATCATGCTCGTACTAAACTCATTAACATTAGATATCAATGGCTACGAGATATAGTTGAACATAAGAGATTGAATCTGAAGAAAGTTCACACTGACAAGAATAGTGCAGAAATGTTAACTAAGGTAGTTCCCGGAAGCAAGATTGAGCTTTGTAGTAAGCTTACCGGGATGAGGTTCAAGCTATGGATGTAGTTCCCGGAAGCACGATTTTTGTAGCTTGGATTACCATGAGATGACTCTCCATGAAAATGTAAACACATAAGAGATCATGGATGTGATTGAGTCTTCCACGAGTTGGGCTGGAGGGTGAGATTGTTATGGGTGTCCAGCCTACTTGTTACACAAGCAAGACTTTCTTTTAAACATATGTTTTGTGAGTCCAATTGAGGCTAATTTTTTTTCATATGATATGGGGATGACCTAATGAAAAAAGAGTGAAAAAAGAAGCAGAAAATCGAAAAGAAAGACAACAGTTCAATTTTTCAGCGGCATCTTTCATAAAGATGTCGATTGTGTTGAAATTTGGTATGCCTGTTTGGAACACATAAAGTCTTGTTTTGAACGGTTTGATTATTATTTAGAGCTCTGGTTTGTCCGTAATTACTGCCGAACAGAAGCTGTAAAACTCAATTGTTCATCTTTTATGTATGAAAGTATTGGTGGACCGTGAACCTTTGTATGACTTATTTGGGTTCTTTCTCTCTCAATTTTATCATAATAAGAGAAGTTAACAAGGATGGACTCCTCACAAGTCCCGTGGTTTTAACTCTTCACATTAAATAGGTTTTCCATGTATAATTCGTGCGTGCTCTTTGCTTTTAGTCTTTTAGAATTCTATGGTTTATTAATGTCCATTGTTGGTTTATTGCTTGGTCATTATTTGGTGATTTATTTGTGGTGTTTTGAAAAATAATTATTTGGTTGATTATCTTGGAGGAGATCCTATTGAGTTGTTGTTATATTATTTGAGTTCTATCAAATTGTTAGACCATTAAAGTAAATTTCCTCAATATCCATTTTCCTCTCAATTTTATATATAACCTATATAAAAATAAATTTTAACCATAGTAAATACTCCATGCATGCTACATTATTGCTACTTTACTGAGCTAAATAAATTTTAAGTTATATCTAAAAGAGCTCTCAGAATATTTAAAAATTTGAAATTATATGTTGTCTAGTTGGGCAATGAATAACTTTAAAATGTATAATAGAACAATAGCTTATTAAACACAAGTTTTAAATTTCAAGAGCCAAATTGACATAAATTTAAAAGTTTAGAGATTATACCTTATAATTTAACCTCTATCGGGTTAACCACCTGTCTACACATTCTACTTTTCTCTTTCATGTTATAATATTTGAAGGACAAAAAAAATAGTAAAAATTAATTGTCTCGAGAGTGATATTATAAATTAAACAAAGCAAAATGTTTGAGATTTTTACAAAGTTTTTAAAAAATTTTGGGTTTTGGCATTATAGGTCAAATAGAAGAAGAGTTGGCGAATGCAATGAGACAGCAGTGGGAGATAATTGTTTGTGCTTCATAGATGCTATTATTCATAGAGATGATACTAATAAAGAATTGCTTCAATTTTGAAATAAGCTAGCTGCCATTGCTAGTTGTCGAACAAAGCCTGATTTTGCATCAAGGTTCTTATGATTTTAATTATGTCATTGTAATCATATTTCAACTATTTTTTTTTTTTTGGAAAATAAGACATATCAAATTAACTTGTATGCAAAGGTCTAACTAACTCTTTATCAGTCTAAATCAAAGAGATAAGCCAATCAAGAAATGCCTGGGACCAACAACAAAAAGAACAGTAGACAAAATAGCAAAACAATGGGGCACCTTATTACAAAATTATGGAACTAAATTAAGGCCGATATTGAGAGTGCGTAAAATTACTCGATATTGAGAGTGAGTAAAATTTAATGAGTGTTATCATTTTTAGCCCCGCTACTGCATCAGACTCCAACCAACCCGCCTTCATCCTTTATTTCTTCGACCAAACGCAAATCCTTCAACAGAACAAGGATTTCCACCACTTTGACTTCCACACAAACAGGAACACACGCACTAGGTACATAATGGATAATACATTTCTAAATACATTTCCAAATACATGAATTTCTAATTTCTAGATACATATAATTGTTCAAATACATGAATGGTATGTATACATGTACTTCATTTATTTCTTGTCTTTTAGAAAACATCTCTTGAGTACTATATAAAGGGTTCATTTCCCTCATTTGTAATTAAGTGGAAGACAATCAAATCAATAAAAAAAAAAAAAAAAATGAATTTCAAGAGAATAATATTTTTCTCTTGTGTGTTCTTGAGTTTTGTAAGAGAACAAGTTTTTTCTTTTCAAAGTTTGTGAGATTTAGAGTGAATCTTAGAATGGGCTCATCAACACTTATAATAGTATGGTATTAGAGCATAAGGTTGAAAGATTTCATCCAACAACATGTTGCAGTCTCAACTTCCTCGTTTTGAGGGAAAAAATTATAGACGGTGGAGTCAACAAATGAAGGCTCTTTATGGATCTCATGATCTTTGGGATATTGCAGATAGAGGATATTTGGAGCCTGAAAATGAGAATGGTCTTTCACAACAACAACTCAATGAGTTGAGAGAGGCTAGAAAGAAAGATAAAAAGGCATTATTCTTTATCTACCAAGTTGTAGATGAAAATATTTTTGAAAGGATATCCAGAGTCTCGACTACTAAAGTGGCATGGGATGCATTATAGAATTTTTACGAGTGAGAAGAAAAAGTAAAATTGGTACGAATACAGACACTTCGAGCTAAATTTGATACCATTTGAAGTAAAGATGGTGAAACCATTGAAGAATTTTTCAACCTTATTCTCTTAATTATTAATCAATTGAGATCAAATGGAAAAGCAATTGAAGATCAAAGTGTAGTTGAAAAGATCCTTAGAAGCATGACTAGAAGGTATGAGCATATTATTGTTGCAATTGAAAAATCCAAAGATTTGTCAACTCTCTCCATCAATATCTTAATGTGATCTCTTCAATCTCATGAGCTCAGGTTGAAGTGGTTTGATTCTAGTCCTTTAGAAGAAGTTTTTCATATACAACCTCTTCTAGAGGAAGATCAAGTGGAAGAAGAGGTGGACAAGGTGGTAGAGGAAATGGACGGTCCAACGACTTCAAAAGTTCTGAGTTAGAGAGTAGAGACAATAAAACTTCTTCAAATAGAGAAGGGGGAACTTCAAGTAGAGGAATAAGAAGAAGTGTAGGTCGTGGAGATTTTTCTCACAAACAATGTTTTCAATTGTAGATGTTATGGGCATTTTCAAGTAGACTGTTGGTCTAAGAAGTCTAATTTAAATAAAGCTTAAACCACTCTAATGCATGAGTAGGAGGATAATGGTCAAGGTCTTCTCTTTCTCTCATTCAATGTCCAAAAAGCAAGCACGGAAGATATATGGTATCTTGATAGTGGTTGTAGTAACCATATGACAAAAAGAAAGGATATTGTTATATCTTTAGAAGAATATCATCAAAATGATGTGTTGGTGATGATAAGAAGCTTGAATTCAAAGGAAAAGGAGATATCCTTGTCAAGACAAAGAATGGAGCAAATAGAATCACTAATGTTTATTATGATTTAGGGTTTAAATACAATCTTTTAATTGTTTGGCAGCTTCTGCTGAAAGGACATGATGTTATCTTTAAAGATAGCATATGTGAGATCAAAACTAAGAATGGAGGTTTCATAATAAAGGTACGCATGACTCACAACAAAATGTTTCCAATCAAAATGTACTACGAGAAGATTATTTGTTTTGAGACTTTAGTAAAAGACACTTCATGGTGTTGGCATTGTTGATATGGGCACCTGAGTTTTGACACTTTGTCTCACATGTGTCAATAACATATGGTGAGAGGAATGTCAAATATTAAAAAAGAATATCAACTTTGTGAAGCATGTTTTTTCGGAAAGCATCTTCGAAATTTATTTCCAACAAGAGATTCTTGGAGAGCATCAAAGCCTCTAGAGCTCATCCATACAAACTTATGTGGTCCCATGAGAACTACTACACATAGAGGTAATCACTATTTTTTCACATTTATCGAGGATTATAGTCGAAAAACATGGATTTATCTTTTAAAAGAAAATAGCTCTACTTTTGAATGTTTCAAGACATTCAAAGCAATGGTTAAAAATGAAAGTAACCTGAGATTGAAAACATTATGTTCGGATCGTGGAAGAGAATATATTGTTTTTGTAGATTTCTTGAAGGAAAATGGAATCAAGCCTCAGAAGACTGTTCGAAGAACTCCTCAACAAAATGGAGTTGCAGAGAGAAAAAAAGAATAATAATGAAGCTTGCAAAAAGTATGTTAAAGGCCAAGAAACTTCCAGATCAATTTTAGGGAGATGCAGCAACTTGTGCAGTTTATCTCTTAAATCGAGCTTCAACTAAAAGTGTGCAAGATTTTACTCCTCAAGAAGCATGGAATGGATTAAAGCCAACTTTAGTCACCTAAGAGTATTTGGATGTATTGCTTAATCTCATATTTCAAATGAGAAAAGAGATCAGCTAGATGATAAATAAAAAAAAAAAAAAAAGTGCATTTTTATTGGGTATAATGAGAACTCCAAGGCTTACAGATTATACAACCCTGTGAATAAGAAAGTTAATATTAGTCGAGATGTCAAGTTTAATGAAGCATAATTGTGGGATGCAACAAACAAAGACAAGAATCCATTACTAGTTAACATAGGTGGCAAAGTAGATGCTCGAGACTCGGAGCTTAAAGAGACTCAACCAATGACTTCATCTTCATCTTCACACTCTGCAAGTGATGAAGAAACTACTCAAAGGAAAACAAGAAGTATTCATGATATCTATAATACTTCAAGAAAAGTGTTGGATGATGAACAATTTTTCTTTATTTACAAATGCTGATCCTATATACTTTGAGGACGCAATTCAAGATGAAAAATGGAAAGATGCAATAAATCAAGAGATTGATGCAATCAGAATAAATGAGACATGGGAGTTAGTCAAACTACAAGAAAATAGAAAAGCTCTTGGAGTCAAATGGATCTATAGAACAAAGCTGAAGTAAAATGGAGATGTCGAGAAATACAAGGCAAGACTCGTCGTGAAAGGGTACAAATAGAAGTATGGCACAGATTGTTAAAGAATAATGATGAAATCAACTTCTACATGTTTGTTATAACCGTTATACATAAAACAAATTGTATCAATACGCATGTAGCTAGAATTTTAAGATGTACTGTACAAAACAAAAAGAAATCTAGCTAAAGTTTCATCTGTAGATCTTCAAGATCATCCCCAAGATTGAATACAGCTCCTCTCCATGGATGTAGGCATTTTTAGGCCGAACCACGTAATAACCTCTGTGTCTTCTTTTTTCTCTTCTTCTGCATATTCTTTGTGTTGTTCTGATCTCCATGTCCATCGAATCTCTAAAGAAATTTCAACAGCATCTCTGCATTGTTTCTTTTTTTTTTTTCTCTCAAGCTATCTGAAAACAGAAGAAAATATTTTCGGTGTAGTCATTCAAGAGTTCGTATCAGTGTAGTGTAAGGAAATAATCCTGATCATTAACATGTAGGGCTGTGATTCTTTTACACACGGATTGTACTTTCAGCATATAGTTTTGAAAGCAGCTGGTTTTCTTTTGAAGATCAAATAGTTTCTTCTTTTACTTAGGCCTCATACTTTCATTATAAAGCCCAATCTCGGTTTTATCTTCAGCTATCAAGGCCCAACAAAGTGGTATCAGAGCCTGCAAGAAAACTTCAAGATCAATCAAAAACTAAAAGAAAGAAGATCTTGGAGCTTTCAAAATAAAAAAGAAATCAAAAGATGGCAGTAGTAAGATATGCATTGAAAATTTTGATGGGAAAGGAGATTTTAGCTTGTGGAAAGCCAATATTAAGGCGATTTTAGGGCAAAAAAGGGCACACAAGGCCCTTGAAGACCCAACTAAACTACCTATTACTGCAACAGAAGAAGAAAGGGAGAATATAGAGCTAATTGCTCATGGTACTCTTGTCCTAAATCTGTCAGACAGTGTACTAAGATAGGTCATTGACTAAGAAACAACCTTCAAGATGTGGACTAAGTTGAATGAGTTGTATGAAACAAAGAACTTGTTGAATAAACTCTTCTTGAGAGAGGTTTTTCACCTTCAAGATGAGCTCCTCAAAGACATTAACTATAAATCTTGACAACTTTAAGAGAATGACAAATGAATTTAAGACTCAAGGTGAAGAGATTGGGGTTGATAATGAAGCTTTTGTGCTTCTTAACTCCAGATTCTTACAAAGACGTTAAGACAACTTTAAAGTATGGTAGAGACTCATTATCAACTGATATAATCATTTCAACCCTAAAAATAAGAGAAATGAATCTTCTAACCATCAAAGAAGAGAAACCCAATGTTGATGGTTTATTTGTTAAAAGGAAGTCTAAACAAAACAACAAAGAAAAAGGCAAGCACAATTCTACATAAGAAGGTAAAGAAAAATTCAAGGTTAGATGCAAATATTGTAAGAAGTTAGGGCATCTAATCAAGGATTGTAGAACCTTGAAATGGAGAAATGAACAGAAGAACAAACAGTCACAATCACAACCACAATAGAAAAACCAGCCAAGTCAATCAGGAGAAGTCTCAATCAGGGAGGACTCTTTTTTCTATTCAGATGCCCTAGTTACATCTCGCAATGACTGGTTCAGCACATATAAAGATCTGGATGAAGGTTCATTATACATGAGTAATAATAACTCATGTTCAGTTATTGGTATTGGTTCTGTTTCACTTAAGCTAGAAGATGGGTCAGTCAAATTACTAAGAAAAGTTGACATGTGCCTAAATTGAGAAGAACTTGATTTCATTAGGCATGCTTGATTCAATTGGCTATGAATACAGAGGAAAGGAAGGCTATTGTGAAGTATTGAAGAAAAGTAAGCCTATTTTCAGAGGGATAAAAATAAATGGGGTCTATGTTGTTCAAGGAGTTCAGAAAGTACATTCAGCCTTAGTTGTGACTTCTAAAGAGCCTACTGAAGGAGAACTTTGGCATAAAAGACTTTCTCATATTAGTGCCAAAGTTATTCAAGCTCTTAACAACCAAGGAATTCTACCTAAAGGAATTCATCGAATCCTATCCTTCTGTAAGCATTGTGTGATAGGTAAAGCAACTAGGCAGAGTTTTGTAAAGGCTCAGCATACAACCAAGGTCATCCTTGATTATGTGCATTCGGACCTTTGAGGCCCTTCACCTTTCCAATCCTCAAGTGGAGCCAGGTATTTCTTAACCTTTATTGATGATTATTCTAGGAAATGCTGGATGTTTTTCCTTAAAACTAAGGATTTGGTGTTTGAAAAGTTTAAAGAATGGAAGACTATGGTTGAAAAACAAACTAATTGCCAGATAAAGTATCTAAGGACTGATAATGGACTTGAGTTCTGTGCAGAAGAGTTTAATATTTTTTGTAGGCAGTAGGGGATTATTAGACATAAGACTGTAAGGTACACACATCAGCAAAATGGGGTAGTAGAGAGGTTAAACAGAACAATCATGGAGAGAGTGAGGAGTCTCTTATCAGATGTCATCCTTCCTGAGATGTTTTGAGCTGAGCCAGCATCCTATACTGTCTATACTCTCAATAGATGCCCTCATGCCTCACTAAATCAACTTACTCCAGAAGAAAGGTGGACCAAACATCTTTCTAATCTAAACAACCTAAGGGTGTTTGGTTGCATAGGCTTTGTACACCAGAACAAGGAGAACTTAGCTGCCCGAGCAGTAAAATGTATGTTTTGGGGTTTTACTGAAGGAGTGAAAGGCTTTAGATTGTGGCATCCTACTGAAAAAAAGGTGTATAAAAAGCAAAGATGTCATCTTTAGAGAGACTAGAATGTTTTTGCAAAATCCTAATTCAAATGTTTCAGCACCACAAGGAAAGTTTGATACAATTGAGGTGGAGCACCTCCTAAATCCTACTTCTGATCCCTCAAGCTCATATTCACATACTGATCAACTACCTCATTATGAAGAAGATGTAGAAGAGGTTGTTTCTGATCCTGAGCAAAAAGAACTAGACCTAAGGGGTTATAGCCTAGCAAGAGATAGACAAAGAAGAACTATAGTGCCACCCTCAAGATATGATGATTACATCAATTTAGCTTTAAATGCTTCAAGTCTGAATAATGAACATGAACCCTCTACTTTTGAAGAGGTAGTAAGTTGGGCTAAAGCTAGAATGTGGATAGAGGCTATGAATGAAGATGTTGAATCTCTTTTAAAGAATGACACTTGGGAGTTGGTTCTTTTACCTAAAGGGTGCAAACCAATTGCATCCAAATGGGTTTATAAATACAAGGAAGGTATCCCTAATGGTCAAGGACCTAGATATAAAGATAGGCTGGTTGCAAAGGGATTCACTCAGAAACAAGGTGTTGACTACAATGAGATTTTTTTTCCCCTGTAGTCAAGCAAACATCTATCAGACTTCTACTGTCCATTGTGGCTCAACAAAACCTAGAGCTAGAGCAACTTAATGTCAAAAAAGCCTTTCCACATGGCTTCTTATATGAGTCAACCTAAAGGCTATAAGTCAAAGGGAAAGAAGATCATTACTGTCTACTTAAAAGATCTATTTATGGCTTTAAATAATCTCCTAGGTGTTGGAACAGAAGATTTAATGATTTTATACAGAAGAATGGATTTACTAAGAGTTCTTATGATAGTTGTGTTTATATAAACACTAAAACCTATGCACATCCTATCTATCTACTCCTCTATGTAGATGATATGTTGCTATCAGGAACAACTATGAAAGACTCAAATCAAGTCAAAGGTCTATTGAAATCAGAATTTGAAATGAAAGACATGGGAAATGAAAACAGAATATTGGGCATTGGTATTAATAGAGATAGAAAACCATACAAACTCAACATTGATCAGACTCAATATTGTAAAAAACTAATCAAGAAATATCACATGATAGAAGCTAAAGCAGTCAGTATTTCTATAGCACATCATTTCAAACTTTCAGCAGAAAACTCACCAAAAGAAATAGACACTCAACATTTGAAGATAATGTCAACCATTCCCTATTCCCAAGTTAAGGGAAGTCTAATTTACCTAGTGATTTCTACAAGGCCAGATATTGCCTATGCTACAAGTCTGGTAAATAGGTACATGGCTAATCTGGGTAAGAGGCATTGGGAGGCAACAAAGTGGATCATGAGGTATCTTAAAGGCACTTCAAGTGCCAAACTACTGTATCAGCAAGCTTTAAACAATGAACCAGAATTAATAGGTTATGTTGACTCTGACTATGCTAAGGATTTAGATAAAAGGAGATCCCTATCTGGTTATATTTTCCTATTTGAAAGTTGTGTATTAAGTTGGAAGGCAACGTTACAATCAGTAGTAGCCCTTTATACTACTAAAGCTGAATTTATTGCATTATCAGATGCAGTAAAGGAAGAACTTGCTAAAAGGACTCCTATGTGATTTTGGTATTAAGCAAGATACAGTAAAGATATTCTGTGATAATCAGAGTACCATACATCTATCTAAACATCCACAATACCATAACCGAACAAAACACATTGATGTTAAATTTCATTTCATAAGAGAACAGATAGAAAATAAACAAATAGAAGTTCTTAAAGCTCATACCTCAGAGAATGCCTCCAACATGTTAACCAAAGCTGTCACCCAACTCAAACTTCAGAAGTGCCTCGACATCATAGGGTTTGAGCTGAGAGACAAAGGTTGAAGAAGAAAAGGGTTAGCAAAAGAGGAGTTGAAAGAAACTCCTTAAAATTAATTTCAAGGTGGAGATTGTTAAAGAATGATGATGAAATCAACTTCTACAAGTTTGTTGTAATTGTTGTACATAAAACAAACTATATAAATACACATGTAGCTAGAATCTGAAGATGTACTGTACAAAACAAAAAGAAATCTAGCTAAAGACTCATTTGTAGATCTTCAAGATCATCTCCAAGATTGAATACAACTCCTCTCTGTGGATGTAAGCATTTTTAGGCCGAACCACGTAAAAACTTTTGTGTCTTCTTTCTTCTCTTCTTCTGCTTCTTCTTTGTGTTGTTCTGATCTTCATATCTGTCGACTCTCTAAAGAAATTTTAGCAGCATCTTCTCATTGTTTCTTTTTTTTTCTCTCTCGAACTATCTGAAAACAGAAAGAAAATCTTTTTGGTGTAGTCATTCAAGCGTTCGTGTCAATGTAGTACAAGGAAATAATCCCAATCATCAACGAGTAGGATTGTGGTTCTTTTACACACGAATTGTGCTTTCAGCACATAGTTTTGAGAGCAGTTGGTTTTCTTTTGAAGATCAAATAGTTTTTTCTTTTATTTGGGCCTCAAACTTTCATTACAAAGCCCAATCTCGTTTTTTTATCTTTAGCTCTCAAGGCCCAACATAGATTATGAACAATTTTTGACACCTGTGACTCGCTTGGACACTATTCGATTACTTCTAGCTTTTGTAGCACAAAATGGCTGGAAAGTACATCAAATGGATGTCAATTCAGCTTTTCTAAATGGGTGTTTAGAGGACAAAATATATGTTGAGCAACCCCCTGATTTTGTCAAGATTGGAGAAGAAAATAAAATGTGTCGATTAATGAAAGCATTGTATGGACTAAAGCAAGCACCAAGAGCCTAGTACAGTTATATTAACAATTTTTTCTTGAATGATGGCTTTAAAAGATGTCTATACAAACATGCTCTCTACATGAAAGAAGATAAAGATTGTAATTTCTTGAACATTTGTCTATATGTTAATGACTTAACCTATGCGGGAAATTTAAACATGATGATTGAAGATTTCAAAGCAAACAAAAGAAAGAATTTGAGATGATTGATATGGGCTTACTTCATTAATTTCTTGAGGGAGAAGTCAAGCAAGGTGATGATGGGATTGCAATTTCCCAAAAGAAGTATGCAAGAGGTTTGTTGGTAAAGCTCAAAATGGAGAAAGCTCATCATGCCAGTACTTCTATGAAACTAAGCTTAAAACTAAGCAAACATGATAATAGCAAAGCTTTTGATACCACCATCTATAAAAGTATTGTTGGGAGTTTAATATATTTAACCACAACTAGATTGATCTTATGTTCTCAATAAGTTTATTGAGCAGATTTATGACATTACCAAAAGAAGTCATTGAAAAACTCGAAAGAGAGTTCTTAGATATATTCTTGAAACTATTGATCAGGGAATCCACTATAAGAAGAACATAAATAATGTGCTTGTTGGCTACAGTGATAGTGATTGGGGAAGAAATATTGATGATTACAAAAGTACTTTGGGTTTAATATTGGTTTTGGAGTAGTTTCATGTGAAGGAACCCGGTTAGAGGTCCTTGAGTGGAAGCAGATTGTCCGAATTTTTCAATCTTCACAGAACTAAGATTTTACGGTAGAAGAACATCCCCCACCACCCCCCCCCCCCCCCCCCCCCCAAAAAAAAAAAAAAAAAAAAAAAACAAAGAATAATAAAATGGGTTCAGAACCCTTACCTTTGAAGAAAAATTCTTCAATTGATTCCCTCGAACAAACGAACACCACCACAAAATTTCCTTTGTATTTTTAAGGATGAAAACACAGGAGGTTGCAGGCTCTGACTATTTTGGTTGAGGGAATTTTATGGAGAAGAGAGGAAGAGGAAGATGATGAGATTTCTCAAAAAACGTTGTATTTTGAGAGAATCTTTGTTTCCAGTTTTCACACATTGCACAGAATGGAGAACACACTGATTTACACGTCTGAGAGAGCAAAAGAAGGGGTGTAAGTTACAACTCCCTCCCAAAAATAGTTTTAATAAATTAAATTAAATTTATTTATTTATTTAATAAAATATCTAATATATTAAAATAGTTTTAATATATTATATGATAACTACCATATCCCATTTATATTAAATTTAATTATATGAATCCAATTCATATAATTAATATTTGAATCATATTCAAATATTTATTTCCTCTATACTCATATATTATAATGTACCAAATAGATTATAGTAATTAAAATTAAATTAAATTAAATTAAATTAATTATATCATATATAATTGATTCCCTCAATTAATTTGAACAATTCAAATTAATCCAAAAAATGATTCTCACTAATTCCCATTGAGCTACAGAGAAGACCTCATGGATCTATAGCTTGAAGCTCTAATAGTACATGGATAATTAATTAAACTCCTTTAATTAAATTATCCACCATCTGTTAACTGTCGGACACTCCACTAAAGAACGACAACTACACTATTTGCACTATATTTCTGTGTCTATTGGATATAACAAATCAATAGTACGATGACCCTTCACATATTGCTTGTAAGTACAGCTGAGTCAAAATTACCATTTTGCCCCTATAGTTACATCTAACTCCTTAAGTATCACTTATCCCTTTAATGAACAATAAATCAAAGTCCAACTATGAACAATAAAATAAGCAAAACACTTTGATTAGATCGAAGTACAGAGTACAGAGAATTAGAAATTTCCAAGGCTATTTTGATAAAACATGAAATCTAATGACAATTCTCTACATCTAGTTGCCTTAATCGTTTTAAACGTCTTTCCATTTTAAGGTATTTCTGAAACTCCACATGAGATATGGAGAGCTCATAAAAGTTGTTTATTGAAGGAAATTTTCATAAAAAATCCTTTGAGCGGAAGCAAAGATCATTCCAAATTCCATTTTCATTGAATATAAAGTCTCACAGTAAAACAACAAGCATATATGCATTTACTTAAAATTATAGCATGCTTAAAAAAAATACAAAGGGTTTCAGAAACCCTTACCTTCAAAGAACTCTTTCTTCAAGGAATCCCTTGTACAAGCCACGAATGGAACTCCTTTCATGTAAATCTCCTTCTTCACGCACGAACACCACCACTTGATAACCGTCTGTATTCTCTTTGGGATTAAAGGATTCAAGAAAGAGTTGTGGGCTTTGCTTGAATCCTTGGAAGAGGAAGGGAGATGGAGAGGATGAGAAGGATGTTCCTACAGAGAACTTTTCTCTTGGAGAGAACACTTATTCTCTGTGTGAAAATTCAAGAAGAAGATGATCCTTTCAACTTCTTTAATCACGCATTAGTTTTCTTGAGAGAATGTGAGGAGGGAGTTATAACTCCTTCCCTTTTTATTAATTTTAAATAAATTAATAAAATAATATATATATATATATATATATATATATATATAATAACTATTTTACTATATATACACTATATGTTATACCAAATATAACATATAGTCTATAGTTTTATTTTGCATCAAATACAACATAAACTATAGATTTTATTCTCTCTCAACTATACATGGTATTAACATTTATATTAAATCCTCTTATATGAATCTCATCCATATTAAATGATATTTGGATCATATCGAAATATTTTATTCCTCTCAATATAAATCATATTTATATTTAATTACATGAATCTCATTAATATAATTGGAATTATAATTAATTATATCATATATAATTAATTCCCTCAATTAATTTGAACACTTCAAATTAATCCAAAAATTAAATCCCTGTTGGTTACAGAGGGGACCTTATGGACATGTAGATTGAAGCTTCAACAATACTTGAATAATTAATTAAACTCTTTAAGTTACCCAACATCCGTTAACAGCTGGTCACTCCACTAAAGACCGATAGTTGCACTCTTCGCACTACAGATAAATTTTCGTGTCCATTAGATATAACCAATCAATAGTGCGATGACCCTTCACAAATTGCTCGTATATATAGCTAGGCTAAAATACCATTTTTCCCTTATAGTTACATCTAACTTCTTAAGTATCACCAATCCCTCTAATGGATAATAAGTCATAGTCCCACTATGATCAAGTCCCTCTTGGGCCAGGAGAACGTGTGGCCATTATGTTCCAGATCCGAAATCAGCCATTAAGGGAGAAATTTATCTACTTGCCCCTGCATCGGGGAAGGAGTGAATTCTATCTTGTGTAGCTGAGTTCCCAACTCCCCAGTCAAACGAATCCCTAAAATGGTAGACTTATTGGATTGGCAATCTGGTCACTCTCACCCATACAAATCAAAGGACCGCCTTCATGAGTAGGAGTTCACAACTCACTTGAGATTCAAGTCATATCAACTATGGTCTCTATTATTAACGGCGTTATATAAAAAGACTAATCATTTTGTGGTCCGGTCTTATACAAACTCTTTGTATAGGATACCCCCGCTCGCATGTCTCCACATGACTGAACAGGATCAGATCATTTGTAGCACTTTACAACACTTCTAATACCTACAATGCAGGTCGTATCTGTAGTGTCACCAGGATAAGGACCCAACCTTATCCATCTACTACATATCATTTACGTTATTATTTAAACAAGATCCACTTGTATGTCTCTACATACTTGTTTAAATTACATGAAATAACCTTGGATCTTAGTTTATTGGATTGAGTATATGCTGATAAAATAACACTTATTTAATTAACAACAATATGTTTATACAAAGTTTACAAACTACGAGATTACAAGGAGATTTAGGACACCATTCCCAAAAATATCTCACTTGTCCTAAAGCTTAGGGAGAATAGTGTACAATACAAATAAAGTACAAAAAATACAATAAACTAGGTAATACACTATACCCTAGTGATATCTCCCACTTGCCTTAAACAATGTGTCGCATATCCCGTAGAGACAGACTTTCTAGATGACCCTCGAACACTTTAGCTGTGAGAGCTTTCGTAAATGGATCAGTAATGTTGTACTCTGAAGGAATCTTCATGACAATCACATCACCCCAATGCACAATCTCTCGAATCAAATGATATTTTCGTTCTATGTGCTTGCCTCTTTGGTGACTCATAGGTTCTTTAGAATTTTCCACAACACTACTGTTATCACAATAAAGTGTGATGGACAAAGACATATTTAGAACAACATCGAAATCAGTAAGGAACTGCTTAAGTCAAACACACTCTTTAGCAGTTTCATAAGCAGCTACGTATTCGGCTTCCATAATGGAGTCTACGATGCATCCTTGCTTAGTTCTTTGCCATACTATAGCTCCTCCATTCAGAGTAATACTTACCCTGATGTGGATTTCTTAGAATCCCGATCAGTCTGAAAGTTAGAGTCTATATATCTTGTAAGGATCAAATCCTTATCGCCATATACGAGCATATAGTCTTGATCTAATCTTGGATTGGACTGATATCGACTGACAATCCCTACTGCATAGAAAATGTCAGGTCTAGTATATAACATTGCATACATAAGGCTACTAATAGCCGATGCATAGGAAATTCGTCTCATTTCCTCAACATCTTGAAGTGTCTTAGGACACTATTCCTTAGACAATATAATTCCATGCCTGAAAGGAAATAAACCCTTCTTGGAATTGTGCATCAAATATATGACTAGCATCTTTACAACACTCCTAACATCTACAAAGTAGGTTGTATTTGTAGTGTCACCAAGATAAGATACCCAGCTTTATCCATCTACTATGGACCATTTAGGTTATTATTTAAACAAGATCCACTTGTATTTCTCTAGATGAAATAACCTCGGATCTTAGTTTATTAGATTGAATATATGCTGATAAAATAATAATTATTTTATTAACAACAATATGTTTATAAAAAGTTTACAAACTACGAGATTACAAGGAGATTTAAGACATCATTCCCAACATTTATGATATGTAAAAGATGTTTACATAGTTCAGAAATCTGGAATAGATCGACACATGTGTTAGTGTCGAACCTTTAAGTATTGGAATGTTGTTTAGATGGCATGCCTATCTGTAGGTAAACCAAAAGTAGTATATTTTTCAAGTAAGAGGAAATCAAGTGTTTGTGTTGACAAATGCTAAATTTTCTAGAAAAGTATACGGGATCACAATATATTATTTAGTTTTTATAAAAAGCAAAGTGTATATCAATAAGAGTTATTGATTAAAGCTGACACTGTAAGAAAAGTTGTTTGGACAGGTCAGATGCATCTTAGTCCAAGAGTTGAGGGTACCCCGATGTAGTGGGAGGAATGTATGATAGCCTAGCCATTATCTGGGTTTAGTGGAAACTCGAGTCATCAGGTCTTGGTGACAATATCGAGAAATAAGAAGTTGTAGAAATAAGATGCATTCCCTATATTGTTTTGAATCGAGGTCCGATGTATACTAATATGTTTACAGCGATTTTTTCAGCTAAAGTGTTTGAGATCACCTAGTAAGACTAGGACTACAAGTTGTATAACCTAGGGCAAGTGGGAGAAAAACCCATGGGTATGTAATACCTAAGGATGGGTATGTGATACCTAAAGGCAAACCATGGGTATGTGGTGCCCTAGTTTATTGTATTTCTCTGTAAAACTCAAAAACCCAATGTATCCACTGGAATTTTAGTCCAAGTGGGAGTTTGTTGGGTTTTATGTACTAAAACTCGTGGTTTGTAAATGATAAACTCATTCTGTTAATTGATAAAATTGTTATTGAATATATGAATTGCTTATTTCGTTTTAGAAATAAATTCAATAAACTAAAAGATCCATGACTATTACATGAGTACTTGAACTTTATGTGGAGACATAAGAGTGGATCAGATTCAAGTAAATAGTCAAAATGATATATAGTATACGAATAAGATTGGGTACCTTATTCTGGTAATACTATGGGATGTGGTCCACTCTGTCGTTGTTACAAGGAGTTGTAAAGTGTTACAAACGAAGTGATTCTGATTCGTTCATATAGTGACATGAGGAGTGGGGGCGTCCTGTGCAATGAGTTTACATAAGATCATACCAAAAAATAAGTCACTCTTACTTTATAACGTTGTTTACTATTTAAAACTGACTATTTCAAAATGATGACCTAGGTAACTTGACCTTAATCTTGAGCTAACTATGAACTCCTGTTTATTCAGGATTATCCTTAAATTTGCATGGATGAGGGTTGGCTCAACAGTGTTGACTCAATAAGCCTCCCATTTCAAGGGTAAGACCAGGTAGATAGTTGGGAATATAGGGTGCAAGATGGAATTCACTTCTACCCGTTTTTAGGGATAGTAGAGAGGTTTTTCTCTTAAGTGTTGACTCTAGGTCTTAAGAAGGAGGCTCCACCATCTTATTGGCTCGAGAAGGACTTAGTTTGATGATCGGATCACAAATCAATTGTTCATTAGAGGATCAGTGAAACTTAAGGAACAAGAGGTAATCTTGGGGTAAAACAGTCATTTGACCCAACTGTTATTACGAACAACCTATGAAGGGCTAACTTACTAGTTATGGTTATATCGACTGGACACAATATATCTATAATGAGGGGAGTGCAACTATTGGGCTTTAGTAGAGTGACTTGGTAGTTAACGAATGGGGGTTAATTCAGTGTAAAAAGTTTAGCCAATTAATCTCGGATCATTGGAGCCCATGATTTGTAGGTCCATTAGGTCCCCCTACTAGCTCACAAACGGATTAGCCTATAATTACACGTTTAATTTTGGAATTAAACGTAATTGAAGAATTGATTAATATATAAATATGATCTAAATATTAGTTTCATGAATAGGGATTCATGGTGATGGATTTGATGACAAATTAATTTAATATTTGATGATCCTCTTCAAACTTGAAATTCAGAAGCTCACTGAGTTAATCAACAACGAAATCTCTATTGAGATTCCTCAAAATAGGATGATGATTTTATGGCAGTTGTAGGGCAAGGACAACCATGGAAGATGTCATTTTGCAAATTCCAAATAGCCTAGCAAATGGTACAAGCAAGAGATGAATCTAATGAGCTGTGATGAGAGTACCAGCAAATCCATTGATCCACCATTGAGTCATTTAAAGAGGAGAAAGAGATCGCTAATGGTAGGGATAGCTTCCAGATTTTTTAGCCTGATTACAATGGAGAAGTATGTGTTCTATAGTTTCATCTTTGCAATTGCAGCAAGGGCAAACGGAAGAACATACAACACCCTTACTTAGTAGACGACATCTCGTAAGTATGCAATTCTTTAAAACTTTCCACATGAAGAACTTGATTTTATTGTGATTCTGAATCTTCCATAAGTGTTTCCAACATAAAATTAATAGATTGGGGTTGGAGGAAGAGGATGGGTATTTATTAGAGAAGGCTATTTAATTACCACTTTTTACATTATAATTTCCATCAAAAGAATAGCCACACCTAAACGTCATCAGCTTTGTTTTTCCAGAGTGGGATAGACTTATTGATAGCCACATCAATAAGGAATGTAGATAGTTTAGATTCATTCCAAATTTCATTTGGATCAATGAACTCTTTTACGAAATAATAATAACATAGCTTAACTAGTGTAAATTTGTACTATCAATCATCTCACATATCTCTCTCACACACGCACATATATATAGGACTACCAAGAGAAATAACAAAATAAGAAGTTTCATTTTAATAAATAGCAAAAAAATTTTGAAATTAGATAAATGGCAAAAAGATTTTTTGAATTATTAATTTCAAATTTTCAATTGACCAAAATAACCCTATCAAATCTTAGTTACTTGTAATTCAAGTTACCAGATAAAACTAAAATTCTTTTGTAGTCGATAAGCAATGAGGTATGAGTTTAGGCATCGGAATCTGAAGGTAAACACAGTCATTGGTATTATCTGTGGTGATGGGTCTCGGTTTCACGATAGGTGGTGTGTTACGTGTGATGGAGAAGAAGACAAAAAGAACGAGGAGAACAAGAAAAGAAAGAAAATTGAGAATGAAGGGATTTTGAAAACTAGAATATAAGATTTAGATACATAAAGATTTTTTTGAAAAAAAATGTAGTGTAACTAAATTTGCGTGAAAGATTTTGCTTTTTAGGGTATTTTTGGAATACAACCATCAATCTAGACGTGTAGTAGGTGTGATTTGCCAAAATCATATTAATTCTAAACTCGGTCAAATATCCAAGCAAAACCTAAAATTTTGCTATATTATCCAATATTTTATATATGTATATATTTCGGAAATTAATTATTTTTCAAATTTAAGGACTTTTTGAAATTTTAATGAGGAAATTAAAATGACACAAACTACAAACTAAGATGTCAAAAGTACATTTAAAAAAAAAAAAAACTATTATAATAGAGGAATTCAAACTATAGACATATATCTTAAATACTAAATATATATATATATATATAAAAAAAAATAGACTCTTAATTTTGAGTCCAACAAATAAAACCAACATACATTATTAATAACATGTAGTAAATATGATGCAGGTTTCTAAAAAAGAAACAAAAACAAAAACAATTTCCTGAGGGAGGTTTTGTTGTTCTTTTCTTTTCTTTTCTTTTCTCCACTCGAAATTTAGAGGGATCGTTTTTTTTCCCCAAAAAAACAATTTTAAATGCTTAACGCAGGGGAGAATTTTAAGTTGCTTAATAGTACGTCGGTTCTTTTTTTTATTTTTTTGTTCCAATTTTTTGTAATGAATAGTACGATCAAAGAAAGAACTCACACTCTTGCATCCGTTATAGCAAGGGAAGACCACAAGTTACATTAAAATAATAATGACAACAATAAAACTAAATTGACCAATTCAAATTAATGTTCATTTGTTTTTTTGGTTTTCTGTTTTTGTTTTTGGTATTTTAAAAACAAGTTAATTCATATTTTGGTTTTATAAACTTAAAAAACTTTTTTTTAATTAAACAAAAAATGGTTTTTGAAATCTGGTTTTTGTTTTTTAAACCATCTGACCGGGGTCGGGATGGGAGGGCTGTGGGGGTGGGAAAAGTTCATTGAGTTGTACTTCGTTGTTGTTGTTGTTTTTTTTTTTTTTCCTTTTTTTTTTAATTCTTAATTGTATTGGTAATAAAAAAATGCTTTCATTTTCATTCTAATCTAACAAATTTTCTTTTAAATATTTATATTTTTTTAACTATAATATGTTATAAACTAAGAAAATAATAATATTTATTTAAGAAATTGCAGAGAACGCTCCAATTATCTCCACAATGGTATGATATTGTCCACTTTGAGTATAAACCCTTCTGGCTTTGCTTTTGAAACCACTTAAAAGGCCTCATACTAATAGAGATAGTTATCCATCCATCAACTCTAAGATTGTCATCCATCCAGACCTCCCCTCAAATAGTCATCCATCCATCAACTCTAAAATAGGCTAGCTCATCTTCACCCGAGCACACAGCCTATCCAATAGAATTCAACCACGGATCGCACCATGACTATGTCCAATGCTCCACTATACATCTTTGTTCAACGCACCATGACTATGTCCAATGCTCCACTATACATCTTTGTTCAACACTTAAGATTCTACCGACATGGTTAAGTTAGGGGCATGACTCTGATACCACTTGATAAAGACAATGTCCCTCCAACAACCTCCACAATGATATGATATTGCCCACTTTGGATATAAACCCTCATGGTTTTGCTTTTGGAACCATCGAAAAGGCCTCATACCAATGAAGATAGCCATCCTCACTTATATACCAATGTGGGACTTTGGTCGCATTTCCAACAGCCCTCATATTGTTTGCTTTACTTTATTCGCTATGTCCAAATCGACGCTTGTGGCTTTCAGAGAAAAGGAAGAAGAGTTCGACTATATGCTTCAAGATCAACCGAGTACAAGAAGAATCGAGACATTTTTTTGAAGTATTTCCCCTAAACTATGGCACTGAAGAAAAGAGTAGCATTGTAAATCAAATGATTGCATCGTAAAATTCAAAATCACGTAATCAAAGTTCAATTCTACAACATTACCAAATAAAAATCTGTTTAATTTCTCCACCGGAGAAGAAGAAGAATAAAAATATGAGGATGATTGATTCCAATAGCGATCGTTGAATCAACGATTAAAATTAGACTTGTTACCTTTATGAAGCAAGTGCCCATCACGGTCGTACTTCTCCAACCGTGTGGCACCATGATTCACCTGTGATCATGGTCAGCCTTAAGGAATGCTCAAGTCCCAATTCACTTTTTGCTTGACTCTTAGAAGCTTTATTAGACCTTACGTGAGGTTATTCTATCCTCAACCAAACTGAACTCATACGGAACTGACCTTCATTCGACCATACATGTTGCCCGTACGTGTATTTTCCCTCATGTGTAACTCTAGCTGACTTTCCTCTACTCTAGGCCAAGTCCTGATGCTCAACCTTACCCATATATGAGGCTAAGGCAACGTCACATCTCTCTTCGTCATCTTGGTTCCCAACAACACGTCCCTCATACTTTTATATCGCTTCAGAACTTCACTGGGATGAGTTCTGACCCTTCATATGGCCAAAACAAGCTTATAACCCTTTATGGGAGCTAACCAAGTGATTCAAACACTTATTAGGACTTTCGGGGACATAACAATGCTTACCAGATTTTACCGGCCTACTTTAGTGCCTACCAGCCTAATGGTCGCCTACCGAGCTTTACTGAGCCATTACAATGCTTACCGAGACAACTTGACAAGTATGGGGCCAACTAGGAATTATCGAGTCCCACTGATGCTTTAGGATGCCATCCCGAGTGTCGGGATGCCATCAGCTTCCTCTCTTTTGTTCAGGCATGCTTATCAAGAACCATCATTAACCGACCCATAGGCAACAATCCAACTCGGGACTTCTTGGACATCCATCTAAACATAATTGAGACTTAGACCCTTCCGAGTCCTTGTCGAATCAAAACGGCATACTAGGTGCTACATCGAACCTCTAGTCCATGGGAAGGGGCGTAATGCCGACACACCCATATCGTCCAAAATTGTCCATGAGATCTCATTCTCGATGGAAAATGCCTAAGACACTTGTCTTGTAACGCTCGCCCACGCCATGACACATTCATGTGCCATGGAGTAGCTCACTTAGGCCACAGAGCCTAGGGGTGGTGGAGAGCTAACACTATGCCTCCCCCTATAGTGTATTCTGAACATTTTCCTCTTTACTACCCATGCATATGAAATGTGATGAACGGTCACTCACCAACGTAGAGTGCCTGTCTGAGCTCCTATTGACATGAAATTTAACGTGCTTGCATACTTATCAATATGCATCTAACTCTAAAACCCCTCATCCAAACTCGCGACGAAACCCCACCTTCCGAGGTCACGGCCCGGGGCCCCATCTGCTCCCACTAAGCTTGTCACTGACACCATCGGTGACATGGTTGCTTGTCTTTCCGTTTAATGTTTAACATGGCATGCTTGCCTACTTATCTTGGTGTGTTGGATAATGCACCATCCTCCCCGGTCGCATCATGACACTTCTCTTGGCCCTCTATCTTCGCTAGATGTATCGACACTCACGTGTCGCTATTGCACTGTCTACACAAATGGTTCACAATCTACGATCTCAAAGTTAGATTGTGACACCTAGCATATGATGGAAATCCATCCTAAAACCTAGTATATGATGTCCGTTTGGTTTTAATTTGAGAGGTTCTTCATCTTTTTCCTCACTAAACCCTATTCCTATCTCCCTTTCTTTCTATTTCATCACAACCAATTTTTGTAGATCTTCGAAATATGTCTCACTTTGTAAGATAATTAGTTATGTGTTTTCTATTCCGTCATTTGATTAAATTACGTCTTAAGGTTTTATTATCCAACATCACGTGTCCTAAATATTTAAAACTTTAAATTGCAATGTTGTTGAACCTGTGATCTACAACATGTCTCTTTAATCACATATATCATTATAGTCCAAGGATTATACGTTTTTCGATTATCTTCTTTAGAGATCCAGAGATTCATGTTACTAGATTTATTTATTTGTTGACTTAATCACTTCAGATTCAGTTAGTTTATTAATTCCTTTGTTTCTCATAAGCTTTGAGCTACGATCAGCTATAGGTGGTACAACTTAATGAAACTAATTATGTTAGTTTCAGATTGTTTGATGTTCTTTTGGACATTGAGATACAGATTCAAGGGTATTAATGATTTTCATCCTTGAGAAGAATTTATTAGTAAAGCATTTGGTTTATGAGATAATTAGTTCATCCAATTATGTTATCATTTTCTTCCATTCATGATGTTTCATTGTCTTGTAGTGATTGTTTTCGTGTTTTGTGTGTAATAATCAATGTGCGACCCATGCTGTAAATTCACTAAAATCTATGTTATTCAATATAAAGTTCGTACTTGGCTCAAAAGTCATAAAAGAATATAATTTCAAAACGATGATGATCGTGCTTTTCTTTTTCTATTCCATTCAAGTGGTTTTGCTAGGATTTGTAGGATTTGAAGAGATTGAGAGCGTAGATTTATCCATAGAGATTTGATTTGGGTTTTTTTTTTTTTTTTTTTCATACTTAGGTTGGAGATTGAGTAGCTTAACTTGCATTGTGATTGTTATCTAATTGCTATTTGATTATCATGAGATTGCTATCTCATTGATATCAAATTTCTATCTGATTACCATCTTTGATATTAGATACTTGTATATCAATGTGATTGGTATCTGATTTCTATTTGATAGTATATAGATTGTGTTTTCTATCTAATTGTCATTTGAGTGTTATCTGATTTCTACATAATACTTAGTAGTTTGTGATTTCTATCCGACTGCTATATGATTTCTATTTGATTAGATATTTTAGTTACCAGAATAGATATCAAAGGCATATGTGGCCATTGTAATTGATGACTTTGTTGAAGTCAAAGAGAGATTAGAAGAATAAAGGCACATTAAACAGCAAGAGAATGCCAGAAAATATGTAAATTTGATTTTGTTAATCAAAGAATATGTAAATAGCAATCAAAAAACAATCAGTATCATTAATAATAATCACCATCAAATAGTAATCAAATAGCATTTGGATAGCAATATGATAACAGTCATATGTCCATTAAATGATGTAATAGAAGTTCATATAGAAATCAGATGACAATCAAAAGGCAATTAGATGGCAAAATTAGAAACTACTAATTATGTAACAAAAAAAAATATAGATAATCAGATATCAATCAAGTGACAATATAAGAAATTGCTAAATGTGAGATTAAAAAAAAAAAATAATCCGATGACAATCAAAAGGAAATCAGATGGCAATATAAAAAACTACTAACTAATTGACAAAAAATATAAGGAAATAGATGACAATCAGAAGTCAATCAGATGAAAATATAAAAAACATACAAAAAAAATGTAAGGTAATCATAAACTTCTTAGTAATTACCAAAACAAAAAAAGTAATAAGATAGCAATCAAATGACGATAATCAAAATTTTCCATATAAGATAAGCTATGACAGGTAAAAACTTACAACTGCATGACAAACAAGTATTCCTTCCATAGCTAACATAAAACTAAACTTCCACGCTTGAACTATTGAAGGAGGAGGAGAATAATCGATTACAATTATTCTCTTTCGATGGTTTATATCAGTCATGATAGAAATGGAAGAAATGGGAAGTGAAAAATAGAGTTAAAATGACAAATTTTGTAAAAGTAAAAGCAAAGAATAACTAAAGTCCAAGTAATCAAAATTGAAGTAAAAATCAGATAATAATCGATATAATCGGCAATTAGTATTAGATAGTAATAAAACAGCAATCAGATAATAATCTATATCATTAACAATCGTATAGCAATAAATAGCAAATAAAAATCAGATGACAATCACATAGCAATCAGATAATAATCAAATTCCATACGATCAGTGAATTAGTGTGGACATTTTTTTTACTTTTAAGTTTCAATGCGTCATTTAAATTGGGTTGGGCTAACGATTTTGCTATTTATGCAAAATTTAAATTGTGTGGACATGGACCTAATTTTTATATCTTATTTTGACATGCTTGCAAGTGGCCCTATTTATTTTTTCCCAATAAAATATATGTAATTTTATGATTTATGTTATACTATACTTAATTTAAATAAAAAATTTAAAATTCAACTAATTTATTAAAAGTTAAAGTTCAGACTCAATCTTTAATTCAATTAAGAAAATACGGTGTCAAACATATTTTTAATTGTTCTCATAATTCTTCTCTGTGTAATTTTTATCTCCTTCCTATATAAGGAAAACTATTTTAAACGACAAAACGACTTAAAATATTTATACATAATAATAAAATATCACCGTCTATTTGCGTTAGATCGCGATAGACTACATGATAGAAAGACACAAATAATAGTCTATCGCAGTCTATCACAAATAAATAGTGAAATTTTATTATATTTATAAATATTTTTGTTCATTTTTCTATATTTGATAACAACTCTTTATATAAATTACTCACATATCGTAGTGTCAGTTGAGTCTTGTGATTGAAGTGTTTCATTCCCAGGTTAGTAATATGACTTATCCTAGGAAATGATTTTTCGAGACATTTTGAGTACCATAAAAAAAAAAAAAATTGTCTTAAAGAAACAATGTGAATTTGTTGGATTCAAATTAATTATTTACATCGTTTCTTCATTCTCCTATAATCCACTTTTACAAAATTTGAAATTATTTTCTTGTAATTTGTTGATGGGTTCATTTTTTTTCTTCATTTTATTTACAAAAAGTTAGTGCATTTAAATATTGTGTTTATTAATATGGTTTCTTAAAAAAAAATTAAAAAAAAGGATATATTTTATAGTTATGATAGATTAGATGAAAAATAGTGATATATATATAGTTTGGTTATATTTTAATAACTATAAAAGTCATCTAAAGTTGTTTTTATATTTTTTTAAAAATAGAAAAAAGTATTAAGTATTATGTTTTTCAATTTTTAAAAAACAAAAAACAATTATCAAATGTTTTTTATTTTTTGTTTTTTTATTTTTTTTTTTAAATAGAAAACTAAAAACAGTTAACAAACATGTATAGTCTTTGTTTTTTAAAAACTAAAAACCACAAATAGATTTTCAAAAACTAAGATCCCGTTTAGTAACCATTTCATTTTTTATTTTTGAAAATTAAGCCTATTTCATCTCAATTTCTTACAATAATTTGCATTTTCTTAAGTTTAAGAGTTGAATTCTTAGACAAATTTCAAAAACAAAAACTAGTTTTTAAAAATAATTTTTTTAGTTTTCAAAAACTTAGCTTGTTTTTTGAAAACACTGATAAAAAATAAATAACAAATTAAAAAATTTAAAGTTAGAAGAAGCGTTTATAGGCTTAATTTTTAAAAATAAAAAAATCAAAAACCAAATAGTTATCAAACGAGACTTAAAAGAAATAGATTTCATAAACTTATTTTTATTTTTTGAATTTGACTACGAATTTGATAGGTTCTTCAAAAAAGTGAAAATAGTGATATAGAAATTATGAAAAAACCAAGCATAAATTTCTAAAACATAAAATAAGAACAAAATCATTATCAAATAGGCTAAAAAAAAGATTTCATTTTAAAAAATTCATTTATAATATCGAAAACTTCATATAATTTTAAAAGCTAAAAATTGAATTGGTTACCAAACATATTCATTTATTTGCCAAAAATTGAAAACAAAAACTCAATTGAAGTCTCTAAAATGGTTATCAAACATAACATTAACCATAAACATTGTATTAACTTTCTTATGTTGTACATTTTTATGACTCAACATCTTGTTTATGTGATATAGTTTTTTTTTTTTTTTTGAGATAAATTGGTTCGTTATAGTTTATTGAATAAATAAAACGTTTTTTCTATGTATTTGTAGTCAAAACATGAAGTTATTAAAATTGGAAACGTAGAACATTACCATCTAAATTTGTACCTTATAACCACAAATCAACCAATATATAAGTAGATCAAAGAAGAGAACACAATACACAAATAAAACACATTCTTCAATAATATTCTTTTTTCTTTTCCTTTCTTTGTCTATAATTTTTTTCATATCAACCATGTCGATCAACCTAGAAAATGGATTCCAATCTGAAACTTTGTCCTCAACTATACCAATACCAACTCTAGCCACTCGCTCAATGCTCAAGCCTCCCACCCCCAATGGCATTTATAAACCTCACTCAAAAGCTCAAACCATTAATACTAACAATGAACCTCAAATGGCTGAGCCTACCGTCATCCCGTCAACGTTGGGCCACTATCTAGCCCGTCGCCTCGTTCAAATTGGTGTCTCCGATATCTTTTCGGTCCCAGGGGACTCCAATCTCGTGCTTCTCGATTACTTTGTGGCAGAAATAGGGTTGAACCTCGTAGGATGTTGCAGCGAACTCAATGCTGGCTATGCAGCCGATGGCTATGCTAGGCATCGCGGCATTGGAGCTTGTGTTGTGACCTTCACCGTTGGTGGGCTTAGCCTAATCAATTCCATTGCTGGTGCTTACTCTGAGGATCTTCCTGTTGTTTGTATCGTTGGTGGACCGAACTCGAATGAATATGGAAGTAATAAGAAGATTCTCCATCATACGATTGGGTTGCCAGATTTCACTCAAGAACTCCAATGTTTTAAAAATGTCACTTGTTATCAGGTAGTATTATTGAGTTGAAAAGTTATATATATATATATATATATATATATATATATATATATATATTAATTGAGGTCGACCCAATGTTGACTACGGGTGTGAAATTTGAAATTTTGCATGCCTCTAATGATTACTAGTTATATAAGATGCTTTTAGTATTGTTCTCATGGTACACTTATGTTACTAGAAATTTTTTGGATAAAATTTTGATGGAACTATTATTTTTATGTGTTTTGTTTTGTTTGTGTGGTGTGTAGGCAGTTATCAATAATTTGGAAGATGCACAATGGGAGATAGATTGTGCAATTTCCAAGTGTTTGGAAGAGAGCAAGCCAGTTTATATCAGCATTGCTTGCAATTTGGTGGCAATTCCCCATCCTTCTTTCTCTGCGCAACAACTCATTCCAATCTCCTACTCTGCAAAGTAATTTCTTTTCTCAAACGCTTTCACCATTTAGCTAACATATATACATATCAATTCCAGCTTAATTCAATACATTAAATACAGATAGCCATTTCAAAGGTTGATGATTTGATTCATTACTTTTTCGTTATTGGACTAAAATAAATATATATATCATCAGATGAATCGGATTCTAATTAATTTGAAAGTTTTCAATAAAAAAATTAAGTTTATTAAAAGTTTAAAATTAATATCTTACCGCACCCATCAAAATAGGGGACTAAAATTTAAGTTTCTCTTTGAGATATTTAAGAAGAAAAACATTTAAATATTACTAATAATTCCACAGGCAAAGTAATCAAATGGCATTAGAGATGGCAGTGGAGAAGGCAGCTCGACTTCTAAATAGCGCGGTTAAACCCGTCCTAGTAGGAGGAAAAAAGTTACGACCTGCCAAAGCACAAGCCGTATTCGTAGAGCTAGCCAATGCTTGTGAGTACGCGGTTGCTGTTACACCATCAGCAAAAGGAATGTTCCCTGAACAGCACCCTCATTTCATTGGAACTTATTGGGGAGTTCTCAGCACCGCCTTCTGCGGCGAGACGGTGGAAATTGCCGACGCCTCAATCTTTGTCGGAGCTATGTTTGATGAATTGGAAACCGTCGGCTTCTCGCTTTCATACAAGAAGAACAATGCCATTATCATAGAAACCGATCACGTTGTGTTTCCAAATGGGCCGAGTTTTGGGCCGATTTTAATGAAGGACTTTCTTTGGGCCCTTGCTAAGCGACTCAAGCCCAATGCAAAGGCTTATGAGAATTATCGTCGGATTTATATTCCAGAGTCAAGCCCTGCCAAGTCAGAGCCGGGCGAAGCTTTACGAGTCAACGTTCTTTTCAAACATATTCAGAAAAATGTTGTCAAGTAACATGGTTGTAATTTCTGAAGCGGGTGATTCCTGGTTTCACTGTCAAAAACTTGAATTACCACGATCATGCGGGTAAAATTCTTACAAAATTTTTAACTCAAATGGGTTTAAATTATTATGAGTATAATTTTAGAATAACGTTTGGAGAAATGTATATAGGTATGAGATGCAATTGGTATATGCATCTATTGGATGGTCTTTAGGTGCTACTCTTGGATATGCACAAGCTTCATTAGATGATCGTGTGGTTCTTTGCATTGGTGATGGAAGCTTTCAAGTTAGTTTTCATTTTAATGAATTCTAATTCTATTTTTGTCATTGAATTTTTTTTTTATCCAAAATTGTTTTTGTTAGAAATAGATTGAACGATATTGTGGTAATTTGGCAGATGGCTCCACAAGATTTGTCAACAATGTTAAGATTAGGTCAAAGGAACATAATATTTTTGATAAATAATGGTGGATACACAATTGAAGTTGAGATTCATGATGGCCCTTACAATGTCATCAAGAATTGGGACTACACTGCTCTTGTTGATGCAATGCATAATCACAATGGCAATTGTTGGACGGCCAAGGTAAATTCTCAAATAACTTTTTTTTTTTCATTTTGATTGAACAACCATATGTGGACGGTTAAAAAATGACAACTATTATTATAGTTGACGTTATTTTCATTACTTGAGATTTTGATAAGTTTTGACTTTCAACATAAAGGTTCAAACAGAGGAAGAATTAGTGAAAGCAATTGAAATTGCAAAGGGAGACCGAAAGGACTGTTTGTGCTTTATAGAGGCTATCGTTCATAAAGATGATACAAGTAAAGAGTTACTTGAATTTGGGAACAAACTTGCTGCTATCAATAGTCGTCCTCCAAAATCTTTATAGAAGAGAATAGATCAATTCGATCAACTTTTAATTCCTAATAATGTTTTTTTTTATTTTAAATTTTTTCATGGATAGATTATGCATTTGTTCATGTCTACCTCGATAATCTTCAAATTCAAATGCTTCACCATTTTATTCAGGGAAAAGTAGAGAGTTATTGTTTTATTTATAAGTTATATTTTGTTAATGAATAAGGTTTGAGAAGATTATTATTAGGTATATAGTGGTATTAAAGTTGGCCTTTATTGTTAGTTTTTCTTCTTTTTTTTTTTTTTTTCTTTTCTAGAATTGGTTTATTGTAAGTGACCCTCTTTTTAGCAAATAAAAATAAAAACGGTGTAAAAAACATATTAAATAATAAGTCAAGTGATTTATAGTAACTCTCTTCCTTTAAATGAAATATTTAAAATCTAGTAAAAAAAAACAGTTACACAATAAAGCAACTCTTTTAAAAAATACATTAAATTATTATTCTTTTTTATTATCTTACAAAAAAGATGATATAAATACTAATCATATCCAAATGGTAATAGACATATCATCTCAGTTAAAAATAATTTTACAGAAAAGTCTTAGTAAATAGGAATATGGAACTTCTAAACTTACTTTTCTAAATTCAAAAACTAAGAAAGTAATTTTCCTAAAATTATGCAACCTAATAAAAATTTGCATGTAACAAATGTATTTTTGAAAAGAAAAATGAATTGTTTATAATTATTTTATATATATATATAAGTGGTATAAGATAATGAAATATGAAAGTGGTAAATAAATCAAGCAAAGGAAAATGGGCCTGAATTTATTGCAAGGATTTGGTTGACAATTTCAAATACTTCCAAAAAAACAATTACTCCTAAAGAGAAAATTAAGAACCTAAACATTTTTCTACTAAATATAAATTAGATTTTTGTTTAAAACGGTAATATATATATATATATATATATATATATATATGTATGTATGTATGTATGTATGTATAGGATAAAATAATTTACAATATCTAAAAGATAACAATACAATATTTAAGCAAAGAAAATACAAATATTCCATCCCTCCATCTTGGAATATAGGATGTAGAAAATGGTTTGGCGGTGTGAGTTTAAATGGTAAAATAATAATAATAAAAAGAGCGTAATCTTGACTCTATTTCTAAAATTTCACGTGATCAAAGTTATATTTCAAAGGGCATTATAATTATTTTAGCTATCCACTCCAAATTCTCCAAAAACAGTTACTTTCAAATAACAAATTAGGATTGCATTTTCAGAAAATAGTCTGTTCTTTAACATGTTGCATGTATACAAGTTAAAGGGTTAAAACATGGGCTACTTGTAAAAAAGGCCAAATATAAGTTACAATAATTAGGCTTGTAGTCCACACAGGTGTTATTTGTAAATATAGCACAAACGAAACTCAACTCACATATAAATTATGTAAAGTGCCGCAAATGCTCTAAGTACTAATATATTTTTTATATACTTGATACATTACTAATATACATTTGATATACTTGAAAATGATGCATTTGGTTGATATATTTGATATATTTGTCAATCATGCACTCACTTATATTGTTGATAAACTTAATACATTTGAGTGATATACATAATATACTTGATAATGATGCACTTGATTGATATACTACTGATCAATTTGTCAATCATGTCATGTATTTGTTTATATTATTGATAAACTTGATAATGGTGCACTCTTTTATACCACCGATACACTTGACTGATATGTTGTTGATAAACTTGATAATGATGCACTTCTTTATGTTGCTGATGCACTTGACTGATATATTATTTATAAACTAGATAATGATGCAATCGTTTATATTGTTGATACACTTGATTAATATACTATTGATAAACTTGATAATGATTTATTTGTTTATCCTGATGAAACACTTAACCAATAAACTATTGATGTACTTGATAATAATACACTTGATAGATTTTTTAAAAAATTCATTAAAATTCTTCTTCGCACGCAAGAGACATCTCTCTTTCACCAATAGAGCTACTATCCATACCATCTATCACCGACCACCACTCCACCTCACCCAATGCTTACCTTCAGCGACCGCCACAACCTCGCCAAATGTTCTATCTAAAGGGATTGAAATTCCCCGTAGCAAAGCAATTGGACGCATCAATCTCTAAATTTCGTTTTACATAACGTACAACATAATTCATAGTGACAGAAATGCTGGAAAAATATAAACCTAAGCATGCTTTATACAGTATTAAAATAGAGAGGAAGAGATTAAGAAAACACTTATCTACGAAGACCAATTCTTCAGGTTCCTTTCCAAATCAAGTCATCTTCTCTCGATCTCATGAACTCAGCATCCACAAACTCAACGAACAAGAATGGACACTACCAAGGGGTCTTTCCCATTATTCTCAAGGACGAGAACTATGCAGAGGCGTGGGTTTGCACTCAATCTTGGCGTGAAGGAAGAAGAAAAGAATTTAAATTTTTCTTTCTTCTCTGTAAAAATTCACAGAGAGAAGAAAAACAAGAGAGAGACACACAGAGAGAACTTTCTCTCTCTTCATTTGTTACATGAGAGAGGGAGAGATTAATGAGTGGGGGAGTTATAACTCCTTCCCCTTTATTTTTAATAAATTCAAATTAAAAATTTTAGATTTAATTTATATATATATATATATATATATATATATAAAAGCGACTTTAATATATATTTAGACTATATGTTATATCACATATAACATATAACCTATAATTAATATTACATCACATATAACATAAACTATAGCTTATTATTCTCTCAAATAACCTAAGGTATTAATATAATACAAATGCACATTAATTTCAACCTATAGTTTTTATATGAATCAAATTTATATAAATAATAATTGAATCATATTCAAATTATAACACCTCTCATTAAAATATATAAATTTGGGGAAAATTATTTCAAATGGTAAAATTATTAAAAATATTTACAAAATATAGTAAAATTTTAAAATTATCAATGATAGATGTTGATAGACATTGATAGACTTCTATCAGTGATATTGATAGACACTGATAGAAGTCTATTAGTGTCAATCAGCGTCTATCATTGATAATTCTAAAATTTTGCTATATCTTGTAAATATTTTAGTTGATATCACTGATAGAAGTCTATCAATGTCAATCAGCGTCTATCATTGATAATTCTAAAATTTTGCTATATCTTGTAAATATTTTAGTTTATTTTTCTATATTTAAAAGTAACCCTAAATTTGGTATGGATCATATTCATATTAATTTTAACATATAATTCCTATATGAATCATATTCATATCATTAATAGTTAAATCATATCCAAATATTTATTTCTCTTATAAAACTATATATAAATTTAATATGAATTATATTCATATTAAATTATAACCTATAGTTTTTTTACATGAATCATATTCATATATTTCTCTCATAAAATTATATAAATTTAATATGAATCATATTTACAATAAATTTTAACATATAGTTTTTATATGAATCATATTGATATAATTAATATTTGAATTATATTCAAATATTTATTTCTCTCATAAAAAAATGTATCAGCATACATTATATTATATGATGTATCGATATACATTATTTAACTATATCTTATACAATTAATTATCTTTAATTAATTTGAACAATTCAAATCACACCAAAATTAATTTCATTCCTATCAGTCCTCATTGAGCTAATGAAGGGACCTTATGGAGTTATAGATTGAAGCTCTAATGGTACGAGATTAATTTATTAAACTTTTTTAATCAAATTAATCAACATTCAATAACTGTCGGTCACTCCACTAAAAACCGTCAGCTAAACTCTTCGCACTATAGTTTTATTTATGTGTCCATTGTGTATAACCAATTAACAGTGCATTGATCCTTTACAAACTTCTTGTAATTACAGATATTACCGTTTTACTCCTATAATTACATCTAACTCTTTAAGTTCCACCAATCCCTCTAATAAATAATTAGTCATAGTCTAACTACGACTGAACCCCTCTCGGACTAGGAGAGGGTGAGACGCCTCATTATTCAAGCCTCAGAATCAGCTCTTAAGGGAGAAATTTATCTTCTTACCTAATTATAAGGAATGAGTGAATTCCTTCTTGTGTAGTTATGTTCCCAAGTCCATAATTAGACGAATTTGCAAAATGGTAGGCTTATTGAGTTGATGAATCTGGTCACTCTCACTCATACAAATCAAAGGATCGCCCTCATAGGTAGAAGTTTACAACACACTCAGAATTAAGGTCAAGTCACCTGTGGTTATCCTAGTGAAATGTAAGTCTCTTCTAGCAATCCCGTTATAAAAAGAGACTTAACATTTCGTGGTCCGGCCTTTATACAAACTCTTTTGTATAAGATATCCCCCTCCCTTCCACATATCTCCACAATAATGATCAAGATCAGATGATATGTAGTATTTTAAAACAATTGTAACAACTACAAAGCGGGTCATATTAGTAGTGTTACCAGGATAAGGCAGCCAATCTTATCCATATACTACAGACCATTTAGGTTATCACTTAAACATTATCCACTTGTATATCTCCACATACTGTTTAAGTTACATGAGATAACCTTGGATCTTAGGTCAATGGATTATTGCACAAGTAATATAAAATCAATCAACCATTGATTCAACTAACATAAAACTACGAGGCTTTAGGGTATACACCCCAACACTGTTGCTTATATCCATTTTTCTCTCTCTATTTGTTTCACTCTCCATTTTTTTTCTCTTGCTCTATCTTTCTCTCTCTCTCTATCAATTCTTTGGGGTAAATATTGAATAAAAATAATCAGAAATCCATATTTGAAGTTTTTTTCATGTTTGCAAAATATCAAACATGGATGTGACACACCTACTAAATAGCATATTCAAATTACCATCCATTGCAAATATCCTTAAAATACCTTTCCTTTAATTTCTTTTATAACATTGGAGGTTTGAGTTCTTGCTCTCACAAACACAATACCCTATTCGTACCAAATGAAAATTTTAATCACACTTTTTTCTACTAAAATTTATGTTCCCAAAATATTAAAGCAATAGTTAATGACCAACCTTCGACAACCTCTACCAACAAATTTCTTTAGAGTAGTTTGACATTAATAAAAATATATTTTAGTATATAACAAACCAAATAAATCTATGTATAAATATACTTTTAAAAAAGAGTTGTCAAACACTTGTATGTTTTTATTTTAAAGAGTTTTTATCAAAAGTGTTTAAATAAAAATGAATTTTTTTTAACACTACAAGAAATTTGAGCTTTGATGTCTGTTGGAAAAACTGAAAACGGATGTACAATGTCAGTTGCTTTAAGAAAAAAAACGAATCTTTAATACCGGTTTTAAACTGACATTGTAGGCATACCTATAATGTCGGTTAAAACCGACATTGTAGATGCCCCTCTTTTGAATCCCAAACAATGTTTTGATCTTCATTTTTTGTTTTCCTCCCTCCCTATTTTCATTTCCCTCTCAAATTTTGTTTCCCTTCTTCCCTAATTATCAATTAGAAATCAAAAATAGAAAAGATATATATATATATATATAGTAAAAAAAACGAAAGAATTAAATCCTTTTCCCCTTCTGCACGCGCACAACCCCAATCTTCTTCTTCTCCATTCAACCCTTCAGTGGTTGCACGGTTTAGTCCATCCAACCAATTGTTCGTCGAGTCATGTCTTGTCATCGTTTGCACCTTGACCAACGCCCACGCCGCCTTCCTCAACTACACGTTCCCCGGCCAAGTCCCTTGCTCCAATCACCTCATTGTCTACCGCCTAGCGTCACCGGTGAGCCTTTTGTCTCCCCTATCGAACTCTCTCTAACCCACGCAGTAATAGATCAGTGCTTTGAACATGCGTATATTATATACTTCATTTATTCCCTTTTCTTTGATCATTTTATCCTTACATAAATTGGGCTGCATATTCTAAATTATTTCTGCAAAAAGGGTATCCAAATCAATGGGTGGCACATTCAATCCCCAAAATTTGGTAGACAAGCTAGTCAGCAACTCACGGGCGAGCATTGAAAGTACCGTGTACAAAATAAATTATAAATTTCAAAGACGATCCTCTTTGAAGTTTATAATTTGTTTTGTTCATGTTATTTTATTATTATTATTCTCTTCTTTGGGTTAAATTACTTTTCTTTTTCCTTATTAGTTATATCATGGATGTTGCTTTTATTCTCTTGTTTTATTGCAATCTTTTCTCTTAGATTTTGTTCAAATGAATTTGATTGTTTATGGTTTCAATTGACCTATTTGTGTTTATAAATCTTTTTTGTTTAGGTTTATTCATTTTGCCAAACTAATTGAGTTGCTATTAGTTTTTTCATTTAACTCAAGTGAAGTATTTATGAGTTTCATGACTTTGTTGAGTTTATTTCCTTTCATAAGTGTTTAGAGTTTCATTAACTTTTAACTCTCTTATTCAGCTAATGAAAACTGTAACGACCCGAATTCAAGAGGGGTATATGAATGAACTAGTATCATATCCGAATGAAAGAGATCCAGAGGACATGAAAGTATGGTTAAGAAAGACTTAAAAGAATTGAAATTACAACTTATACCAACAAGATATATCTTGCTTTTCAGTGGCTCAATCATAGAAACTCCAAACACGTTGGTTTGTGGGGACAACTTTCACTTCTAAAAAGCCTTCTTGACGTTATAAAAACACTCTCCAACACAGCAAAGTTTCTTAAAAGTAAGTTCTTACTCTTTTTTGATACACCAATAAAAGTTGTTTGTATCTTAACAAAATGTTAATTTTGTTATGTAACCCTTATGAGCTTTGGTAATTTGTTGATTATTCATTCTTGACTAATTTTTTATTCTCAAGTCTTGTGGTGTTTTAATCATTGTTTTCAATTCAAATTGCTTAGGCCAAGAAATTGAATTAAAACTAATGTTTTGTTTGGGTCACTAGCTTTTTTATTACTCTTTACCGAGGGTAATATTATCTTATGTTTTTAACTTTGTTCAAATTGTTATTTTATCTACTTTGTAGGTAGGAAAATAGTCCCTAGGTTCCAAAAATTGACATCACAGAGACTTGAAAAGCATAATTGAATACTCCTCATTTATTTTCAGCTTATTTTTAGTCATTTTTACCATTTTATAATTTATTTATTTTGAATTCTATTCTTGTATGCAACTTAGTATGTATACTCTACTTATTCAATGTAGAATATATATGTATACTTCATGATTGATACATAGGGTTTGTTGTCTAAACCATATAGAGTTGATTTGGATGAAAAATATATTTTATCTTGGTTTTGGAGTGAAGATTTTATTTTGTGCATGTACATAGATAAAAGAAAAATATTATTGATTTGCATATGCGTAAGCAAAAAAAAGTATATATGTATTTTGAATTTTTCAATAACAAAAGCATGGTATTAATTTAATAACAAATAATTAACGATAAAAAGTAGGTAAAATCGATATTAAAGATGATGTCTAATGTCAGTTGAAAATTAACGTTGAAGATAGTATTCAATATCGATTAAAAACTAACATTGAAAATAATTGACATTGAAATCTTGGTCATCTATAAAGTCAATTTTAAACTAGTATTAAAGACAAGCGACATTGAAGACATTTTATAACACGATCTTTGATGTTGATTTTTAACCGACATTGTACCTACAATGTCAGTTTTAAACGGACATTAAAGTCCAATTTTGTAGTAGTACAATATCATGTTTTTTAAGTCGTTCTAAACTAACTCTTGATATCTCAGATTTGAGTTTTGATAGACATTTTACTAAAATTGCAAGGTTACAAAGTAGAGAATTGAGAGTATATCTCAATTGACATATAGTACATGTGTTAGCACTAAGTTTAGTTGAGCACAAGGATCCAAGAATTTTACAAGATTTAAGTAGTTTGAGGATGTTGTTCTATCAAAAATAGTCGTTGTATCCTACTAAAACGATTGTTATAGTCTAATTTCAGTCTATACAGAGCGAATAACTATCTTTAGAATAACACTTTTGAAAAACATGTCTCGACTACAATGTTATTTCCTCCCCATTTCATATCAATTTTAATTTATAAGTGTAATGACCGGAACCTTACATATTATGGTCCAACCGCTACGACATGCATGCTTAGACTTTTCTATTATGAGATGAGTTTTGGTAAAAATCTCAAAAAAACATATCTAAGATTTTATTGATTAGGTAGAAAACTATATAAAAAGTTTATTTTACAAAACACCAAGATCCATAAAACACTAGTGTAGTGATACAAAAATGCATATGCCTATAATAGTGAGTTTGATGATTGGCCATTTGAGCGACGTCCAGTTCTGCCACCTACGCTGTGTCCTTACCTACAAAGTCTGTAAAAATAGTATGAGTATATAATATACCCAGTAAGTAGTTCTTACATAGGGTAGTGACCAAATGCACAATCACATGCAACATGTTCTGAAAACATATGATTTGGACCGAAAACATATAATAACATGTGGTGGTCGGTTATGCTTCTAACGTAAATTTCTCCGCCCTAATAGGAAGATGAGGACTTAGGCAGAAACTAACCCATCTGATGATTAACGGGTCGTGCAGTAAGTAGGGCCAGAGTCGCATCCAACATCAACCATTAACATAAACATAAGATTGGACTAGAGGGATGCAACCATACATACCCTGTTAGTCCCTAGCATAAAATTGACATAGAATTGGGTCTAGAGGGGTGCAACCATACATACCCTACTAGCCCTAGAAGCAAAATCTTTATCTAATTAAAATTTAATCTTATGAACAAACATAATGCATGAGGTCCCTTGTCGATAAACATATTTTAAACATGTAATGCAACATAACAATAACATAATTATGCAACATATTAGAGGTACACTACCATGAAACACTTAAAGAGAGGGTGAGATAAACTACTACCTTGGCTGCGATCCTAGTTATTTCTTATTATTCCTTATGGTTTAATCAGTAGAGCTTTCCCTCTTAAATTAGAAGGAAATTTGGGCAGCACTTACCTTGTGTTTCCTCCTTTTAACTAACAGAATTACTTCACCCTTTTCACACGATTTTTACTACTGAGTTTTGTTTGAGAATCCGTTTAACTTCCAGCCTAAAGCCTCCTATTTATAGCCGTTTCTAGCTCTTCTCTGTATGACAACTCATCCTACAAATGGCTTCTTTAAAATGTCTTAGGTTTAAGAATTTCTCTTAATAAGATACCTAATTTTGGCTAACGTTTGCCCTTACGTTATCAACCTTTGTTTGTATTCAATTTTAGGGTTCTCCATGTATAATCTATAAGATCGTGGCCAAATTCAACGCATAATCCACGCTTCTGTCCAAATCTCGCTCTCTTTGTTCTCAGAATCTCGCTCTCTCCAGCTTTCTCGCTGGTTTGGCTCTCGCAACTCTCGCTCTCGCTGGTTTGGCTCTCTCGCTCTTGCTCTCGCTCTCTCCCACTGTCTCACTGAAAATCTCGCTCTCCCCACTCTCGCTCTCTCAAATTTTCTCTCCAATCTCGCTCTCTCCACTCTCGCTCTCTCCAATTTTTCTCTCCAATCCCGCTTTCTCCACTCTCACTCTCTCCAATTTTCTCTCCAATCTCGCTAGTTTTCACACGTGGTTTCCTTCACTGCTTGTGGATTCCACTTCCCCTTTTTAACTCTTTCAAACTTTAAAAGTATATGGGCAATTAACTCACCTCCAATTCTTCCAATGAGCATTACCCAAACAAAAAGTTATCTACTATCCTTTGTCTCCTGAATTAGCTAGTGTCCAACTTCAAATTAATCCTCCCTAATTCTGCCCCCTTATTCATTATTTTTTTATAATTAATAAATTTCTTATTTTTTTTCCAATTCTAAATTTCCACCCGATTTTCCTATTAAGTTTATATATTTTTCCTTCTTAATTATATATTTTATTTATTTTCCTGCTTTCTAAATTAGGGTTAGGGTATTACATTTACCACCTCTTTAAATAAAATTTCGTCCTGTTTAACATTTGACATTTAATTTCCTGTAGTGTATGTGTACCAATTTGGGTTGTTACATATAATAAGTCTTATAAATATGATTTATATTAAATGTCTTGCACTGTTGAGAGAAAATAAAACTATAGGTTATATCGTATTTGATACAATAAAAAAGTATAGATTATGTGTATATTTGATATAACATATAGTATATACATATATAATAAGGTGATTATTTTTATTATTACATATATATATTGTTATTAATCAAATTAAATTTTATTTAATTTTAATTTAACTAAAGAGAGGGAGTTACAACTCCCTCCCCCTAATTTCTCCCAGCCAAAAATAACATGCAGTGAGTTGAAGGTAAGTTCTCTCTGGAAAAACTCATTCTCCTCCCTTTCATCCTCCCCATTCCCTCTCCCAAGAATTCAAGCAAAACCCACAGCACTTGCTTGAATTCTTAATCCCAGGAGAATATAGAGGGTTCTCAAGCGGTGGTACTGATGCATTATTTTATGAGGTGAAATTATGGAATGAGATGCGATGATGGAAATGCGTTGAGCAACAAGCTTTCTCAGCGGAATCCAAGTATAAACCCCACTGAGTTTCCTGATAAGTTCAGGCTCGAACTCAGGGACTAGGGAAAACGGTATGCGGTGGTAATTTTCAAGAAAACTTTATCGTAACCAAATAATCAAATAGTTGTTTGGATTATTCTTCGCAGTAATAAAAATAAACAAATGCGGTGGAGTTACGAAAAGAGTTAATAATACGGAAGATGCGATAAGTATGCGGTGAACGGGTTGAGAAGAGATTCGGCTAACACTTCCTAAGATGTGTTCATGTTATGCTACCATGCAACACACATACAATAGCAAACCATCTCTCGACGCGAATGCTACAACTTCTAATACTAGAACGCATGCGATATATGCGATGAGTCTATAGGATCTATACATAAGCCTCTATTCTTATCCATGCGATGACAAAATGACACACACACAAATAAGGCGACCCCATAATATCATAACCTATCTCTAGAGTGCATGCGATGCATGTTGGCAAACAGAGCTTATCTCTAAGTCCTTATCTCTTACTTATGCAGATCTAATCTTGCTCTCTCGAGTCTAGATTCTAACCTAGCTCTCTCAAGTCTTAGGTTCTTTCTTTAGACTCTCTCTCGAGTACCTCTAAAGGGGTGTTGGGCACAGCATAAAACAAGATAATCGTATGCAATGAAGGTCTTAAGTCATATTAGCTTAGTTCTTCTCAACCCATTCGATAAGTTTAGCTACTCATGTGTGCTTTCAAGAGAGTGAACAAATGTAGAATAAGAACTTTCATTGTATAAATATAGAGTTGAAATAATATAACAATGCAAGAAGAAAATAAAGAGTCTGGTAGCAATCTCTTGCTTCCCAAGGATTTTACACTGTCTTTTCTACTTTGTTCAAAAGATAGTCTCACACTCGCGAGAGTCGGCCCGCTCTCTGCCTTCCACACCTCTGGGTTCTCTCTCGAGTTGCACTAAGCGATCTTCCAGCGTCTCTTCCCTTCTCTCGCTCCACCTTCTAAATAAAAAGGAAAACTATGGACAAGGATATTTTTTCTAAGGAAAAATTCTCTAAGTGTTCGAACTTGCTGAACCCCTTTTTGAAGGTTGCCTTCGGTATGTATAGAGCTTCGGGGTGAAAGGCGGCTTCTCTCTGATGATTGCACAGATGGAATGGCTTTAATTCTCTGACTGATGCGCTGAATATTTGTCACCGAAAAGCTGAGTGTACTTGTTATCATTACGGCTTGTCAACTTAATTCGGATTCGACCGTCATCAGCTTTCTGTCCCATCGTGATTCATTATGCTTTTCACCCAGATGTACCCACTAAGTTGCACCGGCTCTATACGGCAATCCTTCTTGAACAGATGTTTGCGAGCACAAATCACTACAAAGCCTTACGGTAATGCTGCGCTCGACCATTGATTTCTTGTGATCGTGCTTTTCGCCTTGCGTCAACACATATTCTGTATAAAAATATAAAAGTTAACTATTTTTATACGATGAACGCATACGACTGCAATCTTATGAACTTAATGTTTTTTGGACGCAATCTAACATATTTTATCAAATCAAACCTTCATTGTTTAATAACTTAGCATTATAATAACGTGCATTTCTGCCTATATTTAGGTACCCAATAGGGATTTCGTTTTAGAGATCGTTTGTGATCCGGATCTAGAGGGATTACGTGAAGAAAATTGACTTCAAGGGTAGTCTCAATTTCTTCCTTAATTCCTATGTAAAAGCATGCTATAAGTTTTCTGTTTGATAATGCATAATCTTTGTTTTTATTCTGTAATTTAAAGTTCTGTGAAAATTGAAATTGGAAACGATCCCCACTTCCACACAAGGACCTTCGATGGTTTCCCTTCAAATGAAATAGGAATTGCATGATGCATAACATTACTTTAGATAATTTTATAATTATTATAATTTTATAAAGTATTTCATACGATGCAACCTATGGTTTTAATTTATTTCATTTATTTTATAACTGTTATAATTAAAGAAAATTAGAAATTAAAATCAATTATTCAGAATTGCATGCAAATTTAGGTAAAACTTTTTTTAAATAGTTTTAAAATTTGATTCACATAGACCTAAGATCACAAATTTCTAATGAAATTAGAAATTAGATTAATCTTTTTAATCAGTTTAATAGGATTAAATTAGTTCTAATAAAAAATTAAATTTCTAGCAAACGTATCTATAAAGGACCTTTCATCTAAGGATAATTCTGTCTAAGCTGGGGTATTTAAATTGACAGAAACGTTACACCCTTACCTGAAAACTGACCTGGAAAGGTGAATTAGATAGATTTTCTACAAGCATGCAATTGTTGATTAAGGTTTGTTAAAATGTTTAACGAACATTAATCAAAATTGTTTAAACTATCCAAAGTAAGTGTTACTTTTAGGCAAACTTAAACAATCACTTAGTAAAAATAATTTTTCGTAAGTAAAATAAACCTTAGGTTATTAAAATACTCAGTGGGAGGAAAAAAATGTATATGATATGTCAATTTTCCAATCACGTTTCTATTGGGATTGGTGTCATAATTTTCCCCGTGATTTCTGCATGTCATCTTAGGCCTTTTAGTTAGAATTATGAGGGTTGTTAAGTAGAATATGCAGTAATTATGTTAAGAATTCATGAGAAAATGAGCTTACGACGTTCAGCATTAAGAATCTCGGCTAACCCAATGCGTTATTATGCGTTGAATTGTTTTTTTTTTTTAGCTAAAGCAGAAAGTGGATGCAAATGCGGAAGCCGGACTACCGCATAGACGACCGTATCCAGAGAAACTCTCTATCGCAAAGGCGAATGCGTTCGATCAATGCATGGGTGTTGCGGTAATTGGTCGCATACGTCAATCGCATGAGAGTTGCGCTCGTCAAGCGATTGCGGTCATCGTGTAGAAGTTGTGGTATTAAGCGAATGCGGTCATTGAACGATTGCGGCTATATGATAATGCATAATAGAGGGATCAACACAAGGTTGGTGGAATGAATGCATCAGCGCATATCTCGAGGAAATCAAAAGATGATGTTGACATTTCACCTACCACGCCGTTAGTAGAAGATATTCAGAAAGGACTAATGCGCCGCGAATATAAAAATCAGAGCAGTCCATTAATGTTGTCGAGTTTTAAGCTCTATATAAAGAAGCCGATGAGCAGAATTTCAACTTATCCAAGGTTTTCCCTATGATCCAGACAAATGCGTGAGAAGAAAGCTTGAGATTTCTTCATCTTCTTCATCCATTCCGAGTGACGATCGGAGCCTTCGATCGGAGCTAGATCTCGGGAGAGTCAGTTCCACCGCCCCTCTATGGCACCCCCGACAGCCTTGATGCACATTCGCTAGAAGCAAGTTATTGCTTCCAGCCAGTTATTTCATTTTCTCTCCTTTTCTTATATTGTATTGTATTACATTTTGTGATTAAGAAATTAATACATTATGTGTTCAATGCATTTCTGTGTTTCCTTCGATTCCATCTCCATCTTTCTTTACTTAGCATCCTTAACTTTCATTATATCACTTAGTGAGATTGCTAGAGTATTGCATACTTAGTCATGTGGATTAGAGATATGAAGCATGTAGCAAACCATCGAGAGGTGTGTGTTGCATGAGTATGTGAGAAACCAAATTCATTATGTCTTTCCTTCTTCTCTCTCATTTTGGTTTTTTCTCCATGGTTCTCCTATGCTACTCTTCAATAGAGCTTTCTCCAATATCTAATCTGTTGGAATGCCTTGAATTTGTTTGTTGGCACTCCAAACAACCAAGTACGGGGGTCTCGCTTCGAATATAATTTAGAAAACTTAGTCTATTACTCTTGATTAAACTACAATAATTGTCAATGAATTTTAAATCAAATTTTCAGCATTTTAAACCATTCCAAAGAGATCCAAATTTACAATATTCACCAATCACGTGCCAAAATTCCCAAAATCAATCCTTAAATTTGTTGGACAGTGGTTCTTAACACCCTAAAACCTCTATCTAACTTCAAAACATATTGAGTATCTATAAGTTAAAACCAAAAATCAAATGAGTATCCAAGATTTTCCAAGAAAGCCCACAAACTCTAAAATCTAACTCCAAATCCCAAATCCAGCGAGAAAACTTATAGAGGCTGCGTATAAAGGCTGGGTGGCGGCGAGAAATCTTATAGGGAGCAGCGACTGTTCAGAGGAGCGACGACTGACGTTGAAGTCCAACGAAGATGCAAGTTGCAGAGAGAAAGATGGATTTTACGTCTTGACGCGAGTTGTAGAGGGAGAGAGGTGGTGGCCTTTCACATTTTCGAACTGAAGAGGATTTTATTTTATTTTATTTACTTTTAACCTAACCCTAAAAGAAAATATATAAACATATATATAATTTTAAAAATTCTTTCCTTTTCCCTAATACCACATACCAAAATCTTCTTGAATTTTAAATCCCAATCCATTTTGTCAACAAATTTAAACCAATTATTTATAAAATTTTAAATTTATTTTCTTACCCAAATTATAAACAATTTCTAAGTCTCCTAATTTTAATTCAATTTTCCAAATTAAATTAAAATTTGAAATAAAATCAAATTCTCCTTAAATTAAATTTAAATTTTTAAATCCTTCACTCCCAACAAATTAAATTGAATCATCTTCAAATCGATTAATCCACCTCAAATATATCCAAGATTTCAAATCTTCTCTAAATTGAAATAAATTTCCACCAATTTGAATTTAAATTGAATTATTTTGACCCAAATAATTCAATTTTTACCTCAAAACTTAAAATAAAACCCAAATAATTTAATATAATTAAATTAAAAATTACCCCAAATTTTGGGTTGTTACAGAAAGAGTAAAAAACATGTTAAGACCTATAGAACCTTATCTAGATATTTTGAAATTGACCTGAACATGTTCAATTTAGAAAAAGTGCAACAATTTTTCTTTATAAATAGTAAGTTCAATCCCAAAAATAGAGATGAAAAATAGTAAAAAAGAACGTCACTAATGAAGAGGGAGGGAATGGGAGAAAATGAGGGAAATGAAAAAACTAAAGATGAGTGAGAGGAAAAAAGGAAAATATAGATGTTTTTACTTTTTAAATTATATTTGATTTAAAAAAAAAATCAAATCTTTTAGTGATGCAGTAATATGTTGCTAAAAACTATGAACTTTCTGTGACCCAAGTTAATATGTCACAGCAATTTTTAGTGACATCTATTTAGACTTTGCCGCTAATAATAGTTTTTTGTGACATGTTTTCTGATGTGTCGCTATAAATTAGCATTTTGTAATAAGTTTTGGCTACGTCACTAAAAATGAATTTTCTTCTAGTGCATGGGTTTAATAGAAGCCCAAAACATTATAACTGATGATAGAGTTGAGGATTCATTTTCATATAAACAAGAAATGGAATATATTGATAAGGATGAATGGATTATAGCCATGAATTAAAAAAAAGAGTCCATGTACTTCAATTCTTTTTTAGAGCTTGTAAATCAACCTGATGGGGTAAAATCTATAAGTTGTAAATTGATCTACAAGAGAAAAAGAAGTGTAGATGGAAAGGTACAAACCTTTAAAGCTAGACTTGTGGCAAAGGGTTATACCCAGATTGAGGGAGTGGGCTATGAAGAAATTTTCTCACCTATTGTCATGTTAAAGTTTATCAGAATTCTCTTGTCCATAGCCACATATTATGACTATGAAATATGGCAAATGGACGTCAAGACTGCCTTTTTGAATGGTAATCTTGAAGAGACCATCTATATGAATCAATGAGAAGGATTCATTGAATAAAGATCAAGAGCAAAAAGTTTGCAAGCTTAATCGATCTATTTAAAGACTGAAACAAACATCTCGATCTTGGAATATAAGATTTGATGCTTCGATCAAATATTATAGCTTTGATCAGAATGTAATGAGTCTTGTGTTTACAAGAAAATCATAAATAGCTCAATAGCTTTCCTCGTGCTGTACATGGATGATATCCTACTCATTGGGAATGATGTAGGTTTTCTGACTGATGTAAAGAAATGGTTGACAGCCCAATTCCAAATGAAATATTTGGGAGAGGCATAGTTTGTTCTAGGGATCCAGATCATCAGGGATCATAAGAACAAAAGGTTGGTCTTATCTCAAGCATCGTATATTGACAAGATGCTTGTTAAATATTTGATGCAAAATGCTAATAAGGGTTTATTACCTTTCAGGCATGGAATTGTATTGTCTAAGGAATGGTGTCCTAAGACTCCTCGAGAGGTTGAAGAAATTTGACGAATTCTCTATGCATCGGCTGTTGGTAGCCTCATGTATGCAATGTTATGTACCAGACCTGATATTTACTATGCAGTAAGGATTGTCAGTCGATATCAATCCAATCAAGGATTAGATTACTGAACAGCGGTCAAAACAATACTCAAATATCTTCATAGAACGAGGGACTATATACTTCTGTATGGAGATAAGGATTTGATCCTTATAGGATACACAAACTCTGACTTTCAGAATGATCAGGATTCTCGAAAATTCACATCAGGGTCAATGTTTACCCTAAATGGAGGAGTTATAGTTTGGCAAAGCATCAAGCAAGGATGCATCACGGACTCTAGTATGGAAGCCGAATACGTAGCTACTTTTGAAACTGCTAAAGTGGCTGTTTGGCTTTAAAATTTTCTTACTGACTTGGAAGTTGTTCTAAATATGTCTTTGTCCATCATATTTTATTGTGATAACAGTGGTGCTGTGGCAAATTCTAAGGACCTAAGATTCATCATAGAGGCAAACACATTGAGCGTAAATATCACTTGATTCGGGAGATTGTGCATCAAAGTGATGTGACTATCATGAAGATTACTTCAGAGCACAATGTTGCTGATTCGTTTACGAAATATCTCACAGCTAAAGCGTTCGAGGGTCATCTAGAAAGTCTGAGTCTACGGGATATGCGGCATATTGTCTAAGGCAAGTGGGAGATGTTACTGGGGTATAGTGGATTCCCTAGTTTATTATATTTTGTACTTTATTTTTATTGTACATTAGAAATGGGAGATTGTTGGGATTGGTGTCCTAAATCTCTTGTATTCTCATAGTTTGTAAATATTATATAAACAAATTGTTATTAATAAAACGATTGTTATTTTATGAGCATACACTCAATCCAATAAACTAAGATCCTAGGTTATTTTATGTAATTTTAAAAAGTATGTAGAGACATACAGGTGGATCTTGTTTAAATAATAACCTAAATGGTCTGTAGCAGATGGATAAGGCTGGATACCTTATCCTAGTGACACTATGGATACAGCTCGCTTTGCAGATGTTACAAATGTTGTAAAGTGCTATAAATGATCTAATTTTGATCATTCATATAGAGACATGTGAGTGGGGTTATCCTATACAAAGAGTTTGTATAAGACTGGACCACAAAATGGTAAATCTCATTATATAAAACCGTTAATAATATAGATTTACATTTCACCAGGATGACCATAGGTGACATGACTTGAATCTTGATTGAGTTGTGAACTCCTACTCATGAAGGCGATCATTTGATTTGTATGAGTGAGAGTGGCTAGATTGCCAACTCAATAAGCCTACCATTTTGGGGATTTGTCTGATTGGAAAGCTAGGAACACAACTACACAAGATGGAGCTCACTTCTTCCCTAATATCGGGGTAAGTAAATCAATTGCTCTCATAAGGGCTGATTCCGGGGCTTGAACAATGTGGTCATACCTTCTCTTGGCCCGAGAGGGACTTGGTGATAGTTGGACTATGACTTATTGTTCATTAAAGGAATCAGTAGTACTTAAAGAGTTAGATATAACTATAGGGGCAAAATGGTAATTTTTGTCCAACTGTACTTATGAGCAATTTGTGAAGGGGCATCGCACTGTTGATTGGTTATATCCAATGGACACAGAAATATATCTGTAGTGTGAAGAGTGCAATTATCAGTCTTTAATAGAGTGACCGATAGTTAATATGAATGTTAGATAATTTAATTAAAGAGTTTAATTAATTATTCAAGTATTATTGGAGCTTCAACCTACAGGTCCATGAGGTCCCCTCTGTAGTTCCAACAAAGATTTAATTGAGAATTAATTTTTGGTTAATTTGAATTGTTCAAATAAATTGAGGAAATTAATTATATATGATAATAATTATTTAAATTAATTATATGTGATATAATTAATATAATGTATTGGATACATTATAATATGAAGTATTTTGAGAGGAATTTGAATATGATTCAAATACTAATTATATGAATGAGATTCATATAATTAAATTTAATATAAATATGATTTATGTTAAATACCATAAATAGTTTAGATGAATTAAATATTTGAATATGATTCGAATATTAATTATATAGATGAGATTCATATAATTGAATCTAGTATAAATATGATTTATATTAAATATCTTGCATTATTGAGAGAAAATAAAATTGTAGGTTATATTGTATTTGATACAATATAAAACTATAGGTTATATGTTTTATTTGATATAATATATATATATTTTGTTATTAATTTAATTAAATTTGATTTAATTTTTATTCAATTAAAGGGAGTTGAACGTTTCAGTAGATCATCTTCTTCCTCTGGATCATAGAGAAGTTCCCTCTGGAAAAACTCATTCTCCCCCTCTCATTTCCCTCTTCCAAGAATTCAAGCAAAAGCCATAACTCTTGTTTGAATTCTTAATCCCAAGAGAATACAAAGGTTTTCAACTAGTGGTGCCCAATTAGGATTTTGTTTTAGAGATCGTTCATGATCTGGATCTATAGGGATTACGTGAAGAAAATTGGCTTCAAGGGTAAGTATCAATTTCATCCTTAAATCCTATGTAGAAGCATGTTGTAAGTTTTTTGTTTGATAATACATAATCTTTGTCTTCATTACGTAATTTAAAATTATGTGAAAATTGAAATTGGGAACGATCCCCACTTCCGCACAGAGACTTTCGATAGTTTCCCTTCAAAAACAACTTGGAATAGTTTCTTGGATATTTTACGTCCTATTAAAACCTTGATAAATAAACCTAAAAATACATATTAATAATAGACTAAATTACTACGTTATATGAAAATTTAAGGAGGAAAAGTAATTCTTAACAACTTTAGATTGTCTAGAGTAGAAATAAAAGTTATAATGGCAAACCCAGGTTTTAGTTCTTATATGATTGATGATTTCAAAAGCTAAAATAAATATTAGCCTTCTCTCGTTCAACTTGCACATTTTACCTCGATGAAGAATTCCAAATACTTACAAAGTCCAAGTTGGGTTTACCAATACACTTTCTAAACAATTATAGACTTCAAACTATGGTATTAAATTTTTATTAACATGTTGACAAATTTCACATGTTTTCATGGCTCAACATCGACATGAGGGTTTAATTTATGAAACATAAGAAATAAGTAGGAAAATATCACGAATGTAAATAAACAAAACGGAATTCCTGATTATTCAAAACTTAATCCAATCCTATGTATGGGTCAATCTAATCTCACATATCCTACTATTTTCTATAGTAATTATTTTGATTATTGGCAAAGAGGTGAAGAAATGAATTCATCACTCAATTTGAATCACCTCAAGAATTAGAAGAGAAAAAACTACCACCCCTTTCAATAATTGGATTGAAATACTCATAAATGATATCTAATCTAAATAGTTTTTTGAATTTGATAATATTTTCATAAACATTCATTGACATCAACATTTTATCGTTTCAATAAAATTAGGACTTCAATATCTTACCTCATTACTTCAGACAGAATCAAAACCACACAAAGTTAAAGTGATTATCTAGATATTAGTAATAAAGAGTTTATTTATGAGGATTGAGTTATAAGAAGAGAGAGCACTACAGAAAATTACACTTTTTGCTGACAAAAAAACCGTCGAAAAAAGTGAAGAGAGAGCGTCGAAAAAGGCTTTCTGGACAATATCGAGAGTGAGAGAATAGAAAGAATGAAAGGAAAAGAGAAAGAGAAGTGAAGAAAGGTAAGAAAAGAGGAGAGGGGACATGAAGGACTGAGTTTGTTGTTTATTGAGGTGATTGTTCATTGGGAGTGATGAAGGCAGCCAGTGGCCGCAACTGCTTCGGTGGGGCTCCCTCTTCCACTCTCAATTCTGCCGCCACACCAATGTCTTTCTATTCTATCATATCCCCAAATTCAAATTGCACCTAATACATTAAATGGATCCCAGTTTAATTCCAAGTTTCTAATATCATTATGAACTACAAAACCACTCCATTTTTATCAGTTTCTTGCTTTTTCCCATAGGGAAGATTTGAGTTATGTTCAACAATATTAACAATGAGTTAAAATTTTTAACTCCGTTCGATAACGATTTCATTATTAATTTTTTTTATTTAATTTAATTTAGATATGTTTTGTTCTCTAATATTTCTTTCATCGTAGGGATATTATTTTTATTTTTATTAGTCAGAACTACGTGTATTGCACGTGTTTCATAATGTTGAAAGTAAAATGTATTTTTATAAGTTGAAATAAAAGTTTGGTGCTCATTTTTCTTTATATTAAAAAAAAAATCATATTACTCAAAACAAATTTGAATTAATATATATTTTTAAGCCTTTTTTTAAGTTTTTTAATTGACTTTTTTTATCTCTTAAGATAGTAAGAGAACGAACAAATAACTAATATTTGATTTATAATAAGAAAACTTTAAAATAATAACTCATCACTTTTATTAGAAATAAAAACCTATTTCTATTATATTTATTTTAAAATTATACATAGATCAATTATTGTATATTTACAATAAATTTGAGAAGAGAAAAAAAAAAGTACAAAACCAGGTAAAAATAAATAAATTTTTACGAACCTACTCCTTGGCATGTATTTACAAAAATTTAAAAGCAAAAAGCTAAAAAGTATAAAATAATCAATCACCTTATTTCTTTGTCACTTTACCGATCTCTAAATTTTTTTTATCTTCGTATTTCTTTTTTTTTTAACAAATATATTTTAAAATTGTAAAACTATTGAAAATGATTTTTTAGATAAAATGATATCAAAATTATTTTTTATTTCTTTCATGTCAATTATTTATTTTTATTTTTTTTTAGATAAAATGGGATTTTCGTCCATTTTTTTAGATGATAAAATCTAAATTTAGATTTTTTTTATAAAATTTTCTTAATGTAAATTATTCTTAAATAAAAGCAAATTTAAAAGAAAAATCTATTATCACTCCAACTTTCTCACTTAGTTGAATGCCAATAAGAGAGGGAGAAAATTCTTACTTAATTTAATGTTAAATTAGTCAAAATTTTTACTTAATTTAATGTTAAATTAGTCAATATAGAATGTGTGTATATATATAGCCCCTTTTAGATTTTTTTTTTTTTTAACGTGACTTATGTGATTTTTTCCCTTTAAATGTAATTTAGAGTTTTTTAATGTATTTTTAAAAAAATCCATGTCCCATTTAAATTTTGGATTTAGATAGTATACAGATTTTTTATTTTTATATTTTATTTTGAAAATATCTTTACATTAATTATTATTATTATTATTATTAGTTAAAATGAGATTTTTATATAACACGAGATTATAAATGAAATCTAAATTTAGAATTTTTTATAAAAAAAGAAAATTTAACGTGATTTTCCTCAGATAAATATTTTTTTCATAGCTTTTTTTAGATTTTAGAAGATTAGATTTATATAGTAAATAGATTTTTATTTTTATTTTTTTAACCTGATTTATGTGATTTTTTCTTTTAATGTGATTTAGAATTTTATTGTATTTTTTATTTTTTTTATATATCCCTTTTAGATTTTAGATTTAGATAGTATATAGAGTTTTTATTGATTATGTTTATTTTCTTAACATGATTTTTAAGATTTTTTATTTTCTTTCTTTTTAACCTTATTTAAATTTTTTTCTTGAATTTTATTTCATTTTTAATTTTAACCTGATTTAGAGTTTTATTCCATTTTAAAAAACTTTTTCTATCACCCTTTTTAGATTTTAGATTTAGATAGTATATATATTTTTTATCTTTTTTTGAAAATTCTTTTTAACGCTGATTTTTATTATTTTTAGATCAAATGAGATCTTTATCTATGATTATTTTAAATAACGTAAGATTATATATAAAATTTAAATCTAGATTTTTTTTCTGTTTTTAATGTTCTAGACCTAAAATACATACCTCAAACATAATCATTAAACGAAAAAGAACAAATGTTACTATCAAAATGATTTTAATATATATACAATACTATGCTACAAAAAAATTTCTACCATTTCTAAAAGAAAAAGCAAAAAAGGTGAAAATATATATATATATAAATAAATAAATAAATAAGGTGAATATATATAAATAAAAAAGTATACAACAAAATTTTTAAATTTTCTAAAAAAAAAAGAAAAAAAAAAGTTGGAAAGATGGCTTAACAAAATTCTAGACAAAAAATAAAGAAAAGGGAGAGTAAATAGCGGATGGAAATGAGAAGTTGAATTTAACCATTTATATAGAAAATTTTAATTTCATAATTTGATTTGATTTTAAATCAAATTATATTAACATGATAGCATGAGATATAGAATGATCAAATGCGCTTTTAAAAAAACATATACTATTCTTTAACATGCCAAAAATAGGAAAGTTCTTTTAAAAAAAAAAAAAAAAAAATTACGTGAACTTGGGATTTTAGAGAGAATGTGATTTTTTTAAAAAAAATCCCTTCTTTAACATGAATATTAAATCTTAGGGATAAAATATAATTCTTTTTTAATTAAAAAAAATACTCGTTTTTAATGTGAATTACATAAAATTAGGACCATTATATAACCAAGTGGCCATCAACTAGAAGGGTGCAAGAGGAGAAATCAAATATTTAGTCTCTTTTAGATATTATAGATTAAGGAACATTTGAATTCTAACTCTAATTCAAAAAAACAAAACAAGTTCTAAAAACTATTTCAACAAAGATGAAATTCATTTGTAAAATTAAGGTGAGGAAATAAATATACATTTCAAAAATGAATAACGAAAAAATCAAATAGTTTTTAAACGAGACCTAAATATTTTGCTTTTAGTGTTTTCTAAACAAAATTGTGATTCCCATTTCCTTATTATAGTTTTCAATTCTCAAATAAACATTTGAATTCTTGATCAAAAATTTTAAAACGAAACCAAATATTTTTATTTTTTATTTTTTTCAAGTTTTCAAAAATTGACTTAAATTTAGAAAATATTTTATTTCCAGTTTTAATGTCACTATATATACAAAATAGTAAATATTGTAAACAACGAAGATTTTCAAATAATTTTGTTGTAGCTAATGTGGATTATAATAATTACAAACTTCAACTATTATAATAAGAGACTCAAACATTGAATGGACTATAATAATCCAGCCCATACAAGTCAAGTTGGGGTCCAAATTGCCCCTTAGCTTAGACATAGGAAAGATTTGAATGTATGTTAGAATAACGAGTAAAAATGTTTAAGCATGTATGATGACAATTTTGTAACTTTTAGTTTTATTTTATTTTAACTTAGATGAGTTTTTTTTTTTTTTTTTTTTTGTTATTTCTTTAGTATATGGTTATTTATTTTGAGAAAGATACAGATTTGGGTCAATAGGTGTACTAAAGAATCCCAACTACGTTGCACCATCATGCCTCAACTTCTTTAGTATATGACTTTTTTCAAATAAAAAAAAATAAAAATTTAAAAACTACTAAAATTTGACTATGAATTCAAATGTTTTCTTAACAAAAATAAAAAAGTTAGTCATTTGTAAAGATAACAGTGAGAAAATAAGTAAATTTTTCCGGAACGAAAAATGAAAAACAAATAGTTATCAAATAAGTCCTAAATATTTCTTTTTTAGTTTTCTATATTTTTAAAATTTGTGATTGTTTTTCCTTCATTTCCTTACTAGAGTTTTCAATTTTCTTAAAAAACATTGGAGTTATTAGTCAAAATTTTAAAAACAAAACTAAATGTTTCGTTCCATTTTTATTTTTTATTTTTCAACACTTGACATGAATTTTAAAAATATTTTTAGAAAGTAAATAACGAAAAAAGAAAAACTCATTGTTATGGTGTTAAGTATATTTACAAGTATAGCTTCCTAAACTAAGCCCTAATTTGCCACTTATTTCATTTTCTTTTAGCTTTCTATTTTTAAGAATTTATATATACTTGTATCTAGGGGTGTCCATGTGTTGGGTTGGATTGGGTTTAAGAACCTTTTAGACCCGACCCAATTGTTCAGATTGTTCAACTTAGATAACTCTTATTAAAAATGAACCCAACCAACCATGAAATATTTAGATTGGGTTGGTTCAGGTTACTCGGGTCATTTATTTAAATGTTTATTCTAAAAAGAAGTAAAATATTAATATGTAAAAATTTGATTTAATTATTTTCATATATTGAACTAAAATTAAAAATTCAATTTCAATTTATATAATGAAAAATTTCTTTCCAATGTGCTAAAATACTATTTTTAAAAGTTGGAAAATAAATTATGCATAACATAAAGGTATTAAATGAAGCTATAAAGTAAATGTATATATAATTGTACCATAAATACAAATACATATATATATATATATATATATATATATACATTTCAAAGTTAACGATAAGTTTGGATTATTTAGGTGAATTCATGAACTAACCTAACCTATAAAGTTTTCATTTATTTGAATCCAACTCAAATGAATTGATAGTTCGACCCAAACTGTATGAATTGAATTGAATTAATCAATTTTTTCGAATCATCAAATTTTTTAAACAAACACAGTACTCAATTTTGTTTATAGTTTGTGGAGAGTAAAAGTAAGAATGATGAGTTTTGCTGTTTAGGCAATAAATGTTGGAGTATGAGAGAGGCAGGCAAATTGGTACCCAAAGGGAATTAATTATAGTTATAAGAGAGAAAGAGAGTCGTTTTCTTCTACTGTTTTTGCATGTTTTACATTTATTGTCTTTCTGGTTGCAATTGAATAAAAAAAAAAAAAAGAAAGAAAGAAAGAAAGAAAAGGGTATATATTAAATAAAAAAGAAAAACTGCTCAACTTTTATATCTGTTGTCATGATCAGGGCTTGTTCGTTTGGTACCTTATCATTTGTAGGGAAATTCCAACCCCAACCTGTCACTTGTTGGGAAAATTATGTGAGATTGTGACTTCCTTCTTCTACTTTCCTCTCTCTCTCCATAATTTTCCAATCATAATAATATTATATTGTCGTCTCTTCTTTTTTTCTCGTTTAATAATGTTCAATCCCATCATCGGTTAACTTATATAGGTTTTCGGTTAAATTATAAGTTTAGTTTCTGACTATCTCCGTGTTTATATCTAATAGGTTTATGTGCTTTTATTTTCTATGTTTAATAGGTTTTTTAATACTGAAAATCTTAAATAGGTCGGTTATTGTTGGTTAGCATTATCAACATTTTTAAACATTAACAAATCTATTAAGTATAAATTGATTGAATGGTATGAATCCAAATCCCAAAACCTATCAACTTTAAAACAAAAACGTTTAAATATGAAATTGATTTTTTTTCATCTAATTAGACATTAAACAAACTTTCAGTGTTTAGTCCAATAGGTTTGTAAATTTTTCTAAAACAAAAAAACCCAATAACTTAAAAGGACTTATTATTTAGACATATAAACTTGAAACTGGTTTGACCTATCAATTTTTAATATAAAGGTTTGATTTCATCATCTTATATATATACTTTTTTTTAGTTTCAACCAACCCAAAAATATATATGTGGTATAAAGTTGAATTTATTAAATTAAAATATTTGAAAGTTCAAGTAAAGAATATATATATGAATAAAATTTTCAATTGGACATTGACGTTAGAAAAAATTTTTGATTTTTCTATAGATATCATAGAAAATTGATGGTGTAATAAAAATATCAGCATAATGTTACTAATTTCAATGTTTTTATAAATAAATTATTCTTATAATTATTTTAGAAATATCTACCTTTATTGATATTTCTATTTCTATTTTCATAAAATTGAAAAATCGACATATCCCTCGATACTAAAATTAAAAAACGTTGATTTCGATATCCAAAGTGAGATTTAAACCTAATTAGAATTTGAATTTGAATTTGCAAATTTGCAAATTTGTAATAATATTAATTTGACTCGTTTTACCATCAAATTTAATTAACATTTGTTATATTCAATGTGCAATATAGGACAATCAAGTTTTTTTTTTCTTTTAGAGTCGAGAGATTCAGACATCTAATCTCTCAATTAAAAATATATGTCTAAATCAATTGGGTTATATTTAAATTCACTATAAGGAAGAAGCCTTTTTTCGAGACCTCAAATCATGAAGAAAGAGCTGAAAATACGTTGACGACAATAAAGACGTCAGGACATTAACTCTCGCGGCATATAGCCAAGCCGTCGGGAGTTGGAGACTGACAGAAATGGATTGAGATATTACACTTATAATGGGTGTTACATATAAAGCCAATATTCACAAGCTTATATGGTTTACAAAATTTGCCAAATATGTAACGAGTGTAATTTCTAGCATTAATAATTTGTGGTATGTGAGATTCCTAGGAACATATTAAGCGGAAATTATGTAATATTTGAAAACTTTCTATTTTGAGATTCTTTCATGTTACATATGCAAACATATTTGTCTCTGTCAATCAAAAACATATTAAAAAACTATCCTATTTTCGTGGACATTAAAGCATCTTCGTGTCCCAAAACACCCCTTTAACAGACGTGCCCAATGAATATATTTATGTCTTTGTTTTGTTTGATTTCTTTCCCTTAAGAAAGCAATAATTATTTAATTGTTTGCAAAGATTTTTATAAAAGATCGTTATATTGATTAATTAAACATGAAAAGGTTAACTAAAGATTAGCAAGTACACATTCAAATTTTGTTTGATAACGATTTTTTTTAAATATATATATATATATATATATATAAAAGTTTGTTAATACTATTTATTATTCTTTTACAAATTTAAAATTTAGTAAGTGAACCATTTTCAACACTAAGACTCTATTCAATAATGATTTCATTTGTTATCTTTTTATTTTTAAAAGTTTCGTGTGTTTTATTATTATTATTTTTTTAAAAAAAGATACTAAAGATTGAAGGATCAATAGACACAATCAAATATATAACTAGATTATAACACACTAATAACACCTTCATCATGTCTCGGTTCCAAGCATTAGTCCAAAAAAGTAGATATAAGGAGCAAGTTAAAGAGAAGCTCAAAGTTAGACAAAATACAGATAAAGAGAGAGTAGAAGAAAGTCTTCTAATTTAGCAAGATGGTAAATGCATCATAATTTTTTTTTTTTTTAAAAAAAAATGATTTTCTATAGCAAAGGGTGGCAAGATAAATGAAATCCTCCCAAAATCGTTTTTGTTCCAATTTCTCGTTTGTGGTTTTCACACTATTTTAAGGAAATATTAAATTCCTAATCAAATTCTATTAAAAAAATTTTTTTAATGTTTTAAGTTTAATTTTCAAAAATCAAATGAGTTATCAAACCTGACTTAAAATTAAAGAAAAAATATGAAATCACAGTATAAAAGAAAATTAATGAGCCTTCTTTTTTCAAACGTAAGCACAAACTCAATTAATTTAAAACAAATATATTGAAAAAAAAAACAAAAAAGAGAAAAAAAAAAAAAAAAAAAAAAAAAAAAAAAAAAGAGATAGAATTTGAATCCCCACCTTCATCTAAATTTTAAAAAAAGGTTAGGGAAAGCAACACACTATTTGAAAAAGATTTTATTCTCAAAAACTAAATTCACCATCTGTTTTTTCGTGTTATTTTTTTCCTTCGCTTTTTTTTTTTTTTAAAAAAAAAAGTACTTTCCAAACCTTAATCAAATTCAATTTGAAATCAAAAGCATATTCAAGAAAGTATAATGTAAAACAAAAGGATATTATCAATGAAACATTTCAAAAAAGAAAAAATTAATAATAAATAAATAAAAGATCACATCGTTGTCCACTGGACCCTCAGCTAACTAAAGTGGGATTCAAAGAGTTTCTCAATCTATCTTCAAAAAACAAAACTTGTAACTAAATTGGTACTATGAAATCTCCACCATTGAAGAAAGAAATGTTCACTATTTAACTATTTAACATTACCGTCAATCTCTCGAACCACCAAGTCTTTGAATGCAAGTTGCACCTAGAGCATTGACTGTTTGCTTAGTGGTCGAGAAACTCAAAGGCATTATTCTTGAATAACTTGGAATTGGACCTTTCTTTTTTTCACATTATCACGGTCACACACATCTTTACCCTAAAACAAAATTCACCGCTTTTTTAGCCAAGAGTAATGTTTGGGCGTCGAGAAACTGCTTTCTGACCGAGGGTAAGTCTGTCTAGGTATCGAGAAATTCAATACTACTATTCTTGAATAACTTGGAACTGGACCTTCGATCCTTCTGTACTATCATGGTCATACATCCTTACCCTAAAAAAAATACACCGTCAATAACTCGAGCTATAGCTCGGTAGATAAAGATAGGTATTAGTATATCTCAAACCTCAATGGTTTGATCTCCAAATAAAATAGTAATGGTCAATGCAAAAAGGAATAATAAAAAGAAGAAACTGGTGAAATTTTCTTACACAAAAGGTCTATTAGACTCCAAATTTGTAGTGACAAATAGTAATTATAATAATAATGAACAGTCTTAACCCCACTCTAATTTTTTCCAAAATACATAGTAATTAACATAATTAAGTACAAATCACAGACCCATTTAAAAAAAAGGAAAAAAGAAAAAAGAAAAAAGAACTAGAAGTTGATGTAAGGATCATAAGAAGAGGAGATGAATTGGTCTTGATGATCAGAAGGGAAATAAAGATTATTATTATTATTATTATAGTTGGGATCGAGCTGAGGCAAGAAATTAGGCTCCTCCATTTTAACGACGTCGTTTTGAGAGCAGAGAAAATTCATATTGTTGTTATACTCGCCGCCGGCAATTTGGTCAAAAGGGAGACCGGAATTAGCGGCGGCGGCGGCGGTGGCGGAAGAAGGATCATAATCAACGAAATTAATCATAGTTTGATGAAGCCAAATCTGGGTTTTTAAGAACTTGACATAATGAATGGCTTCATCAAGCATTGAAACGGTGTCCATTTTAGTGCCGCCGGGAACTAAGCTCTGCAAAATCTTGAACCGGTCGCTGATTCTATGCCGCCGTTCTCTCGCCGCCACGCTTTGTGGGTCCGTTGAGAGCTTCACAACCCCCTTGCTCCTCTTCCCTCCGCCGTTGTTGATGTTCTTTTTCATCTTCTCCTTTCCGCCGCCGCCGGAGGATGAACCACATGAGCTCGGGTTGCTCGTCGGAAAGTTGTAATCCATTATGGAAAAACAAGGTGAGATTCAAAATTTGAGTACATGGAAATGCCTGGTAGGTTTTTTAATTTTTTTTATTAGGTTTTGTGTGTGTATATATATATATATATAACGAAGAGAAAGAAAGCGAGATGTCGTCATGTGAGTCAGCCGATCTCTGCCCTTGGATACGGGTTGTTTAACCCTACAAAACCCTAGATGGGAACCCCCTCTTTTTTAAAAAAAAAACCTATCAACTCGGTTAAATTACAGGTTTGATCCTCTCGTTTAAAACTTCTTAAATTACCGATTGACCAAAAAGTTTTATGTAGAAGATCTAATAAGTGAAAATCAATAGTGATTAGGAAGAAAATAACATTGCACAAATTTGAATGCATACTTCCTAGATTCAATATCATATAAAATCACTCGTTGACCCAAAAGGTTACACTAATAGGTAAAGGTAAATTTAATATTATATCATCTAATTATTGAGTTTTCATTATTGTATGGTTTGAAAAAATATTAAAAGCATAATTGTCCCACACGTTGAAATAGTTCAAAGAAGTGATGGGTTCTAAGTAATACATATATATATATATATATGATTTTGATTTTGATTTCAAATCGTCAGAGTTAGAAATATTTTAAATTTGGATGTGCTAATTGGTTAAATTTGTTTTTGTATTCTATTATTTAGAATTTGAAAAAAAGGGTGTGAGTAATACAACTCTGAGTTGATAATCTTCAATTGTGATTGATAAGCTTGTAATAATTTTTCAGTGGATTTCTTTCTAGTGTGCATTGATTTTTCTCTAGTTTTAGAGTTTTTCATGTAAATTGATACTAACACTTATTATATTGTTGTGAAAATATGTCGAGGTCCGTTGTTCCAAACTGTTATTATAGAGTTTGGTGTGTATTTTATAAATTGTGATATCCGTTCTACATCATTTTTTAACCAACTTGAAAATCCACTCGTTTTCCTTTTATTTTCTGCTGAAACTGAATATCGTTTTAGAAAAAATAAAATAAAATAAAATGCAAAATCGTTATAATGTGGTTGGAAAATATGTCACATAATGACAGCCTATGATGTTTATAAAATTTTTTGAAATTATAAAAGTTAAATTGAAATATATTAGCTGAGCTCCAACACTAAAAGGGTTAAATTCGTAATTTATCCATGGAAGTCTATGAATTACTATTTTTTTTTTTTTTTATCTTCTTTTATGTATTTTTCTCATTTTATGTGATTTATGACTTAAAGATGTGAGTGTGACATTTTCGGATTATAATATGATATGTTTCCGAGGTGATTTTCTAATGATTTATTGGAATAATTTATTTTAAAAAATAAAAGAGAGAATATTTTTTAAGTAGTTTTGATTGCTTTTAATTGTACTACATAACATAAGTATTTTTTTCACTCTTGCATTTATTTACTCACGACCACATCCCACCTTTACTTTCAATCAAAATGATATAAAAATTTCCACTTTTTATAGTCAAATAGACAAGTTAAAAAAAAATAAAAGGAAAAGAAAAGTCTAAAGAACTTTGACCTTTCTCCACGGAATCTTAAGTAAAAAATGCACATATATACTATTTCTTTCCTCACAAAAATGATCCTCTCAAAAACGACTTGTCGCATCTAAATTTTCTCGAAACTCACACGAGAGAGGGAGAGATGTCATATACATAGTTACCCTTTTAGTTCATTCATAAACTATAAATGATGAAATTTTGAAAAAAAAAAAACAAAAACAAACAAAAATGGTATGTTTGCTTGGTATTAAATAATGATTAAAATAATTGACATTCATGTCAAAGTTCCAATCCGATGAAAATATAGATTGATATATCAATATCGGCATATATTCTTGTATGAGTAATATTTGGATGTAGCCTTTATGAAAACAAGATCTAAATGGATGATTTTCTATGTATTTCTATTGATCAATTATACAGGTATAAATAGCTTGGTACAACACTAAAATTAACTAACAAGAATCCACTAACAAAGCTCAACTATCTAACAAAAAGAGGCTTGACTTTGCAACCTAAAAATCCTAAAAAGAGGTTAGACGGACATTCTTTAACATAACGTAGAATATGAAGGATAGCTGTGAAGTGGATAGTGCGGGGATTGGACATAAACTGATTGACAATATGAACCGTATAGGCTTTGTTTAGACGAGTTAATGTTAAATATATAAGGCTGCCAACCAATTGTATATATAATGTTAGATCCTGGAGGGGAACACCATCAAAAGAGGTTAGACGGACATTGGAATCCAACAGGGTCGGTGTTGTGGCAGAATTAGTGATACCTGAATGAGATAACAGATCTGATGCATATTTCGCTTGAGATAGGTAGTATCCATCAGAGCATGATGAAACCTGAAGACCAAGAAAGTAACTGAGTGGTCCCAGATCTTTCATCTCAAAATGTTCTCCTAGATAGCGTCGAAGATCGAAAATCGCCTGAGAATCATCACCAGTAATGATCATATCATCCACATATACCAGAAGGAGAACAAGTCCACGAGAAATTTTCTAAGTAAACAGAGCGGAGTCATGCGCGTTGGAGGAAAATCCAAGGAGTTACTGTAGAACTGAAGGTTGCAAACCAGCTTGCTTGAGCCCATATAATGCATGGTGAAGAAGACAAACCTTATTTGGTGGAGAAGGTACGCCAGGTGGTGGCTGCATATACACTTCCTCAGATGGTATGCCACTGAGGAAGGTATTCTTAACATCCATTTGAAGAAGGGGCCACTACCTGGCAGTTGCTATGACTAATAGACTCCGGACAGATGTCATTCGTGCAACTGGAGTGAATGTTTCCTCATAGTCAATACCATATTCTTGTGAATACCATTTGGCCACCAAACGAGCCTTATAGCGTTCGACAGATCCATCAGGGTGGGTTTTGATTTGATAAATCCACTTACATCCAATAGGTTTCTTGCTAAGCGGTAGATCAACATACTCCCAAGTGTGAGTTTTGTCTAATGCCTGAAGTTCCTCATCCACAGCTTGCTGCCAAAAAAGGTTAGTACAAGCTTCACGATAGGACTGTGGTTCAACTAAGGACATAGTAGTCGAAAAACAATGATAGTCCTGTAGATACTGTGGAGTTTCTCTTACCCGAGCAGACCGAAGAACAGGTGCAGGATCATGATCAGCACCAGGGACAGATGGTAAGTCCGGGAGTACAACGGACGAAGAAGATTGACCGAGCTCTGGGATGGGTGGGATGGAAGACGTAAGTTCTGGTACGGGTGGAGCGAAAGACTCATGCTCTGGAATGGGTGGAGTGGGAGACTCAGATGAAGATTCACAAACGGAAAATAGATCTATGGTAGGACTAGTGAAGAATGATTGGGTACCAAGAAGGGAGACATGGAAGGAAGAAATATTAGAAAACATACGATGTTCCCAGAAAGTGACATGGCGAGAAATACGTAACCGATTAGATATGTGGTCCCAACATCGGAATCCTTTGTGTTCAATTCCATAACTAAGAAAGCAACACAAATGAGCCCGAGGTTCAAGTTTGGAATGTTCATGTGAATGAAGTAAAATAAATTAGACACAACCAAAAACTTTGAAAAGAGAATAAGAGGGTGGAGTGCCATATAATCACTCAGAAAGAGACACATGGTGGAGAACAATAGAGGGAAGGTGGTTAATAATATAAACAGAGGTGAGTGCAGCTTCTCCCCAAAACTTTTCAGGACAAGATGCAAAGAGAAGTTGTGCACAGACAAAGTCGAGAATATGGCGATGCTTTCTTTCAGCCTGACCATTTTGTTGAGAGGTATAAGGACATGAGCGTTGGACAAGAGTGTTCTGTTGAGTTAGGAAGGAAAGCAGGTGGGAGTCCTTATACTCCATGGCATTGTTAGTCCGAAGAATTTTGATGGTTTGAGAAAACTGAGTTTGAATCATTTTAGTAAATTCAATGTAAACTTGGGGTAAGATGAACAATTCTTAAGAAAATATATCCAAGTAAAATGAGAGTAGTCATCAATAAATAAAACAAAATACTGATAACCATTTATTATATAGGTGGGAGCAGAGCCTCAAACGTCGGAATGAACAAGGCCAAATGTTTTATCACAGAGAGGTGTTGAAGTAAGAAATGACAAAGCAGACTGTTTCGCCAGTTTGCAATGTAAACAATCAAACAAACGAAATTTAGAGGCATTACTTAAAGTACCAACAGAAATTAGGCTACGAAGTTTGTTAAATGACGCATGGCCAAGACGAAGGTGCCACTGACACGTATCGATATATTTGACAACTGCAGACACAGATGGCAGAATAAGAGATTAAAGGGACGTGAGCTCAAATAATCTTCCTACCTTGCGACCCGTGCCATCCATCTGACCTGTCCGTGGATCCTGAACCTGACAACCATGAGAAGAAAAGAGAATAGTTAGACCCAGGTCACACAGTTGTCCAACAAAGACAAGATTGAAAGTCAAGAGCGGGACATGATAAGTAGTGGATAGGCTAACACTCGGTGTACTGACAGTCCTGAAATGTGAAATAGGCATGTGGTTACCATCAGCAGAATATACCGGAGGCAGGGATTACACAGGGGTGGAGGAAGACAGTAAGACCATATTCGAGGTCATGTGATTGCAACAAGCTGAATCAAGGAGCTAAGATGTACCTGGTGTGACAGCAAGGGTAGGAGAGTTGGGAGAGAGAACCTATTTCAGCAGAAGATCGCTAATCTGGATACTTCGAGGATTGGGGGTACCACATCCGAGGCAGTGGCAGCTACCACGACAGACGAAGAACCATGCTTGAGGGAATTCTTGGATTTATTGATGTATCCTAGAGGCCAAGGTGGTTTAGTAGGATAATTGTCTAGGATATGACCCATTTTGTGGCAGTATCTGCATTCAATGGTGAGGTAGCTGGAAAACCTGTGGCCATGTTGTTTGCAGTTCTTGTAAAAAATCGACTCAACTAGAAATCGTGAATGGCTGACAGCAAGAGCAACGTCCGGGGAAGGAGAGGGTACTAACCCAAGTCGCCTTTCCTCAAAGAGAATTTCCTGAATCGCTGCATCAAGAGATGGTAGTGGACTGCGGTGTAACAAGGTAACACGAACATACTCATACTCAGGATGAAGCCCATTAAGGACCTCGATAAGTCGTAGATGATCTGGACTGATCTTAGCTTGGTCTAATTGAATCCAAATAGATTGAAGAATAGTGGGATACTCATTCACGAATCAAGTTTTTCATAGTGGGGATTGAGGATCGAGTTTTTCACAGTGGCTTCGGACAGGGGATTTGGATGGTTTTTCTTCACATCGAAAAGGGGTTCTAGGTGGTCGACACTGGTGCGATGACCGGACAACAGTGATGACGGAGAACAAGAAGAAGAAGAAACCAACTAACAAAGCTCTGATACCATGTGAAAACAAGATCTGAATGGATGGTTTTCTGTGTGTTTCTATTGATCAATTGTACAGGTATAAATAGTTTGATACAACACTAAAATTAGCTAACAAGAATCCCCTAACAAAGCTCAACTATCTTACAAAATGAGACTTGACTTTGCAACCTGAAAATCCTAAACAGTAGTTTGCAATTTAACATACTTCAAGCATCTCACTCAATTACAAAAGAAACAATATTAAAAAATATATATATTATTTTAAAAAATAAAATTCTATCATATAACAACTTGTGGATGGATACATGGGTGGACTACACAAAGATAGGGTATATAATATGTATTAAACCCTAATATCGAAGTTGAATCCTCCGATATTTTAATCATTGTTGTTAAAATATTGATATAATTAAATTTATTATAACCCATCAAATCAAAATTTTGAGTTGATTGATAATTTAACATGATACCAGAGCATATCATCAACTGTATTAAAAAAAATTATAACGTTATTATCTTTTCAATTAATATGGGTACATCTATAGTTGGGAGAAGGAGATATTGACAATTGGTTTAGTTAGGAGAAGGGATTTGTTTTGTTTGTTTGGATGTGTTATTAGGATTAGGTTTAATGAGAGAAGAAAGAAGCCCTAAAGGGACCCCTATCTAAAGGGAAACAGTGTCCTTGTGTTCACAATCACAAGTCGGCAAAGAGAGGAAAGATATTGCTTTTAGTCACGTTTAAGGGTCAGAAAATTAATTTTGAAAAAAATAAAATAAAAGAAGAAAAAGGAGAATTTGGGGATAATGGTGGGGTTTTAGGGTGGGGGGTCCTTCAAAGAAGGGGCTGCCTCTGAATTCAAAGTAGATTTATTGATCGTAGTTTGCCCTAAATCCAAGGACCAAATCGTTGCCGGACTTTTTCAATGTACGATTCTCTAAATTTCCATTCTTTTTAAGTTTTTTTTTTTTTTTTTGAAAAAAATTAATTATTATTTTATTTTCTCTTTTTTGTTTTTTTTATTGATTTTACTGTTTTTAATTTGTTTGGAAAGAAAAAGAAAAGTTAGATTGAAAGAGAATTAAACAGAAGACTTGTTTTTTGTGTTATTATCGTGGGTTGCTTTGTTTTTCCCTTTGGGTTTTACTGTCTGTCTCTTTTTTTTTTTTTTTTTTTTTTCTATTCATTATTTTTATTATTATTTAGATTAAAACCCCTTTTAATCTCTAAACTTTCATATAGTTACCAAGCTATTATCCGTAATTTTAGTCTAAATCAATAATGATTCAGGTTTCGTTTTGATAACTATTTGATTTTGGGTTTTGAAAGTTAAGTCTATTTTCTCTTTAATTTCTTACCATGATTTTCATCTTTCTTGAAGAAAAAAAGTTGAATTATTAGTCAAATTAAAAAAAAAAGTTTTTATAAGCTTGTTTTTAAAAGATAAATAACAAAATAAAAAATGTAGAAGTGGAAAAGGTGTTTAATAAATTTAATTCTCAAAACTTAGAACTAAAAACCAAAAATAAAAAACCAAATGATTATCATATGGAACCTTATAAGTATTTAAACTTTAGTATGTAACAATTCAGCTCATATATACTTTCTAATTTGTAATAATTTAGATCTCGTTTAATAACCATTTAGTTTTTTAACTTTGTGTTTATTTTCTCAAATTTTATGATCGCTCATAATTTTAACATTTGATTTCTTAGACAAATTCTTCAAAAACAAAAATAATTATAATTTACAAATGAAAGTAGTATTAATCAACTTAATATCCAAACATAAAAAAAAAAAAATCATAAACAAAATATGTACTAAACAAAGCATTAACTATGAAAAAATGTCATCAAAATGTAATAATTAATTTTGATTATATAACAAATTAATCATTATAATTTATAAATAAGACTCTAATCAATTTAAAAGTTTCTAGAGACTGATACGTTACTTCTAAATAATTTATAACTTGTTATTTATTATTAGAAATAAAAAGATCAGAGATTAAAACATATGTCATATCGGCTCTTCTTTTAAAGGGAGGGAATTTCAGGTTTAAAGTGGATGATGCTCAGTTTTTCTTTTTTTTTTCTTTTATTTATTAATTTAATTTGATTGGATTTCATTTCCCGAGAAACAAACAGAAAATATTATATGTTTGTGTTTGGTTTGGTTTGGTTTTGGGTGGGTATGATTGTGTTATTTACTTGCTTTCTTTCTCTATACGTAAAAAGGTCAAATCAAATCTCTCTTCTGCAATTCTCTCTTTCTTTGTTTTTATTTTAACTTTTCTTCCTTTCAATTCGTCGTTTTCTTTGTTTTTTAGTTTTTTACTTGTTCAATTACAAGTTAGTTCTTTCAAAAAGGGGGAAAAAAACGACAATTTAGTTTATATCCTATGAGATTTGTAATAATATTATATATTTTTCATCGATGGTTTAAAAAACCAAGCCAAAATTTGGAAATTAAAAAAAATTGTTTTTGTTTTTGGAGTTTAGTTAAAAATTCAACCATTGTACTTAAGAAAGATACAAACCATTGTAAAAAATGTAGATGAAATAAGCTTAATTTTCAAAAACAAAAATCAAGAATCAAATGGGTTGTTTGGTTTATTATATTTTACTCGATATTAGTAGCTCACTCAATGGTTTGGTCTCCCATTATAATAGTTGAAGTTTTCAAGTATTATAATTCACACTTAATTATAGTAAAACTATTTGAAATTCCTCATTGTCTACAATATTTATCATTTTTATAAATTATAATCATCTTCTCTCATCATTTGTAACTCAAATTAGAATCGTGTGCATGCCAAACATAGACTATTATAATCCATTGATTATAATAACCAACTCAATACTCCAAACGACCCCATAAATATTAAATACGTGTTTCATAGATCCTTACAATATTCAATATTGTTTTAAAAATAGATGAATTTATTTTATTAGATATAATATCAAAAGTTTAGAGTTTCATTAGACATAATATTCAAATGTTATACTATTAGATTGATATTTTTAAAATTTTCTAATGTGTCGGAAAAATTAAAGAATTTATTAGATATTATTGAAGTTTGAAGACCTATTAGATACAAAATTCAAAGATCACAACCTTATTATAGACATTATTGAAAGTTTAAAAACTAAATAGACATAAACCTCCCAACTTCATGAAATAAACATAAAACTTATTTTTTTTTTAACATAATGTATATTAAATTAGCTAATCATTTGGATAGTGCAAAGAATAATAAGAATATAAATATAGTGCCTATTTCTATCCTTCAAGTAAAACGAAAACTAACAAATAGAATTTGAATTTTTTTTTTTTTTAAGGAACAATGTTAATAAGCCTCATATCTTAAGCAATAATGTTTAGGTTGAATAACACCATGATAAAATTCATTCCTTAGTAATTAAAATCAATGAGGCTTCCATTTTTACAAAGATATAAACTCTGAACATTTAAGTCTACTTTTATATACACATAAATATATTTTTAGCCAAATTTCAAAACTAAAACTCAAATTTGGCGGATCATTAGGAGGTTAAAAAACTTGTTTTCTTCAAAACCATAAAATTTAAAGCAGAGTAATTTTCAAATTTCTTCTTGTATTCAGAATATTACATCACAAAATATAAAGGTGAAAATACACATAAGAAGTCTAAATAAGAATAACTAATTAAGAAATTTAAGTCATTCCTTACCTCTTCAAAAAGTTCACCCTATATTGAGCTTAAAAAACATTAAAAATAAAAGAAAAAAATTAAAAAAAATGGTAAAGTTGCCAATAACACTAATTTTTTCTCAAATTAAGTGCACTTTCGATCTAAGGTCAAACTACAAATTTAATCTCTGAAATTTTATGTTCGTGTTTATATAATTTCATAATTCTTCAAAATGTTGAATAAACCCCCAAACTTTTACATTTGTATATATTTGGACCTTAAAGTTTAAAATGTGTCTAATAGGTCATGAAACATTTGATTTGTTGTTTAATAGGTTCTTAAATTTTCAATCATTGACCTATTTGACTTTTTTTAAAATTTACAAACCTATTAGACACAAAGCTAAAATTTTATAATACTATTAAACATAAAATTAATATATAATGACCTATAAGCCATAAAATTAAAGTTTATGGAATTCATAAATATTTTAAAGTTCATAAATTTAATAAATAAAAAATTTTAAATTAAATTTATTAAATACTTTTTAAAATTCAAAGACCTTTCAAACACAAATATAAAAATGAAGAGATATAACCGAAATTTGAATCTGTTCATTTTTTTTTCTATTTTATAAAGAGAATTCAACCAAGAAAAAAAAAAACCAATGTAAACAATAGTAGTAACACATCAAAATTCAACCAAACCCCATATGTAAATATAACATTGTGTGAGAAAAAAAATGTAGTAAAAGAAAAAAAATAGAATATGGAAAAAAAAAAATAAAAAAGGATGAACAGTAGAAGGTGATGATTAGCGGACCCCTCCAATCTGAAAATTATGACGATGGGTATTAGTGGAATTGAATTAATTACGTCGTATTGGAAAAATGCAAAATTGCAAATCTGGCACTTTCCCTTTTCCTTTTTGCCCTTCTCATTAATCTCCACACAATTTTGCTTTCCCATATACCACCACTCATAATATATGTTTTTTTAAATCTTTCATTTGGAAAATTGTGCACTAATTTTTTATTGGTTGTTTAAGAAAATCTAAATATATTTTGAGTTTAAACTTAGCGTCATTATCTAATCATAGTTTGTCGTTCAAGTTTTGCTCTAATTAATTGGAGATGAAAACAAAAAGTTAAAGGTGAATGATTATATTACAAGTAATTCTACTGTATAAAAATTTAGAATAAAAAATAAAATCAAGTATTGTTTTGATTAGTTAGAGACGAAAATAAAGATTTAAAGGTGGATGTGGATTATATTATAGGTATTATCCTTGAACTTTGAGGTTCGTGTCTAACTTTAGAAAGTGTCGAATATTTTTCTAAATTTTCAATTTTATATTAAATAGATCCAGGGTTCAATATATAATTGAAAATCTAAAAATTGATTAGATAATTTTTAAAATTAAGTATTAAATGATTCAATATGCAAAAAATTATGGACTAAATTCGTAAATAAATATTAAAAATAATAGAAAAATGGGTGAGAAAGAAAGAGGAAAAAAGAAAAGAATTGGGAGAGGGGCCTCGCGAGAAAGGCAAAACAAAAGCACATGTAGTTCCGGCATTCGCGTTGGGTTGGTAGAATCCTAATTATTTTTACTTGTTCTACTAAAATTTACCGGCTTTTTTTACCTCACCTGCCCCCCACTCTACTCTATACTTCTCTCCTGCATTTTCACAGAGGTAATATATGGATTTGGTTGGAGAATATCACTATATATATATAAAAATATTTTTCTCTCTTCCATCCTATAACACAAATTATAAACAGTAGGAGAAAGAGAAGAAAAAACCAATATCGAAATATATTCGTTCGTCCCGAACTTAAGATTACGTCTAGGTTTTGCAATAGTAGGTTCTACTATAATGCGAAGCTCACAAGTGACTACTTATTTAGCTTACAACGATAAAATAAATCCTCAAAACAGGGGAAAAAATGGTTTCCAATTGAATTGCTATTTCTTTTACATTCACTCTTTGCCATAAACCAAAGATCTCTTGAATTTGTCACACCCTAAACTTAGTCGAACTGCAAGGTACATCACAATGTGTGTTGCAACACAATGACAAGCGTCAAAAATTGATGTGTGCATGTGGCATACCTTTGGGTTCTTGCAGCAGATGCATTGTGGCACTACAAAAACTTCAAAGAAGTATCCTCAATCTTTTTAAAGAAATTACAATAAGTAGCACTTTTATGACAAATTATTAGATATATAGTAACATTTTTAAAGAATTACAAATATAGCAATTGTGATAGACTCCTTTAGCAATATAGCTTATTGCTGATAAGTTCGAGAGTTTAATCTAAATTTTGTTATATTTATAAATTTTTTTACATTATATTGAGTTTGATTGCTATATTTTCAACTTTCCATTTTGTGACACTATTCTCTCAATCCAACTAATTTTGTAGCAGGTTATGTCTTTACAAAACTGAAAGAATTAAGTTAGAAACATTATTTTAGAGGTACATAAATAATCTAGAATTATAATTAAGTGCGATATTTTTATTTTATCTATTACTTGAGTTTAAATAATGCCTTTTTTGGTCAATGAGTTATGTCATTGTCAATGTTAAAGTTCTACCATGCAGATTTTTTAAAATATATTTTCAGCCACTGAATTGAGTTTATATATCTAGGATTTATATGTTTGTTAGCTTTATACGTTTCTAGATAGAATTGAATTTATATGTTTGTTAGCTTTATACGTTTGTAGAGTTGTTAGATCTGTATTTTAAGTGTTTGGGTACTATGTTCATATGTTAGGGTATCTAATACAATTTTTTTTTTACATAAATAATATTTTTTATGATAATTATTTTTGTTTGTAAACTTTTTCGTCCATTATATATATATATATATATATATATATATATATATATATATATATTCAAATAAACTATAGATTACACTTTATTTGATTGTTTTTTTAAGCATAAATGTATTATGGGGAGTCTTGAGAAATGGAATTTAGGGTTTACTTTTGAATCATGCATTTCATTTTTGGGTATTTGTAATAGATAGAACAATAATGGAAAAATTCTAAAATATACCTCTTTAAAATATTTGTAAATATGAAAAGTGTTGACTAGTCATCCCTTGTGTTGTTGCATGCCTTCTTCTTCTTCTTTTTTTTTTTTTTTTATTTTCTTTCATTTATTTCGTTTCTTTTTTTATTTCCTTTCCTTTTCTACTTAAAGTTTAGAGAAATGTACTATATAATCTCTCTAATCCTATAAGCATTATTTGGCAGATTCTGTATTTTCTATAAAATTTTATTTAATAATATTGTTCTCTTTTTTTTTTCGTGGATGTAGCTAATATATTGTTAGTGGACCACGTAAATTTGTGTGTCGATCTTCTCTATTTTTTTACATTTTTTTGTATTCTTTAATTGTCGCATTCGTAACTCGTTGGATGTTGCCAGAATTGATCGCAAGCAATGGTTGTCGGAATTGGCTGTTGGAGGTGGTCGCCAAAGTTGGTCGTCGAATGTGGTCGGCAATTGAAGGTGGTCATCGAAGTTGGTCGTTGGAATTGAGTAATGAGGCATCGGTGAGTGATGAGGTCGATCGAATGCAATGTTGGTAGACATGGTATAGAATGTTGGTGACATATGAAATTATGCTCCCAAACAATGAGTTGAGTTCATATCTCAACTCATCTCATCTCATCTCCTAACTCCAAACAACCTCTGAGAAAGATGGTAGATAAAAAAAGAGGGATTAAAAAAATGGGAGGTAGTAAAAAGAAAATGGTTTAAATACTACTTTGGTCTCTATTTTTTTTTTTTCATTTATTTTGGTCCTTATACTTTTGGTTTTATTTCATTTTGATCCTTATACTCTTAACTTTAATTCATTTTGATTCATGTAATTTCAAAATGTTCATTTTGGTCATTTTACTTTAAAAAGGTGACCATTTTGGTAGATTAAAATGGTCACATTTTAAAAATTTAGGGACAAAAATAATTATTTTAAAAATATAAAGATCAAAATAAATTAAAATTAAAGTATATGGACTAAAATGAATATTTTAAAAATAGAGAACTAAAAAGTATAGAAACGAAACTATTTAAACCATAGTGGTGTGTGTACAGTATTGAGAAACGGAAGAAGAAGAAGTTGGTACAAATTTGGATTAGGCAATTGATTGAATTATTCATATTTGGGTCCCTCAATAAATAGTGTTTCTGATGTGAACTTTGCTAAAATACCCCTCATCACCTAAACTTGTCTCTAATATTCATCAATCATTTTCTTCTCACTCTCTCTAACACTAAAACAACTCTAAAAATAAATAAATAAAGATTTAAATCCTACTTTAGTCATGAACTTCAAATTTTATTATATTTTGATCTCTAAATTTTAAAAAATATTCATTTTAGTCCTTAAATTTTTTTTAAAAAATATTTATTTTAGTCTCTATTATTAAAATTATGTTAACTCTTTAACAGAAATGTGAAGAAACTTGTGGTTTTAGATGACTTGGGCTCTAGATGTAAGAGAGTGAAGTAAGAAGCTAACAACCAACATGCCAAAATACTTACTAAAATTTTGACTTAAAAATGTCTTTTAAATTCCTCGATTTACCACCTTATTCAAAATTAAAGTGTTAACAAAATCTTAATATAATAGGGACAAAAATAATCACTTTTTAAAAGTTTAGGATTTAAATAAATATTTTTAAAAGTTTAGGAACAAAAATAAAATAATATTTTAAGTTCAAAAACTAAACGAATATTTCTAAAAGTTGAAGAACCAAAATAATATATTATTCAAAATTTGGGACCAAAATAAGATTTAAATCATAAACAAACAAATTCCCTTATCTATCATTAAATTATTCACAGTTCACTCCTATTTTCTTATTCATTCACATATTTCGCCCAACCGCCCTCTTCATTTTTCGGTTATTTATTAACAATCGAGTCCCTCAAACTTGTTGCTAATCATTTCTCTCACTTTTATCTCAAGTATTTGAGTGTTTGATTTCGTTTTGAATTTTTTTTTTCTGAAATTTATGCTCATTTCTGCTCAATTTTTTAATCATAATTTACCTTTCTTTTAAAAAAGAAAAAAAAATTAATTGTGTCAGATGAGACCTATAATTTTGGATTAGATTTTAAAAACATATTAGTAAAAAGTAGATAAATGGTAAATAACAAAATAAGTAAATTTATTGGTAGAAGTAATAGTGTTCAACAGATTAATTTTAAAAAACTGAGACCCTTTTGATAACTAATTTTTGTTTCATGTTTTTAAAAATTATGGTTGTTTTCTTACTTTTTTTTTTTTTTTTTTGTGAGCTTTTCATCTTCTTTAAAATCATATTTGAATCCTAAGTCAATTTTTAAAATAAATTTAAGTTTGGTTCATTTTCAAAATTTGTCTTAGTTTATGAAAATGTTATTTAAAAAATACTTGTAGAAGTAAAAATATTTTAACATTTCGACTAATAATACAACATAATTTCTTGACACCTGTTTGGTAGAGAATTCAAATTCAATTTTATGTTCTCAGTTCACTAGGTTTAACAAACATGTATTTGGCAGACAACTTTAATTTTGTTTCTAAAAACTATTTTTGGATTCTATGATCCAAATAGTGCAAATTCTGAAAGTAATATTTTTATGTTTTCATTTATCCAAATTTAAATTTTAAGTTTTAAAATATAAAATTATATTAAATAAAGATAAATATTTCAGATTCTTTTTTAAAATTATAATATGTAACTATAAATTATATAAATATTACAAAATAATAATTATATGACTTTTTAAACGTAGATCATATTCATAAATATTAAATTACAATCGTCGGTAACTACTATTAATTTTGTGATTTATAAATATCAAATATATTTTAAATAATTATTTAAATTAAAATTCAATTTCTAAATTTAAAACCAAACGCATCTAAAAACATAAAATACATTGCTTTTAATTTATTTTTTTTAATTCTCTATCAAACAGAACTTTACTCTTTTTTTTTTTTGGGTTATTTCTCATTCTTTAAATTATCAATTTTATCCGTAATATATTAAAAGTTCTCAATTAGATTATATTTAACTAGTCTGTTAATAAAAAATTGACGTATCAAATTATTGTTTTATTAATATACTTAAGACTGGTAAACATACCACTGAGAAATCACTTAACAGTACTATTAGGAAAATTGGTATGTGAAATGTCAATTATTAAACTTTATTTTTTAATAGTGAAATATGTAAGTGACATGTTCACATCTCCAAAATGCTAATAAAACAATAAACCTAAACAACACTAACTTTATATGTTTGACAAATTCTTCCATGGAATAACTTTGTCAGCGTGGACTTTTTTGCAGCTAAGAGAATCTTTCCATACACAAAATCAAAGAAGAAGAAGAAGAGAAGGAGAATGGTGAAGGAGGAGAGAGAACAAGAAAGAAGAGAGAGGAGATCATGAAAATTAAAAATGGGCCATTCTAACTTTAATAAAAAAAAAAAATGAAAATTAGACGCGTGTTTCTAAGTTTTGCTTTTTTATAAATGTATCAAAAAATTTCTGCTTGAAAATTTTATTGCTATCTAATTTCTATGTGATTGTTATATGATTATTACGTGATTGCCACACCTACAATTACAAAAAAGTTAAAGTCACGATTTTGATTTCTTAAAATGTATTTGTCATACGATGCAATTTTTTAATTATAAATGGTTTTTTCCATATCATCCATCTAACCAATTTTATATTAAAATTTAATTATTATATTAGTGAATGAATCTTTTAAATATATTCTTAAATATCCAGGGATTAAAATAATCAATTTAAATCATTAGGGATCAAATGCACACATTAAATTTAAGATCAAAAGGGTATTTTTTTTCTTTAAAAAATCTATAAAGACAAATGTCAATGTGGTATACCGCCCGTTTTAGTTTGTATGTTATAATCAAATCGATATTAGTATGCCAACGTGAACATAAAATGTACTATCGATTTTAAGTGAATAATTTTCTGAATAGGATTTATATAGATAAAATAATTTTGAATTACGAGTGATATGGAAAATTAAATTCCTTCATATGGGACATCATCAAACATTTTCATTTGATTTCTTTAAGAAAGATATCACTTTCTTTAGGGAATAAAGACAAAAATAGAGAGGGGAAAAGAGGGGAAAAAATCAGAGAAAAAGACATATTAGAAAAGGCAGAAGTATAAAAGATAAGAGTTTCTACATATAGTGTCTTAATTTTAACCCAATATTACATGTCTTAAACTTTCCATTTTTTTTTATAAATGTCATAGTGAGCTTCACATTTTCAAGAAGATAAGAGTTTCTATATATATAGCCTTAATTTTAACCCAATATTACATGTCTGAAACTTTCCTTTTTTTTCATAAATGTCACAGTGAGCTTCACATTTTCAAGAAAATAAATGGTCTTTTACTACTTAACAATCCAAATATTAAAAAAAAAAAAACAAAAAATACAAAAGAGGAAAAACTTTTCATATCTCACCAACGTTCTATTAATGATTTCTTTTTAATAATTTCATTTTTCCCTCTCATCTTTTCATATCCAACCCACACTTCATCTTCTTCAATTTCTCTCTCAAAACTCTTTCTCTCATCTTTCTGTCGCCCCTCTCTCCCTCTGTCCACCTTGCCACCGTCGACAACGCGCCTATCAAGATCCAGTCACTGACTCCCTTCGTTTGAGCCACTAACTAGCTATTGTCGCTTTCTTCCTCAGATCTAGTGCATGGAGCGAATCTTCCGACGTAGGGGAGCAGATCTGGCGCATCTTCAAGCATGTGGCGAGCAGATCTGGCACGAGACATTTTTTCCCGTGTCGGGCTAGGAGATCCGGTGTGGGGTGATTTTTCCGACATAGGCAAGCAAATTCGATGTAGGGTTATTTTTTCGACGTGGGACGAGCAGATCCAACGCGAGATGAACCGTCTGTGTGGGATTTTGGATGATGATGGTCGACAATGATATACAGGGTGGTCTTTTTATATATACCATGATATATATTGTCAAATGAGATTTTTTTTTTTTTTTTTTTTTTTTTTTTATATATATTGTCAAATGGTGATTTATCGTTTTCGATATATAGGGTGGTTTTTTCATATATATATATATATATTCTTTTTCGATATATAAGGCGATTTTTCGATTATACTGTGGTATATATCTTCGATTTTTTATTGAGACTTTACTTATTATGATATGTACACTAGTATATATTGAGTATTAAGTTCATTTGTGATTTATATATATTCATTTCCAATGTTACTAGTATATTTCATATATTGTTTACAATATTTGTAAACATCTAATGCAAATGTTCTAATGTGTATTTAAAAGTAACAATGAATCTAAACTATAGTATATATATATAAATCATTTTACTAGTATATTTAAAAATATGTTGGAATATTTAAAAAATGTTTTACCATTTTACTAGTATATTTCATATATTGGTTTGGATATTTGCAAACATCTAAAATAATGTTCCAAGGTACAGATAGAGCAACAGAATATGGATACCTAATTAGTAGTGCATATATATCATAATACTTGGGATATATACATCAAATAAACAATGAAATATATTGACATACATATCAAAACATATTTGAGTTCTAAAGTATATTAAAAAATGACCATGAATATTTGAGTAGATATCAAATATATCTACCAGTATATTTCATATATTTTTTAGAATTTTTTCAAATAAGCAATGTAATATATTACATGCACAAGTGAACAAACAATGAAATATTTCACATAATATCAAAAATCAATATAAAAAACGAAATGGTGATTTATATAAAAAATTGAATCAATCTCTATTAGTATATTTCATATATTTTTTAGAATGTTTCCAAATAAACAATGGAATATATTACATGCATAAGTGGAGAAACAATAGAATATTTCACATAATATTAAAAATCAACATGAAAAACAAAATGGTGATTCACTATAAGAAATCACACATTTCCCGATGCTTAAAATTATTGAAAAATGGTGGAAAACGTGTCAGGAGATCCTCCTGATGTCGTGAGTTTGGTTGGAAAAAATCCATTGGAAGTAGAACTCCGGACACTGAAAACGGACTGTTGGGAGTTATTCAACAACTTCCGATGCCTAATATATGGTGTTGGGAGTTATAAGAACTCCCAACGGGTAATATACGTTGTTGGGATTTCCTATAACTCCCAACGATCCCTTTTCGACATTGGCAGTTCCTGTAACTCCCGACGGCTTACCGATCATCGAAAGTTCAATTTCAACTTTTGAAAATTATTTAATTTGTAATTTTTAAATTAAATAATTTAAAAATTACAAATTAAATAATTTGTAAGGTTAACTGTACTCATTGTTACTTTCTAGCATCATATAAAGTTTCGTGCTTTCTACAAAAGGAAATCAAACCGATCTTCTAGTATGAGATGATAAAAGAAGAGAACTAACCTGTTGAGGTCGAATTATCTTAGTGTCGGGATCATCGAGGGATTCTCGCCAATGTGCTAAGTATCCAGTCATTCGAGGATTGATTGCAAACAGCACTGTGAAAAACTCAGGTGGAAATCCCATAGCCTTGATCAAACACATAATTAGTTATTGACTGAGATGGAACAATCACATCTGGTCATTAGAAAACTTAAAACATCCCCATTCCTACCTATATATTAACCAGAGTAAAAGTCAACATTTGGGTATAATTTTGTCTTGACAAAATACTTATCAGAAAGAACAGCCTTCTCTAGAGCAACAACCACCTATATGGCATAGTAATCAATGTTACACAAAATTTCCAAAGAGAAATTGTAGTTTGCTCTGAGAGAGTGAGATCAGATTGCATATTCAATTCACAAGAGTATCCAACGTAGAAAAGATAAAGAAGATGCATTTCTATTAGGAAATATAACATGTCTTCGTATATTACTGGAAAAGACAAAAAGAAAAGGAAAGATACTTAGGCAACTTACAATGAATCAAACATGTACAAGAAATTCTTCGAATAAGAAATGTTGCTGGAAGGGAGAACAAGAGGTCTTCCAGCCAATCTAAGATAAGTTCCTGCTACAACGGTGGGAGCCTGTAAATACTCAATACAAGATTAAATTGGCAAGTAAACCATAAAAAGTAACACGGTCATAAAAAAAACAGTTATCAAATTATCTTAGCTGACAAAATGTTCATAGTAGGGGATGAACAATCTGATCTGCCTCTCTCTCTCTCTCAGCAGCGATGGCGAATGAGCGATGAATGGGCAGAGTTGGTCGTGGCTGAACGGACGATCAATGGGCGATGAACGATCTGATCTGCCTCTCTTTCTCTTAACAACGACGGCGAATGGGCAGTGATTGGCGAACGGCCGATTTGGGATTTGGGATTTGGCCTAGTGCTTGGGATTTGGGATGAAGAAAGCAAATCTGATCTGCCTTCTTCGATTAGGGATTTTATACTAGATCTCCCGACGGCTCACGATAACCGTCGGGAGATCCATCAGGAACTCTTGATGAATAAATAACTCGTTGAGAGTTTTAATAACTCCTGATGGGTAATGTTCCACCGTCGGGAGATAGTTTCAATCCTCCGATGACTAATATATAGCGTCGGGAGTTAGCTTCTTTTATTGTTGGGGTTGATGCCCTAAATCTCGTAGGGTCCTGTAGTTTGTAAACATCTGTATGAACAAACAGTTTTGTAATTTATAATATGAGATATTTTATTCACTTCAGTTTATGAAATATGGGATATTTTAGTTGCATTAACCATAAATCAATAAACTAAGATCCCTGGTTATCTTTGTAACTTAAGCATGTATGAAGAGACATACAAGTGGATCGTGCTTTAAGTGATAACCTAAATGGTCTGTAGTATATAGATAAAAGAGGGAAACCTTATCCTGGTGACGCTACAAGTGTGACCCACTTTATAGGTATTACAAGTGTTGTAAAGTGGTACAAATGGTCTGATCCTAACCATTCGTGTATTAGACATGCGAGCGGGGATGTTCTATACAAAGGATTTTGTATAAGACTGAACCACAAAATGTTTCGTCTCGTTATATAACGTCGTTCATGACAGAGACTTTCATTTCACTAGAATGACCATAGGTAACATGACCTAATTCTAAGTGAGTTGGGAACTCCTGCCTATGAGGGTGGTCCTTTGATTTGTATGGGTGCGAATGGCCAGATCGCTACTCAAACCTACCACTTTGGGGATTCGTCTGTTTAGGGAGCTGGGAACTCAGCTACACAAGACGGAATTCACTTCTTCCCCGACGTAGGGGTAAGTAGATAAATTACTCCCTTAAGAGCTGATTTTGGGGCTTGAACAATGTGGCACCACACTTTCTCTTAGCCCGAGAAAAGTCTACTCATAGTGGGACTATGATGTATTGTTCATTAGAGGAATCAGTGGTACTTAAGGAGTTAGATGTAACTATAGGGACGAAACAGTAAATTGGCCCAGCTGTACTTATGAGAGATTTGTGAAGGGTATCGTACTATTGATTGGTTTTATCCAATGGACACAAAAATATATCTGTAGTGCGAAGAGTGCAGCTGTCGATCTATAGTGGAATGCTCGACAGTTAACGGATGGTGGACGTCGTGATTAAAGAGTTTAGTCAGTTATTCACGTACCGTTAGAGCTTCAAGCTACAGGTCCATAAGGTCTCATTGGTACCTTAATGGATTCATGTTGAGAATCAGTTTTTGGGTTAATTTGAAGTGTTCAAATTAACAAGAGGAAATTTGATTATATATGATATAATTAAATTGATTCAATTATATGTGATATAATTGCCTTGATGTATTAGATACATTATTCTGAGGAATTAATATAAATATGATTTATATTAAATGCCATAAAGGAGAAAAGAAACTATGGTTTATATATTGCTTGAGATATGATATTAAAACTATAGGTTATAAATATAATATGATAAATTAGTTATTATATTTATTTATAATTAAATCAATTATAAGATAATTGGTTTTTGGTTTTTTCTCCTAATAACCGACTTAGCGGGAAGTTATAATAAATTTTTGGTAACTGGTGGATAAAATGAAAATCGTTTTCATTTTTTCATATTCTAACACGTATAAAGAAAAGGTTATGTGATAGCCTGGAGAGAGTAAATGATCAAAGAAAGAGTATACTACACGATAGTCGCTCGCTACTAAACGATCGAGTACCCAAGTCTATACGATAGACTTCAGTCTTCTCCCACTTACTCGATCGTCTACACGATCGTTCAGTTCCTCCCTCCCTCTACCAAATCCATACAGAGCCCACACCCCCTAGATTCTCACACCGAGAATACCAAGGAAGCCTTGTGGTAGTATCATGTTGCTGTTCGAGGGTCGAGGGTCGAGTGTTACTCGATTGTGTTCAAGATTCTACCAGTTCGTGCAATTTTCCGGTTTGTTCGCGTTACATTCGTGCAATTGAATGTGTTGCTGAGTTTGATTGAGGGATACGAGAAGAAAAGTTTTTCAAGGGTATGTTCACTCGATCTCTTAATGTTAATTTTATGAAGCATGCTGTAATTTAGATTTGATGCATAAATTTTTGTGTGTTAGATTGTAAATGTTGATGTTCTTTCACAATGGGATTTGGAACAATCTGCATTCGCTTATTGGTTCTCTTTGTTAAGAGTTCCTTCAACTGGTATCAGAGTCAGGTTGTTCTGATATTCCAAATTCCATTGATGTATTGAATTACATTAGCAAACTTGGTGGGTTTTATGGTTCTACAAAGCACTTAAGAGTTAAGTGTAATTATGGATGTGAATTGATGGATGCTTCGGGATGATTGCCTCTATTTGTTAAAGTTTTCTTTACATTTCAAGTTCATTTGTAAGGGCCCTTGCATTTTTGGGCATAATTAATTTGTTATCGAGTTTGTATTCAAAGTGTTTTGGTCTGTAAGAGTCGTTCGTGATGAAGCTTCAATGCATGGAGATGTTGTTCACTTCGAGGAAGAAAACCAAGGGTTGGTCGCATCGTGTAGCCTAGGCTAAACGATCGTTTAGATTTGTCTACACGATCATGTAGAAAAGTTCAACTCGATCGTGTATTATTTGCTAAACGATCACATGGCTGATGCTACACGATCGAGTAAAGAGTTTGTTCAATTGTGTTGCGTTGGCTACTTGATTGCATAGACACTGAGGTAAACGATCTTTGAGTATATGATACTCGACGCATGGTAGGCGCGCACACTAAACGATTGAGTAGGCCAGCACGCTCATCGCATAATCACTGGCTACTTGATCACTCGGTATGCGATACTTGACGCTTGCTCCACGATCGTTTAAATGATCATGCTTCATTGTAAAGTTGTCGTCTACTTGATCATTTAGGCATGTGTTACATGATGTGTGTTGTATGATTGCGTGGCCTTCATGCTTCATTACATATTCATAGGCACTCGATCCATGCTGCACAATCATTTATACTCGATCAACGTTACTCCACGATCAAAAGGAGTTGCTATACGATCAAGGAGTGAGGCTTCGCCCGGGCAGTTCAAGACCCGGTTCGCCTGTTTGAACCGGACAACTCGATGGCTTATGTAATAGATAGTTTTATTTTCGGTTTTGAGATGCTAATCATCCTGGTCCATTAATTTTTTTTTAATGTACATGTGATGATGTTTAATTATATGTCATAAAGTATGCCATATAGTTTTAAAACCCACCATAAGTTATGCATTTATTCATGCATCATCTTTATATTATAAGAATTATAATATAGTAGTTTGCATGATTAAATTACATTAAAGCATGCATATGCATCATATAATATATGCATGAATTAAGCATATTCATGCACCATCTTTATATTATAAGTGTTATAGTATAAGGGTGTATAAAAGCATGTGCTTGGTTCATTACAAGTTATATAAGAGTTATATATAGTAATTAATGAACATTGCATGAAGCATGTCACTTAGGTTAATTTATAAAAGTTATAAATACCTAGTCTATCATAGCAATGTGGATGGTTTTAGTTGTTTCTTTTTATAAGTGTTATAATTAAAGAAAATAGAACTAAAATCAATAAGAAAGACATGCATGCAAACTTAGGCTTTAATTATATTTTAAAAGAGTTTTAAAATTTGATTGAGATAAACCTAAGATCATGGTTCTAATGAGATTAGAAACCTAAGTTTAATCTTTTAATTTGGTTTAATAAGATTAAATTGACTAAGAAAAGATTAAATATGTACCAAATCTATCTATAAAAGACGTTTTGTCTAAGGTGGGTTCTATCTAGACTGGTATTTAAACTAATGGAAAAGGAATACCCCTACCTGAGAACCTACCTGGAAAGATGAATTAGATAGATTTGTTGAATGCATGCAAATTTGATGATAGTCTGTTAAAGTGTTTAATAAGACTTGATTCGAACTTGTTTAATTATCAAAAGCAAGAGTTGTTTTTTAGCAAATTAAACTCGCACTTAGATAAAATCAGTAGCTGGATTGTCTAAGTTAATGAAACCCTAGGTAGAACATTCAATGGGAGGTACTTGGGGTATATGATACTTCACTTAAGCGTCTACACATTTCTCCCTAAAAGTTCACATCGTGAGATTTATCCTCGACCTTGTGGCTCCCTGGGAGTATCCCTCTAAAGGATGGTGTTTGGGTAGGTCAATACCAAGGTGAATAGAAAAAATGTTCATAATAAGTGAGAGCGGGACGAATGTTCATAGTAAGTGGGAGCAGGATGTGTGACAACATATCTCACGGTCTCTCTCATTAGGTTGGGTAACGTTTTTTTGTATCACCTCGAGACACCCTGGGAGTGTCCCCTTAAAGGATGGCAGTATTTGCACAACTCTTTATCTGATCTCCTGAAAAGGATAAGGTTGCTTTAGCCTCTTGTCCTAATCTACTTTTTCCCTACGGTGGGCGCATTAGGGCGGGACTCTAGGGCCTAAAATGAGGGGTTATACTTACTCAAATTGTTAAGGTTATTAACAAATTCTAGATCGAAAAAATAGTGACTGTTAGAGTCAGTTACAATAGTTATTTTTGTCTAATGGTTGAGAATGTCTCATCTCAGTGAAGAGGCCCTTGATCACTCCAATGGTGACTTTTGTCCTGCCTCGCTGGGGCATCGTTGCAAGATAGATGTCACTTCACTTAGGGTACAATAGAACTATTTTACTAAAACCTAAAATTGGTGTTAAAAGTGGTAATGCAAATAGACTTATTAAGTTTGTTCTTGTTTTCAGCAACTTTTAAATGGCAACCGCTACTTTAGCATTTTTAACCGTTGACAAATTGACTAGCGATAACTATGCTAGATGGAAAAACACGATAAACACAATACATATCATCGATGACCTCCGGTTCGTCTTTACGAAGAGTTTCCTCCTATTCCAACTCAAACCACCGCCTGAAATGTTCGAGAGGCCTATGAGAAATGGACACGGGCAAACGAGAAGGCTCGAGCTTACATCTTGACCAGCTTAAACGACGTCTTAGCCAGGAATGCATGAGCCCATGGTCTCTTCTCGTGAGATCATGAAGTCCCTAAAGGGAATGTTCGGACAACCGTCCAGGCAGCTCAAGCATGAAGCTTTAAAGTTCATCTTCAAATCCAAAATGAAGGAGGGTACATCTATTCGAGAACATGTTCTGAACATGATGATCCACTTTAATGTGGGTGAAATGAATGAGGCTCGCATCGATGAGGGCAGTCAGGTTAGCATTATTCTGGATACGTTGCTAGAAAGCTTCCTACACTTCTTAAGCAACGCTATTCTGAACAGGGTTGATTACACCCTTACAACTCTCCTTAACGAGTTGCAGACATTCTAATCCTTGCTGAAAAGCAAGGAGAAGAAGGTGGTGAGGCAAATATTACTTCATCATCTAAAAAGTTCCTCAAAGGTTCAACCTCAAGAACTAAGTCTGCACCTTCTTCTTCTGGCACTAAAAAGTAGAAGAAGAAAAAGGGTAGTAAGGGGAAGGGGAAAGTGCCTGTTGACCCACAACTTGTCGCTTCGCGGGGTCGGCGACCAGCTTCAGTTGAAAAGGAAAAATGTTTCCACTGCAATAAGGATGGGCACTGGAAGCGGAACTGCCCATGTTGGTTGAAGGAGAAGAAGAAGGCTAAGGCCAATCAAGATAAATGTGAGTTACTTGTTTGAAGACTTGTTTAGTGGAGAATGATGATTCTACCTGGATTATAGATTATGGGGCCACTGACCATATTTATTCTTCTTATCAGGGGATCAAATCCTGGTAGCAGCTTAAGACTGGTGAGATGATGATGCAAGTTAGCATTGAACATGTCATCTCAGCTGTAGCAGTGAGAAGCCTCCAGTTGACTTTACATAATAGATTTATCATTTTGAATGATGTGTATGTTGTTCCCAAGTTAAAGAGGAACTTGATTTCTGTAAAATCCTTGCTTGAATGTAAATATACTCTCAATTTTTCAGTTAATAAAGTGTTTATTCTGAAAGATGGTGTTGAGATATGTTCAGCTAAATTGGAAAATAATTTGTATGTGCTAAGGATCGTTCGTAATAAATTCCCTCCACAACATAGAGATGTTTAAAACTGTCGTAACTCAAAACAAACAACTTAAACTTTCTTCTAAAGAAAATGTCCATCTTTGGCACCTTCGATTAGGGCACATCAATCTCAATAGGATTGAGAGGTTGGTGAAGAATGGACTTCTAAACTAGTTAGAGAAAAATTATTTACCTATATGCGAGTCATGCCTTGAAGGCAATATGACTAAAAGACCTTTTACTGGAAAAGGTTAGTGAGCCAAAGAGTCTCTAGAGTTAGTGCATTCAAACCTTTGTGGTTCGAAGATTGTGCGAGCCAGGGAAGGCTATGAGTATTTCATCACTTTTACTGATGATTATTCGAGTATGTGTATGTTTATTTAATGCAACATAAGTCAGAATCCTTTGAAAATTAAAAGAGTTCAAGGCTAAAGTTGAAAAGGCATCAAATAAACGGATTAAAACACTTCGATCTGATCGGGGTGGAGAGTTTTTGGATTCTGAGTTCCAGAACTATTTGATAGAACATGGAATCATTTCCCAACTCTCAGCACCTGGTACAACTCAGCAAAATGGTGTATCGGAGAGGAGAAATAGAATCTTGTTAGACATGGTTTGATCAATGATGAGTTATGCTTCCTTATCGGACTCGTTTTGGAGTTTTGCAGTAGAGACTGCAGCTTATATCCTCAACTGTCTTCCCTCCAAAGTGTTGCCAGAACACCTTTGGAGTTGTGGAATAAGCGTAAAGCTAGTTTGTGTCACTTTCGTATCTGGGGTTGTTTAGCATATGTGCTTGAGGCTAATCCTAAGAAACTGGAACCACATTTGAGGCTATGCCTATTTGTAGGCTACCCCAAAGGGACACGAGGAGGTTACCTTTATAATCCTAAGGAAAATAAGGTGTTTTTATCGACAAATGCTACATTCCTTGAGGATGATCATATAAGGGAGCACAATACAAGAAGTAAAATCATGTTGCGTGAGCTTTCCAACAAACTACTGAAACTTCAATAAGAGTTGTTGAAGAGCCTACTGCATCAATAAGAGTTGTTGATGGGAGTTCATCTAGTAGGTCAAATACACCTCAAGAGTTGAGGGAACGTCAACGTAGTGGGAGGGTTGTAAACCCACCTGTTCACTATATGGGTTTAACTGAAATCCTGGCTATGGTAGCTGATAGCGAGGTTGAGGATCCATTTTCTTACAAGAAGGCAGTGGAAGATGTTGACAAAAATGAATGGGTTAAAGCCATGGACCTCAAGATGGAGTATATGTACTTCAACTCAGTATGAGATCTTGTAGATCAACCTGATGGGGTTAAACCTATAGGTTGTAAATGGATCTACAAGAGGAAACGTGGTGCTGATGGGAAGGTGTAAACCTTCAAGGCTAGACTTGTGGCAAAGGATTATACCCAGGTGGAGGGAGTTGACTATGAGGAGACTTTCTCGCCTGTTGCCATGCTTAAGTCTATCCGCATCCTCTATCCATTGCCTCATATTATGACTATGAAATATGGCAAATAGATGTCAAGACTGCCTTTTTGAATGGTAATATTGAGGAGACCATTTACATGGTGCATCCCAAAAGATTCATAGCCCAAGATTAGGAGCAAAAGGTTTACAAGCTTAATTGGTCCACTTATGGACTGAAAAAAGGCATCTCGATCTTGGAACATAAGGTTTGATACTGCGATCAAATCTTATGGCTTTGAACAAAACGTTGATGAGTTTTGTGTCTACAAGAAAATCATCAATTATTCAATAGTTTTCCTAGTGTTACATGTCGATGATATCCTACTCATTGGGAATGATGTAGGTTTACTGACTTTAGTTCAGAAATAGCTAGCGACCCAATTCCAAATGAAAGATTTGGAAAAAGCTTAGTTTGTTCTTGGGATTCAGATCTTTAGGGATTGAAAGAACAAAGTGCTAGTACTATTTTAGGCATCGTACATTGACAAGATTTTGATAAAGTACTCTGATAACTTGTAGAAATACAAGTTATTTATACTGCCTTATCTGGATATTGCGGCCAAAAGAGAATAAATATGCGCCAATTGTATGAAAATTTGCTTCGAAATACAATAATTATAAATTATCGCAATTACACCCACTAATATCTTTAAGATGGAAGAAAAGGAAATTTTACTCTATTTTGTAGGAAACCGAGTCACCGCTTGTGCTCAAGGCTCAAGAAGAACTGATCAACACATCTCTAACACAATGCACCCGTCAATCAACAATGAAGAGACGATTAACACAATGACGGCGTAATGTGACAGTTGATCTAGAGCTGACTTTCAACCGCATGTGGTAATAAAAACAACACCGCATGCGAACTCACGATCGAAAGATGTAGCTGAACAACGCAAACGCAGAGGATTGAGACACGTGTATAACTAACGGTTGTACAGAATTGACGGTCTGATTGCATAACAGAAGGAATAATATCCCTCCATCTTCGAAATTTTCATAACAACAAGTGGGGACCACAAGGCCGGAGTCAAAGAGCCTCACCTATAAATACCCCATAGATTTCAGAGAAAAAATATGCTAAGATCAGAATATGCAGTATTTAAGAAAATGCGTTCATTTTCATTACAAAAAAAAAAAAAATCCATACAAAGCTCCAATGTCAGCGCAAGGGAAATCCTTAAAAATATTCCCAACCTGATAAGAGTTTAGTTGTGAAAGAAGCCTGCTCGCAGTTCGATGTTCGTATGACACCTGTAGGAGCATGCCAAAACGAAGGTGGGTTTTCAAGAACAACGCAGAAAAAAAAATGGAAAAGAAAAATAAATGCAAAAGACAACTCCTTTGAAATTCATGAGTTAAAATTGAAATTGACACACAACCGTAGTTGGATGTTCGCATGACACCCGTGGGGACAAACCAAAACAAAGAGTGTAACCATGACCAACAGTCTCTAATAAATGACGCAAAGTTTTGCTCACCGCATATAGATATATCGAGTTGTTTTGACAAAGAAGAGATAAACATTCTATTGTGAAAAATTAAAAAAGCATTTTTTAGCATAATTTTATTATATAGAAGAATAAAGTAGGGCTTGTTAAGAATTAGCAAGGATAGGAAGAAGTTGCGATGTCAACTAATGTGCCTAAGTGTAACATTCGGAGCAACCAATCGACGCAAAAATATGGGATAGGAATTAAGCTTTATTGCCTAAGTAGAAGATATGCTTGAGGACAAGCATATATCTAAATTTGGGGGTGTGATAACTTGTAGAAATAGAAGTTATTTATACTGCCTTATCTAGATATTGCGGCCAAAAGAGAATAAATATGCGCCAATTGTATAAAAATTAGCTTCGAAATACAATAATTATAAATTATCGCAATTACAACCACTAACATATTTAAGATGGAAGAAAAAGAGATTTTACTCTATTTTGCAGGAAACCGAGTCACCGCTTGCGCTCAAGGCTCAAGAAGAACTGATCAACGCATCTCTGTCACAATGCGCCTGTCAATCAACAATGAAGAGACGATTAACGCAATGACGGTGCAATGCGATAGTCGATCCAAAGTTGACTTTCAACCGCATGCGGTAATAAAAACAAAACCACATGCGAACTCACGATCGAAAGATGTAGTTGAGCAATGCAAACGCAGAGGAATGAGACACGTGTACAACTAACGGTTATGCAGAATTGATGGTCTGATTGCATAACAGAAGGAATAATATCCCTCCATCTTCAGAATTTCCATAACAATAAGTGGGGACCACAAGGCCGGAGTCAAAGAGCCTCACCTATAAATAGCCCATAGATTTCAGAGAAAAAATATGCTACTGGATACGAGGCTAATTGATGCTAAAGTGTTGAGAGGAAAGGCTGAGCTGAGTGCTTAACTGAAGAAATCCGGGAAGAAGACGAGACAAGGCCGAGAGGTGAGTCCCAGTGCTATTCTGCCAAATACCCGCCGAGAAGCTCTATGTTGAGAACCCTGCTACCGGTTGAGCAAGTCTGAGAGGGAAGCTCATCCATCCAGCTGATCCATCCAATCCGGCAAGCAGATTTCCACCCGAATCGGTGCCAAGACGTTGGCGCTTATTTGTATCTGTTCTATCTCTTTTCATCATTGTATTTCTCCTTCTTTATCTCTTCATTCACACCATGTATCAAACGCATAATAGATATATTAAATGTTTCGATTGCTTTCATATCCCATTTTCTGCCTACTTCCGTTCTTACGTTAATCACTTTCTCCATGATGTCTTCCTAATCCCCTGGTAGTTAATATGAGTTAAACGAGTACTTAACTTGTGTTAAAGAGATAAATGCGTTTAGCTAAGGCATGCTAGACGACATCTTCACCTGTGAGAGCAGAAGTGAAGATGTCATTCTGATCTATCGAGAGAAGGTTAAAAGAATGTGTTAACTAAATTGAGTAGTACTTCCAGACATGGAAGCAACCTTGCGTTCATTACGTTCGTCTCTGTTTCACCACAGACATGTGGGAGCGCGATCGATCACTGAAAGGTGTACGCCAAGAGAAAAGCGGAATCGTACTTGTAGCTTCAACACAATTAAGAAACTTGTGCTGTTTATATTAGTTATCTTTCTCTTTTTGTGTTGTACATAAGACTTGCCGCCGCATTCTTTGTTCTTCGCATAACCTTCACAGTCAGCCTGGACCTCAGCATTTTGTATCATAAAGCCTGTATCTTGTATCATCTAGCTTAGGTTTACTGTACTTATTTTATTATCGCATTTTTTTTGTTACTTTCCTTTACTTTACCGCAATTTTATATACTTGTACAAAACACTCTTTAAAGATTGAAAAACCTGATCGCATATATTACAAACATACCACAATAACCTCAACAGTCCCTGTATTCGACCTTGGATCACACCGAGAAACTTGCGGTGGAATTACACTTAGTTCCAACGTAAAGATACTTGTGACAACGCATGGCATACTACAAGAACATTCATAATTAACGCATATCTAGAAATAGTATCGCATCATTTCAAGCATAGCATAGCATATCTTTTTAGCATCAATCCTAGCGTTCATCAACATACTCGATGCAGAACTCCAAAAGGGGCCTTTTGCCTTCTCGGCATGGAATTATATTGTTTAAGGAACAGTATCCTAAGACACCTCAAGAGGTTGAGGAAATGAGACAAGTCCTCTATGCATCTATCGTTGGCAGTTTATGTATGCGATGTTATGTACTAGACCTGACATCTGCTACGCTATGGGGATAGCCAGTAGATATCAGTCTAATCCAGGACAGGATCACTGAACAGCTATCAAGAACATCCTCAAGTATCTTTAGAGAACGAAGGACTACAGGCTTATGTATGATTCTAAGGATTTGATCCTTACAGGATACACGGACTCTGATTTTCAGACTGATAAGGATTCTCGACTTCAGGATCAGTGTTCACTCTTAATGAAGGAGCTGTAGTGTGGCGAAGCACCAAGCAGGGGTGTATCACTAACTTCACTATGGAGGCCGAGTATGTAGCGGCTTGTGAAGCTGCTAAGGAAGTCATTTGGCTCAGGAAGTTCCTGACTGATCTAGAAGTTGATCCAGACATGTCTAGGCCCATCACCCTTTATTGTGATAATAGTGGTGATGTGGCGAATTCCAGAGAGCTTCGGAGTCCCAAGCGCGGCAAGCATATAGAGCGAAAATACCATATCATCAGAGAGATTGTGCTTCGAGGGGATATGATTGTCACGAAGATAACTTCGGAGCACAACGATGCTGATCCGTTTATGAAGGCTCTCACAGCTACAGTGTTTGAGGGTCACCTGCAGAGCATGGGTCTACGGGACCGATCGCAGCTGGACTAGGGCAAGTGGGAGTATTGTTGTACTGGGCCTTTGTGCCCTAGTTTATTGTTTTGTACTTGTAATTATCTTGTACACCCGATTAGCTTTAGGACAAATGGGAGATTTTTGGGGTTGATGCCCTAAATCTCGTAGGGTTTTGTAGTTTGTAAACTCTGTATGAATAAACAGTTTTGTAATTTATAATATGAGATATTTTATTCACTACAGTCTATGAAATATGAGATATTTGAATTACATTAACCACAAACCAACAAACAAAGATCCCTGGTTATCTTTTTAATTTAAGCATGTATGTGGAGACATACAAGTGGATCGTGCTTTAAGTGATAACCTAAATGTTATGTAGTATATGGATAAAGGAGGGAAACCTTATCCTTGTGACGTTATGAGTGTGGCCTACTTTATAGGTGTTACAAGTATTGTAAAGTGCTACAAATGGTCTAATCCTGACCATTTGTGTATTACACATGCGAGCAAGGATGCTCTATATAAAGGAGTTTGTATAAGACCAGACCACGAAGTGTTTAGTCTCGTTATATAACATCGTTCATGACAGAGACTTTTATTTCACTAGGATGACCATAGGTAACATGACCTTAATCCTGAGTGAGTTGGGAACTTCTGCTTATGAGGGCGATCCTTTGATTTGTATGATTACGAGTGGCCAGATCACCGACTCAAACTTACTACTTTTGGGATTCGTCTGTTTGGGGAACTGAGAACTCAGCTACACAAGACGGAATTCACTCCTTCCTCGAAGAAGAGGTGAGTAGATAAATTACTCCCTTAAGGGTGATTCCGGGGCTTGAACAATGTGGCGTCACACCTCTCTTCGTACAAGAAGGGTTTACTCATAGTGGACTATGACGTACTGTTGATTGGTTATATCCAATTGACACAGAAATATATCTGTAGTGTAAAGAGTGCAGCTGTCGGTCTTTAGTGGAATGTCAGGCAGTTAATGGATGGTGGACATCGTTATTAAAGAGTTTAGTCAGTTATTCACGTACTGTTAGGGCTTCAAGCTACAGGTCTATAAGGTCCCCTTGGTAGCTCAAGGGATTCATGTTGAGAATCAGTTTTTGGGTTAATTTAAAGTGTTCAAATTAATAAGAGGGAATTTGATTATATATGATATAATTAAATTGATTCAATTATATGTGATATAATTGACTGATGTATTAGATATATTATTTGGTGGAATTAATATAAATATAATTTATATTAAATGTCATAAATGAGAAAAAAAACTATGGTTTATATATTGCATGTGATGTGATATTAAAACTATAGGTTATAAATATAATATAATAGATTAGTTATTATATTTATTTATAATTAAACCAATTATAAGATAATTTATTTTTAATTTTTTCTCCTAATAACCAACTTAGTGGGAAGTTATAATCAATTTTTGGTAACTGATGGATAAAATGAAAATCGTTTTCATTTTTTCATAATCTAACGTGTATAAAGAAAAGGTTATGCGATAGCCTTGAGAGAGTAAATGATCAAAGAAATAGTATACTACACGATAGTCGCTCGCTACTAAACGATCGAGTACCCAAGTCGATACAATAGACTTTAGTCTTCTCCCACTTACTCGATCGCCTACACGATCGTCCAGTTCCTCTCTCCCTCTACCAAATCCATACAGAGGCCACACCTCTTGGATTCTCACACCAAGAATACCAAGGAAGCCTCATAGTAGTGTTAAGTTGTTGTTCCAGGGTCGAGGGTTGAGTGTTACTCGATTGTGTTCGAGATTCTACTAGTTCGTGCAGTTTGCTGGTTTGTTCGCATTACGTTCGTGCAGTTGAACACATTGCTGAGTTTGATCGTGGGATACGAGAAAAAAAGTTCTTCAAGGGTATGTTCACTCGATCTCTTAGTGTTAATTTTATGAAGCATGCTGTAATTTAGGCTTGATGCATGAATTTTTCTGTGTTATATTGTAAATGTTGATGTTCTTTCACAATGAGATTTGGAACGATTGTCTTTCGCACATTGTTTCTCTTTGTTAAGAGTTCCTTCACTTACGTCGTCGGGAGAGTCACTATCTCCCAACGGTGGTTTTAGGCGTCAGGAGAGCCTTTTTTTCTTGTAGTGATTTATGTTAAGAACTGAATCAATCTCTAATTTATATATTGTGGTATATTTTATATTTGTTAGAATATTTTTAAATACCTAACAAAATATTCTGAGGTATATTGTAAATAATCATGAATCTGAAAAAAAAAAAAAAAAACAATGCGTGAAACCAGCGAAAATAGAAAATAAAATTTCATTAAATGCTCTCTTCAATTAAATTAAAAAAAGAAAAAAAATCTCAAATTTTCTCTCTCCATTTAAAAATGTTAAAAAATCATATTAAATGTATTTTTCTCTCTCTATAATAAATACAGTTTCTCTCTTTATCATTAAGAAAGTTTCATAAATATGAAAATATATATAAAAATTGGAAATAAAAATAATAGAAAAGAGTAAATTTGTCCAAAAATAATACTAAAAACCTTTCTTAAAAAAATTTAAACTAAAGATATTATTTTAAAATATGGTCTAGAGAGGATGTTTTATGTAAAAATTCATGGCTATATTTGCAAAGCGATCCTAAACTTGTGCTTTAGTGGGGCCCAATAAGAAGGGATCATTGCGGCCCAATAGAGGTTCGAGGCCTATCTTGGAGGAATGAAAATTGGACACATTATTATATTACATAAAACTTTCAATATTTACGGATATGTCTAATATTAGAATTACTATAATAACCTTTTAATGCAACCATCCGAATCGATTCAAAATAAATAATAATAATAATAATAACAACAACAATAATATTGAAGGAAATTTGAAATAAAATTAAAAAATAATAATATTGAAGGAAATTTGAAATGAAATTAAAAAAGGATGAATTTTTTAGATTTAATCAAATCTGAAATAAAATTAAAAAATTCATGTTTGATGTAAAATTTAATAAAAAGTTCTATCCACCGTTTGCATACAAATTATTTCAAATGATAAAGTAATCTGTTTAATATTCTTTTCCAAAAAGAAAGAATGAGTTTGAAATTTTCCATCGGAAAAAAACATTCTTAGTAGATATTTTCAAACTTGACAAATTTTTTATTAAAAGAAAATAAAAAATTTTATGACTATTATAAATATGTTAAATTGGGTACAATTAGGATCCATTTGATAATGTTTTTGTTTTCTATTTCTGTTTTTCAATTTAAAAAAAACTCACCTGTTTGATAGCATTCATATTTATTATTTTCAAAATTTGAAAAACGTTACTAAAAATGGAGATTAAAATTAAAGAACTACAAAAGTAGTTTCATTTTTATTTTATTTAAAGTTGTTACTAAATTATTTTTAAATGGGGACTTAGCTAATTGGTGAAGAAGCAACCTAAATTACTTCTCTACTACATAGTTTTGGGATCAAATCACATTTGACACCTTTTTATTGTATTTTTTTTTCTTTTTTTCATATTTCCCTTTTCTCTATATATTTTTTTATATTCCTTTTATTTATATTTATTTTCTTCTTTCTTTCTTTTATATTTCCTTTTTCTCTATATTTTTAACTATATATTTTTTTATTTCTTTCTTTAATATTTCCTTTTACTCTATATTTTTTTATATATCTTTTATTTATATTTATTTTCTTCTTTCTTTCTTTTAGATTTCATTTTTCTCTATATTTTTAATATTTCTTTTCTAATTATGTATTTCTTTTATTTATATCTATTTTCTTTATTAGTTTTCTATATCTATATTGATTTAATTTTGAATTTTGATTTTTCAAATATTTAGATTGGTATATTATTTTGATTTTCAAATTTCAAATTTTTAATAGAGTTATTTTCAAATATAGAAAAATGAACCAAAATATTTACAAATATAGCAAATTTAGTTTTGAATTTTGAATTTTGAATTATTCAGATTTATATATTATTTTGATTTTCAGATTTCAGATTTTCAATAAGATTGTTTTCAAATATAGGAAAATGAACCAAAATATTTATAATAATAGCAAATTTAATTTTGAATTTTAAATTTTCAAATATTTAGATTTATATATTATTTAGATTTTCAAATTTCAAATTTCCAATAAGATTGTTTTCAAATATAGGAAAATGAACCAAAATATTTATAATAATAGCAAATTTAATTTTGAATTTTGAATTTTCAAATATTTAGATTTATATATTATTTAGATTTTCAAATTTCAAATTTCCAATAAGATTGTTTTCAAATATAGGAAAATGAATCAAAATATTTACAAATATAGTAAATTTAATTTTGAATTTTCAAATATTTAGATTTATATTATTTTGATTTTCAAATTTTAAATTTTCAATAGAGTTGTTTTCAAATATAGAAAAATGAACCAAAATATTTACAAATATAGCAAAATTTGACTATCTATCATGGTCTATCGCAGATAGACTGTGATATTTTGCTATTATTTAAAATATTTTCTATAGATTTGTCATTTAAAATAATTTTCCTTTTCAATATGTATATATAAATATTTTTTGAATTTTGAATTTTAAATTTTGCAATATGCATTTATATATATATATTTTAAAATTTATATATATATTTTTTGTTTTTCTTACATATGAAACCAGTTATATTTTACAATAATATAAATTTTGTTTATTAAGATATTCATTTAGGTTCTTTTAAATATTTTTACAATTACGACATTTACATAATAATATAATTGAGTTAGATTTGAGTCTACATCATTTAAAATTTAAAACAAATGACTTGAGTGAGAAATAATATTGTAAATCAAATTTAGCAACATATGAATGATAAAAACATTTGTATTATCGATATTAATTTTACATGAGGACTTATGTGTATTCGATAGTTTAAATATTTGAAAATTATTTTATATTTTAATGCATGCTATATACCTTTTTATTTTATCTAATTAGATTATATTTAAACTATAAAACATGTAAAAAAAATATGAGGAAGAAATAGAAGAAACAAGAAATAGTTATCAAACAAGTTTTTGTTTTTTTTGTTTTTTGTTTTTTTTTTTTAAGAAACAGGAAACAAAAATAGTTATCAAACATATTCTTGTTTCTTGTTCTAAAAAAAGAGGAAACAAGAAACAAGAAACAAGAAATATAGAACGAGAAACAGAAAACATGAAATGAGAACGTTATCAAACGGGCCCTTAGATGCCCAAGTCATGTGTTACTCTACCCATGTGTCTCCTACTTGCCATTTTGCCTATAAATAAAGGCATTTGGTGGAACTTGAGAAGAGAGACATACATTGGTGATCAATCAAAAAATATTGGAGAAAATGGAGAAATTCATATTTTGTTATTTTGTTTACTTTTATTATTTATTTATTTTATATATTTATATATTATGTTTTACTTATTTTATTATTATATTTTATCCATATCCGTGTTCTCGTTATACGTGATTGTGCTTCTCAATTTTACAATACGTTATCACCACGAGCTTCTATCGTTTTTCTCGCTAAAGGTAGATCCTAAAGGTATGTTGGTTTTTTCCTATTCGTTATAATTAATAAATTAAACGTTCTTTTACATATTTGATATATATTAAATTTCTAATATAAACATAATATTCTATAATGGTGTTACTATGGAAAATATTACATAATTATAATTTGTAACATTTGATATTAATGGTAATAATTATTTGTCATTAGTGTTTGATGCCAAAAAAATGTGATCATAAAAAAAACAAACTTTCTTCCTAAAAGCTCGTCGTAAATGGATGCACTTGAAGCTCCAAAATTTTAAATCAATAGGTTAGAGAAGAACTTTTTCTACATTTCAGATATGCTTCTACAGTAGCAATATTGAAAGAAATATTTTAAAAATATTATGCACTCATCTGTGAAGGAACTCTAAATGTAGAGAATCAATGAGCAGAAGCGAATTGTTGCAAATGCCATTGAGAAAGAACACATACATTTACAGTATAACAAAAACAGTTATGCACAAAGACTAAATTACAACATGTTTCTTAAAGAACAAACAAGGGATCAAGTAAACAATACCTTTGAAGAACCCTTTCTTCACGTATCCCTCGATCGTTTAGCAATGCATCCAACAACACAAATGCAACAAGCAAATCAGCAAACAGTACAAACTGGAAAATCCTCGATCACAATCGAGTACAACTCGATCCTCAACCCTCGAACAGAACTCGACACTACCACGAGGCTACCTTGGTATTCTTGGTGTGAGAATCTAGAAGTTGTGGGCTCTGTATGACTTTGAATAAAGGGAAGGAGGAGGTAAACAATCGAGTATGTGATCAAACGATCGTGTAGAAGAAGAAGCCTATCATATAGACTTGATACTCGATCGTGTAGCAACGAGTAATTATCGTATAGTAAACTCGATACATCGTTTAGCTCTCTAATACTATTGTTTAGTAAAAATTTTTTATTCGATAGTGATTTTTGTGAGATGATACGACTCAATGATTTGGAAAACAAATTTTTCTTTTATCTCACAGTTACCATAAAACTGCAAATAACCTCCCACTAAAGTAGTTTATTGAGAAAAAGAATTATTAATTATCATATAATTAATAAATTATAAATAAATACAATAACTAACTTATCATATTATATTTATAACCTATTTAATATTGCATCATATACAACATATAAACCATAGTTCTTCTTCTATTTTATGGTATTTAATATAAATCATATTTATATTAATTCCTCCAATAAAATAATGTATCAATTATATCATATATAATTAAACTAATTGAATTATATCATACATAATCAAATTTCCTCTTGTTAATTTGAACACTTCAAACTAACCCAAAATCTGATTCTCAACTTAAACCCATTGAGCTACCAAGGGGACCTGTAGCTTGAAGCTCCAACGGTATGTGAATAACTGACTAAATTCTTTAATCATGATATCCACCATCCGTTAACTATCGGACACTCCACTAAAGACCAACAGTTGCACTCTTCGTACTACAAATATATTTCTGTATCCATATAACCAATCAACAGTGCGATGCCCTTCACAAATCGCTTGTAAGTTCAGCTAGGTCAATTTACCGTTTTGCCCCTATAGTTACATCTAACTTCTTAAGTACTACTGATTCCTCTAATGAATAATAAGTCATAGTCCCACTATGACTGAGTCATCTTTTCCTAAGAAAGGGTGTGGCCACTATGTTCAAGACCCAGAATCAACCCTTAAGGGAGCAATTTATCTACTTACCCCTATTTCGGGGAATAAGTGAATTTCGTTTTTTGTAGTTGAGTTCCCAGCTCCCCAATCAGACGAATCCCCAAAATGGTAGGCTTGTTGAGTTGGCAATCTGACCACTCTCACCCATACAAATCAAACAACCGCCCTCATAGGCAAGAGTTCCCAACTTACTCAGGATTCAAGTTATGTCACCTATGGTCATCCTAGTGAAATGTAAGTCTCAATTATCAATGACATTATATAAAGAGACTAATCATTTCGTGGTCTGGTTTTATACAAATTCTTTATATAGGATACCCCCATTCACATGTCTCCACGTGAATGATCAGGATCAAACCATTTGTAGCACTTTACAATACTTGTAACATCTACAAAGCAGGTCGTATTTGTAGTGTCACCAGGATAAAGTATCCCTCCATTATCCATATACGACAAACCATTTAGGTTATCACCTAAGGCATGATCCACTTGTATATCTCCACATACATGCTTAAGTTACATAAAATAATCTCGGATCTTAGTTTATTGGATTAAGTAAATGCTTATAAAATAACATTTATTTTATTAAATAACAATATGTTTACAGAGTTTACAAACTACGAGACTACCAGGAGATTTAGGACATCATCCCCAATAATCTGATATCTTCTCGTGGCTGAATGAAATAACGAGTTATTGATTAAAAAAAAATATAAATCTTAGCCAACTAGAGTAATAACATTCCCTGAAATGAATGTTGTAAATTTTGATAATTGTGGATGAAAAATCATGAATCTCGACCAACTGGAACAAAAACGTTCCCTGAAGTGAATACCATGAATTTTAATAATCATGGTTATGGTTGAGGTCGTGATCGTGGAAGATGAAGAAATAATTATTATTTTCTTAGTGGTCGTTCTAATCATTCAAATTTCAAAAGAACCACACAAAATGATGATCACGAAGGAAAAGACAAGATAAAAGTTCAAAAAATGTTGAAAATAAATAATTTCGATGCGGAATGACTGGCCATTGGTCACGTATCTGTCGTACGTCAAAACACTTAGTTGATCTCTATCAAGCCTCCTTGAAGGAAAAAGGAAAAGATGTCGATGCAAATTTTGCATACCAAGATAATGAGATATTTGACCCATCCAATATAACATATTTGGATGTGACACATTTTTTTCAAATCTCCCAAAGAGAAAATTGACACAGCTGATAACATAACAAGTGTTTCTTTTGATTTTGAGAATATTTAGTAGTAGTGTTGTCCATTTTCTTTTTTCTTTTTTCATTTTTTTTCTTGGTTAATGTTAACTTTTTTATATTCCAAATGTTATTTTTTTGTTATAATTATTTTCTTCTGATGAAGAAACATGGATCATTTTCATATGTTGGGTGATTAAAAAATGAGCAAAGAAGATATATGTCCGGTAGACAGTGAAACTACGTGAAGGAAATCAGACATGAGGATTTCCATGAGCAGTGGAACGATGGCTCCAAATTCCATTCGAAATTGAACACTAACAATTACAGTCAAGAAACGGAAACTTACAGGTCATGCACAATACGAAGTTACAATATACTTTACAATGAGATTAAGGGATAACAAATACATACCTTTGAAAACTCATTCTTCAGACTCCCTTGATCATGAACGCTCGTTCAATCGCTAAGACAACAACACACGAATGCTCGAACACAACGATCGCAACACAGCACGATCAACAGTAAAATCGAACTCAACGATTTCTAAGATCACGAACCCAACGGACGATCTCTAAAACCTCGAACTCAATTGAATTGAGTGAGAACACCACCATAATGGCTACCTTGGTATTCTTGGTGTGATAATCCAGAAGTGTAGGCTCTGTATGGACTTGGTTAGAGGAAGAGATCAGAGGAGTAACAATCGTGTAGACGATTAAGCAAGTGAGAGATGAGAAATGTCTATCGTATAAACGAATGCTCAATCGTTTAAAAGACAGCAACCTATCGTGTAGGAAATGCCCTGCGATCGTTTAGCTACGACCATCTGAGTGAACTATCGTATAGTAACACTCCACAATTGTTCAGTCTCTCTTTTAGCTATCGTTTAGTGAAAACCAATTCACTTGATAGCAATCCATGAGTACTTTTCGAGAATAGAAACTCTTCCTTAATTCAGGAAAAACAATTTCTTTTTATTTCACGGTTACCATAAAACCACCAATAACCTCCCACTCAATTGGTTATTAGAGAAAACGAGATAATTATCCAATAATTAATATTATTATAAATATATATATGATAACCAACTTACCATATTATATTTATAACCTATAGTTTTAAGATTTCATCTCATGAAACATATAAACCATAGCTTTTTTTCTATTTTATGGTACTTAATATAAATCACATTTACATTAATCCTCCACTTGATGTATCTCATACATCACACCGATCATATCATATATAATCGAATTTCCTCTTGTCAATTTGATTATTTCAAATCAATCCCAAGAATTGATTCTCAACTTGAATCCATTGAGCTACCAAGGGGACCTTATGGACATGTAGCTTAAAGCTCCAATGGTACGTGAATAACGGACTAAACTCTTTAGTCACAGGATTTACCATCCATTAACTGCCGAGCACTCCACTAAAGACCGACAACTGCACTCTCCTTACTACATATATATTTTGTGTCCATATCAACCAATCAACAATGCGATAACCCTTCACAGATCACTCGTAAGTATAGTTGGGCCAATTTACCGTTATGCCCTTATAGTTACATCTAACTTCTTAAGTACCACTGATCCCTCTAATGAACATAAGTCATAGTCCTCCTATGACTGAGTCCTCTCTTCCAAAAAGAAGCTGTGGCCACTATGTTCAAGACCCGGAATCAGCCCTTAAGGGAGCAATTTATCTACTTACCCCTGCTTCGGAGAAGAAGTGAATTTCATCTTCTATAACTGAGTTTCCAGCTCCAAATTAGACAAATTCCCAAAAAGGTAGGCATGTTGAGTTGGCAATCTGGCCGTTCTCACCCATACTAATCAAAGGACCGCTCTCAAAGGCAGGATTTCCAAAACACTCGAGATTGAGACCATGTCACCTATGGTCATTTAGGTGAGATATAAGTCTCAAGTATCAACGGTGTTATATAAAGAGATGAATCATCTCGTGGTCCGGTCTTATACAAACTCTTTGTATAGGACACCCCCGCTCGTATATCTCCACATGAATGGTCAGGATCTACCATCTGTAGTAGTTCACAACACTTGCAAACCTCTACAAAGCGGGCCATATCCGTAGTGTCAGCAGGATCAGGTATCCCTCCTTAATCCTTATACTATAGACCGTTTTAGGTTATCATTTAAGACATGATTCACTTGTATATCTCATATACATGCTGAAGTTTACATACATTAACCATGGAGCTTAGTTTATTGGATATGAGTAAATGCCAAATAAAATAACTCTTATTTTATTCATAACAATGTGTACAGTTTACAAACTACGAGACCCTGGAAGAATTAAGATACCAATCCCAACAATCTCCCACTTTGTCCTAATGCCTCGGGAGACTAATGTACAATACGTGAAAAATTACAAGTACAATATACAATAAACTAGGGTATACTCTATACCCAGTATCATCTCCCACTTGTCCTAGACAAGGTGCTGCATGTCCCATAGACCCAGACTCTCCAGATGATCCTTGAATACTTTAGCTGTGAAAGCCATTGTAAACGGATCAGAAATGTTGTGCTCCAACATGATTTTCGTGACTATCACATCACTATGATGCACAATCTCCCTGATCAAGTGGTATTTTCATTCTATATGCTTACCTCGACGATGACTCCGAGGTTCCTTCAAATTTGCCACAACCTCGCTGTTATCAAATTAAAGAGTGATCGAAAAATCCATATTTGGAACAACTTTCAAATCTGTAAGGAATTTCCTCAGCCAAATAGCCTTCTTAGCTGCTTCACAAACGACTATATATTCGGATTTCATAGTGGAGTCTACGATGCATCCTTGTTTGATGTTTCGCCACACTACAACCCCTCAATTAAGAGTGAACACTGACCCCAAGGTCGATTTACGAGAATCTTTATCAATCTAAAAGTCAGAGTCTGTATATCCTGTAAAGATCAAATTCTTATCTCCATACACGAGCATGTAGTCCCTCGTTCTCCAAAGATACTTAAGGATCGTCTTGACTGCTGTCCAGTGATCAAATCCTGGATTGGACTGATAACAACTGACAATCCCTACTACATAGCAAATGTCGGGTCTGATACACAACATTGCATACATTAAGCTTCCAACAACTGAAGCATAGGGAATCCATCTCATCTCCACAACCTCTTGATATGTCTTAGGACATTGATCCTTAGACAAAACGATTCCATGCTTGAAGGGTAATAAACAATGACTCAACACATTCGTGGAACATCCTTAGACAAAACGAGAATGTGTGAGAATGTGTGTGGCTAAGATCAATGACTCAACACATTCGTGGAACATGTGGTTTTTCTTCTAATAAAAATCTTTCAACGATATTATACGAAGACAACACGACATGTATAGCCCAAATCAAAGGAGGATATATTAAAGAAAATAGAACAAAGCATATTTCACCGAAACTTTTCTACACTCATGATCTTGAAGAAAATGACAACATCACTATACAACAAATCTGTTCAAAGGTTAACTTGACAGACTTATTTACAAAGATATTACCTACCACAACCTTTGAAAAATTGGTGCACAATATTTGAATACGGTGACTCAGAGATTCGAGTGATGTTTCCACGAGGGGGAGTAAATAGACTTTATTTTTTTTTTAGAGTATTAGATTATATGAAATATGTATTCTTTTTTTTTTTCTAACCCAAATAGCCTAGTATCATCTCCCATTTATTTACAAAGTTTTAATTTTCCATTTGTCTCTTTTAATTCATGTCATAAAGTTACATCTTTTATGATGTAATCTCACATTAAATCTAAAATTTTCAAAAAAGATATCTTCTTTCATCTAATTCTAATTCACGTTAAATGATAATATAATCTTTTAAATTTCATTTGGTCTAATTCTAATTCACGTTAAATAATATAAAAGAAATATTAAAAAAAATCACATTTTCTCTAATTTAAATTCACGTTAAATGATAATAACTTTTCTTAAAGATTCCATATTATTTAATTATGATGATAACAAATTTCCCAAAAGAAAATGTCATTTTATTTCACTGCAATTTTGTTGATAATTATTTTTTTTTTGAAAAAAAATCATTTTATCTAATTCTTTAAAAATCTCACTTTATCTAATGATTTCAATAAAACCAAATATTTACCCTTTTATTTGATATAAAGTTATATATAATAATTTTATTTTAATTAAAAAAAAACGATATATGGGATAATTTTATTTTAATTTAAAGATTAAATCAAAGATTTGTCATAGTTATATTATTTTAATTATAAAGGTTAAATTATTTGTAACTACCATCAATTTATCTTTGATGGTAGAATATTAAATTTTATTAAGATAATTATTTAAAATACCAAAATTACTGATTTTTTCGAAATTTTCTATGCTCATTTTTTTATATTTGAAAATTAAGTTATATCATATTTATCTTACCTTTTTTTCCCCTTTTTCCTCGTAGAAAGGAATCATTTTTAATTACTTTTGGATTTTCTTACTTAAAATTTTCAATTACTTTAGTTGATGAAAGAGAAAAAAAGGAAAAATAAAAAGAAAAAGAAAAAGAAAAAAAGAGAGGATGTAAAAATTAAGAAAAAATAAATGCAAAAGGGTTTCATTATTATTATTTGAGATAAAATGCCAACAAAAAGATTTTTGAATAGATTTATCTGGCCTGTCGGGGCCGACCTAGATGATCTGGATAGAACTAGAAGAGATCGTATTCCTAATTGTAATTGGATTAGAATTCATAACAGAAATCAACGGACCAAAAATTCTACAAATTCGTGGAAGAAGCAAATTGGGTTGTGATTAAAATTTCCAAAGCTTTGAAATTCCTTTTCCGATCAGGAAATCGAGTTGAAACCGCTATAAATTTTGCCAAATCTCTCTTTTTTTTGTGTGGGGTTTCCGTTTCTGTTTCTGATTGAAGGATTTTACTGTGGAAAAATAAGAATATGACAGAGAAGAATCCGTATCTGAGTGGATCAGCCACTGTACAGAACGAGAAGAACGACGAAACTGAGTGGGAGATGAGGCCCGGCGGCATGCTCGTCCAGAAGCGAGAAGATAACAATGGCGCCGATGTTTCTTCTACCGGCCCCATGATCGCCGTCAGTGTTACTCACGGCCATGGCCCTACCAAGTACAAGCTTTTCCTTCCTGCTCAATCGACTTTTGGTACTCTCTTTCTCTACTGATTTTCCTCTGTTCTTTAATCGAATACTCCTTGTTCTTATTTTAGTGCTTTGTGTTGCTCATTTGGGTTTGAGGGATTTGATCTCTTGTATCAAGTTCTTTTTAGGGTTTTAGTTCTGATTTGTATTGATTGAAATCAACTGATTTATCGGGTTTTTCCTGTTGTGGTGGGAAGATTAGATGTGGCTTTGTCGGATTTGACATGGGTTTTTAGTTCTTTTTTTCTAGAGTTCGTGGAATGGTCTGTTTTGGGTTTGATTTAATGGGTGAGTTTGAGTTTGGGGGTTGTGGCTTCAACTTATTTGTTTGTATGAATGTTGACTTCCTTAATGTCTTCTTTCATTTGTATTGGGAAGTTGGGAACAACTTGTTTTGTTTGACATTGTTGTTTTCTTCTGTTTCTGTGGATTGATGATAGTAAATGAACTCTCCCCATTCATGGTATCTGGCACATGTTCACTTGTGTACTTATAATGGAGTTTGGACCAGTTTCCATGTTGGTGATTTTGTGTGTGTTGCTCCTTTTGCAGGTGATATGAAAAAACACCTTGTGGCGAAGACCGGTTTGCAGCCTGAAGAGCAGAGACTCCTATTTCGGGGTAAGGAGAAGGATGATGATGAGCATTTGCATACCGCAGGGGTGAAGAATTTGTCAAAGATTTTACTCTTGGAGAACAAGACAAGCAAGCAGAGGAAGGTGGTGGAAGATGTTAAGGTGGTAGAAGAGGTTAAGAGAAGTGATGGGGGGGTTTCAAAGGCATCAGAAGCCATTGCCGATGTTCGGTCTGAGGTTGATAAGCTTTCAGATAGGGTGAGTCGCTCTTGCAGTTTGTGAAAACACTTGATTTACCTCTGTAATGTGATGCTATGCTGGTTTATCTTTTGTGGGTGTGTTTATTAAAGTGTTATCTCTATAGGTTGCTGCCTTGGAAGTAGCTGTTAATAGTGGCACAAAGGTCGCAGACAAGGAATTCGTAGTATCAACAGAGCTGCTGATGAGACAATTGTTGAAATTGGATAGTATTGATGCTGAAGGAGAAGCAAAGTTGCAGAGAAAAGCTGAGGTTAGTATTTAGACATTGATGGTTACACGCAATTATACTGCGTAGTGGTATAGTTTGAGTAATCCCTTTATATGCATCCATCTGATATAAAATAAATAATCTCATGTTGATGGAAAAAAAACAATTCTTAGAGGGACTTAACATCATTATGCTGATATTTGTATGCGACCAATTTTCATATATGAAAATATAGTTCTTCGTTTTACTTTGGTAATTGAAGTTACTGGATTTAGTAGTATTCATTTTTAAGGATGTCTGCATTAGTAATATGTTCTATAGTTTGTCCAACTGTGTCCTACTCAATTCATTAGAAGTCTATGTTATTGATTGGTATGCTAAGGTACAAGACCTTTTACATGATATTTTAGTGTTGCTGTTCAGTACTACCCTTTAGGGAGAATTCCCACTGACTATAATTGAATTAGCAATTTGGAGTCTCCTAATAGTAAACTTGTACGTTTAATAAAAATCTTGCTTGCTCGTCATTGCTGCTGCTAATATGCGTGGTTAAATGTTTCGTCTAATTGAACAGTGCTCTTTTGCATTTATGATTAGGCTTCACTCGGTTAGGTCAGATTCTATTAAAAGCAAATTTTTTCCTTGCAATCTGTTGTGGACTTTAAAGTAATCTCAAACATGTGTGCACCTAAAATAAAGTTTGGCATTCTATAACTTCAAAGTTACATCAAAGCATATGATAATCCCAAAAATCATTTAGCATCAGTTCTAAGCAGATAGCTTTGAACAGGTATGTCGTGTCCAGAACTTCGTGGACACACTCGATGCGTTGAAGGCCCAAAACTCTAAATCAATCATCAAGAATCACAACACGGTTTCAGTGACGACAGAATGGGAGACCTTTGACTCAGGAGTCGGTAGCTTGACTCCCCCATCCCCTGCTCCATCTTCTACAAGAGTAACTCAAGATTGGGAACGGTTTGATTAGCTCATTGGAACAGCCCCACGAGTTTCATTTATTTAAAGTCTATTAGTATTAGTCAATCATAAAGAACATCAAATACATGTAGGCATGACAAAAGCTATCATTTCTTATTAACTCAGTTGTTGTTTCAATATTAAGTTATATTTAATGAATGAAAACAGATTGAGCACAATGAAATGACTGGAATCATATACTGGATTTGCTTTGTTTCTCTTTCTCTTTTCCACAACTTGAAATCTCAGAGCACAGGCAAAGAGACCAAAAACCTTGGCCCTGCTGTCATATGGACATTGTCCTGTTCGTTACATTATTATTAATTGTTATGAATGCTTCTGAGAACGGGATGGGCCATAGGGGTCTCCTTACAGTGACAATCAGCCTTGTCCCATCGGACACGACTCATCGAAGTCGAATGTTAAATGTTTGTAACAAAAAAATTATAGTAAGTTCCATAACCACTGGACCCTTTACTGTGATGGGGCCATTTTTGGTTGTGGATTTCAACAAAAAACTGTTAGCATAGTTTTATAAGCAATTAGTGTACTGTACCTTCTCTTCTGCTCCCTCACAGGTCATACCGATCTTGTTCATTACTATGGATTGTATCCTACCACTTTCGGAGCTGCATATGTATTCTTATCTGACACAGGATTTACTGTCATTATCTTTTTTTTTTTTTTTTTTGGTTTACTGTTCTTATTTTGTTCTACATAATTTGACCTGTTTTCTTTTATCAGGGAAAATTGTTAAAAATTCTGATCAACTATAAATATTTCTACAGTTCAAAATTATTGGTGGATTGGGTCAATTTTGAGTTAAGTTATGGGTTGAAAGAAGTGTTTAAAGAGTTCAAACTATTCTAGATTAAAAAAAAAAAATGTTGAGTGATATAAAATATTAAAATCAGAAAAGACAAAAATAGGTTGAAAGAAAGAAAAAATGAAAAATAATTAGGTATATTAAGATAATTGATGTACACAAAAATATGTTGATAAAACGAGATGTCAAATCTTCCTTGTGATGAACTTTTTTCACGACTCGAATTGAATCATATCACTATTGTGGTTTCTTGTTTTAATTTAATTTGTGATTTTTATCTGATTGCTATCATATTATTATTTGATTTCTATATGATACTCCGTAGTTTGTTATTTCTATTTGATTGTCATCTGATTTTTATTCGATATTAAGTAATTCACAATTCCTATTTGATTGATATCTGATTTCTATTTGATTGCCATGTAATTATTGTCTTTATTGTTATTTGATTGCCATGTAATTATTGTCTTTATTGTTATCTGATTTATATTTGATTGTCAAGTGATTTTCATAGATATGGTTAAGCTTCTAACTACATGGTTTCTGTTAAATATCTTATTAAAGTATATCAACACTATATTAAATTTAAGAAATGAGTGTATCGGACAGAAATCAATAAATACATGAAGTAAAACATTAGTAAATCAACAATCAATTTAACAATAATCAACATGCGATCAGTAACTTATTTTTTATGTAACAAATATATCAAACATGAATCATCAAATACATGAATTCTTGAATCTCACAACATGGGCCATTAAATTTAAGAAATGAGTGTATCAGACATGAATAACTAAATACATGAAGTAAAACATGACGAAATCAACAATCAATTTAACAATAATTAACATGCAATCAATAACTTACTTTTGAAGCAATAAGTGTATTACATATGAATCAACAATCAATCTATCAGTAATTAACATGCAATCAAATACAATATGGTAATATGCTACTTACTCTAATGCTTTCCTTGTTTCTTCTTGTTTTCTTGTTGAACTTCCTCATTTCTCAACTTATTTCGGTCGTTCTTTTTGCTTTTTCCATGTTTTTCCGATTTGATCGTTATGAGAAAATCCAAAATCCCGAACCCAGGAATCCCTTAGATATGATACAAAATTTTCTTGTTTCATTGAAGTATAATAGAAAACAAATCTGGAGATCAGATGACAATTAGAAATTACGGTGTATCAAATAGAAGGTAATTAAAAACTACTTAGCAATTGACAAAAAAAGTCAATTAAATGAATTCAGAAGGTAATAAGAAACTTCTTAATAATTGACAAGAAAAAAAAAAAATATGGAAAGTAATCAAATAACTATTAGATGTCAATCAAATGGTAATTAGAAATTACTTAGTAATTAACAAAAAAAGATAATCAGATAACAATTGACTATTTAGTAATTGACAAAAAATATAAGGTAATCATGGATTATAGTAAAAAATTACTTAGTAATTGACGAAGAATGTAAGATAATCAAAAGGTAATTGAAAACTACATAGTAATTAATAGAAAATGGAAGATGATCAGATGAAGATAAAAAAACTACTTAGTAATTAATTGACAAAGATGGAAGGTAATCAAATATAAATTAGATTGGCTATCAGATGATCAGATAACAAAATGTTGTTGTTGTTTTTTTTTTTTTATTATCAAGAATCACAAATACAATCACAAACTACTTAGTATCAAATAGAAATCGCATAGAAATTAGATTATAATCACAAATTACTTAGTATCAAATAGTAATAAAATAACAATCAAATAAAAATCACAAAGTACATAGTATAAAAAAACAATAAGATAACAGTCTATCTCAAATAACAATAAACAATAATTAGACAACAATCAGATGACAATCGATATCATCAACAATTAGATGGTAATTAGATGACAATCAATTAATAGTCATATGCTATCACACTTTTTTAAAACTATGGGAGCATTTTAGTCATCCGGGTATTTCAATTGAATTGGGGTTGTTAATTTTGACATTTATGCATACTTTAAATTGTTGGGTTGTTAGTTTAATTTTCATTTTTAGTTCCCTTTAGTGCAAGTTCCCTAAATTTGAAAATAAAGATTTGATCCAATCAAATGATCTCGATTTTTTTAGTAAAGTTAAATTTTGTTTATTATCAAAATCAATCCTATTTAATTACATTGTTTTTGCAAAATATGGGGGGGCATTTTGGGATTTTGAAAAATTCTGATCATGTGTAAAATTGATAATTTGCTATAGTTTTGAATATTTACGTGTTTTGTTATCTTTCCAAACGAAACTGTAATTTGTGCTATAGGGCCAAATTTCCCATATTTCTATAGTTCAAAATTATTGGTGGATTGGGTCAATTTTGAGTTAAATTATGGGTTAAATTACTCGTCTCGACTCATAAGGTCTGATGGGCCCAATTGTCAAGAGAGGACGAAGATCCTGAGTTTTCATGGTTGAACTAAGGAGTACTCTAACTCTTTAAAGAGGTAATAAAACCACGCAAAGTGCCCAACTGTATAATCGATCTCGGTGTGAAAGCCCTCGATCTCTTGTTCCTTCACATAGGTTTAAAGATCACTAAATAATCGTTGGAGTTAAGAATACTTGGTCGGAATGCATGCTGAAAATTTGGAGGGTAAAATTTTGGTAAGTGTCTGAACTATGCTTTGGAGGAAGCATTGACACTTAGAAAAATTTCTAAATGTTGGGAGCATGTGGTTGACTTAGGTGTGGAGTACGTGTTGGAATAAAAGAGGATAAGAAAAGTTTGGTCAAGTGTTGGGAGAAAAAGATTGGGATTTAAAAGCTGGAAGCATAGTAGGTTGGAGTTAGAATTTTGGCTAAGTGTTCAAACTATATGCTTTGGGACTAGAAAAACTTAAGGGTATGAGTTGGTCTAAAAGGGGAAAAATTTAGCCAAGTATGGGAAAGGAAGGTTGAAAGCATAGTTGAGCATTTAGAAGGGATGAGTATGCTTAAAAACTTTGGGGAAAAAAAGAAACCATGGGTTGGAGCCAAAAAAGGATCCATGCGTTGGAGCCTTAGAAGCGAAAAATTTGGCTAAGTACTAGAAGTGAGGGTTTGACGCATAGCTACTAGAGAAGTGAAAATGTGGCTAAGTGTTTAAACTATGCTTTAGAAGGAGTTAGGAGACTTAAGAGAACCTTTAGGTGATAAAATTAGGAATGCAAAAATTGGGGAGAAAAAGTTGAGCGCATATGTTCAAGGTGAGAATTTGACAAAGTGTTGGACGGCTTGTTTGGCACACATACCTAGTAGGGACATGTTGGATGCATAGGAGGTGGAAAATGGAGTGGTTGGACGCATGCCTTGAGGAATGGGCACATTTGGACGCATGATGGGTGAGAAATTAGGTTATGCATACACTACTTGGACCAAATTTCTAAGGAGGAGGTGGCTAACTTGGAGATGGACACCTTAGGAAGTTAGGTGGCAGCATGACATGAATTTGACTAAATGTCAAAGCTTGAGGTGGATGCCTAGAAGACAAGGGAAGAGTATGCAAAGTGTTGGATTGACACCTCAGAGGGTAACATGCATTGATCTATGCATGGTGTAGACACCTAAGTCTTGCATGCAAGTAAGAAGTGTCAAGGAATCCTGTGCTGAACCTTGCATGGTATTGACACTTAGGATTTTCATGTAAAATGAGATGTCATGCGTTGGGGACTTAGAGTTGGTCATAAAGATCGTCTGCCTATAAATACCCTCAAAGAGTCTTATTTCACCTCACAACTCAAAGTTCTCCCAAATAAGGCTCAAAGAGGGGAGTGTTGGAGATAATAAGGATTTCGAGTGTAGGCCATGCGTTGGAATAGACCAACCATGAGTCCATGAAGAGATCCAAGCGTCCAACTAAGTTTGAGTTGAGTTGAGAAGTCAACCCATGTGTCTTAAGAGGTGGACCATGCATCCAACTGGTGCTGAGGAAGATTACCATGCGATCATTGCTATCTTAGGTTGTTCCAAGGCCTAGTTTCATGTCTGTTCAAGTTGGTAAGCTAAGTTTATGGCCAAAAAGGTATTCTAAGGTTGTTCTAGCCCTAAACATAATATTCTAAGCTAAAATTGGGTCCATGTAGGCACAAAATTACAAAAGGAACTAGGAAGCCAAAAGGCTTGGAAGAAGAGGAAACCAGTAAACTGTAAGTGGTATTTCTGTAGCCGTTCTTGTGAATTTTCCATACATGTATATGTGTAATTTGTATAGCGCTAAAGAATATACCGCACGGGATGGTCCGAGGGTTATAAGGGCCTAGTTTCTGAGCCTATGGCAGAATTATTGGGTTTTATGTCCTAAAACTCGTAGATAGTAAATGTTATCAATTGACCCTCATTAATAAAGAGCTATCGATGTTAATTCAATAAATGTTATTAATTATGTTATATTCTATTTTTTCTTAATAATCCTAAATCCAATAAACTAACATCCAAGGCTGCTTTTTGAGTCTTGAATCATATATGGAGACATATAGGGATTAATGTTCAAGAAACAGCCTAAAGGGTCTATAGTATAGGGATAAGACTGGGTACCTTATCCTGGTGACACTATGGATACGACCCACTTTGTATTTGATACAAACGTAATAATCCAAACATTCGTGTAGATGACACACGAGTGGAGGTATCCTATTCAATGAGTTTGCATAAGACTGGACAACGAAATAATAACCACTATATGTAATTACACTAACTAGTTTAGTTCCTATTTCAATTGGATGACCTAGAAAACTTAGTCTTAATCCTGAGTGTATTATAAACTTCTGTTCATGAGGGATCGTCCTTTGATTTGTATGAATGAAAGTGGCTAGTTTTCCGACTCAATAAGCTTTCTATTTTGGGGACAAGACCAAGTGATGAGCTGGGAACATAATAATACAAGATGGAATTCACTCCATCTCGACTTCAGGGTAAGTAGACGAGTGTTTCTTTAAGTGGTGTCCCTAGGGCTTGAACAAATAGCTCTACCCTCTTATTGACCCGAGAGAGATTTCTATTTATTGGTTAAACCATAAATAGGTTATTCATTATAAGAGCACTGGTACTTAAGGATACAAAGGTAACCCAAAGGTAAAACGGTAATTTGACCTAGTTGGTGTTATGGACACTTGTGAAGGACTAACTTGATGTTATTGGTCTATATCCATGGACATAGAAATATATCTGTAGTGAGAAGAGTGCAGCTTGAAGGAAATCTTAAATAGAGATCCTCTGAGCAGCGGAAGCGGATCGTTCTAAATTCCATTCAGAATGAACACAAACAATTACAGTCTTAAACGTAAACGAATTGATTGTGCATAAACCGGAATTATAACATGCTACACGAGGATACAAGGGATAGAGTATGTGTACCTTTGAAGAACTATTCTTCAAGTATCCCTCGACTGATTTCCAATGCGTCCATAGCAGCAATCAATCGCAACGATCAGAACACGGCCTCCACGAACGTCTGAATGCACCTTGAATCCAATCGAGTCCAACACGATCCATGAACTAAACAGGAACACCACCATAAGTGTTACCTTGGTATTCTCGGTGTGAGAATCCAGGAGTTGTGGGCTTTGTATAATCTTGGATTGAGGAAGATAGAAGGTATACGATCGAGTAGACGATCGAGTAAGTGGGAGATATGAAGACTATTTATCATATAAACGATGTACTCGATCGTTTAGAAAATGAAGCCTATTATGTAGACTTTTGCTACTCGATCGTGTAACAACGATCAAATGAGTAACTATCGTAAAGTCAACTCTTAACTCGATCGTTTAGACTCTCGCTATCACTTAGTAAAACTCTTCTTACTTGATAGCTATTTTCGTGATATATTCCGCAAATGAATCAACTCTCTTATTTTAGAAATTTTTTTTTCCTTTTTATCTCACGGTTACCATAAAACTTCCAATAACCTCCCACTCAATTCGGTTATTAGAGAAAAAGAATTAATTATCATATAATTAATATATTATAAATAAATATGATAACCAACTTATCATATTATATTTATAACCTATAGTTTTAATATTTCATCATATGAAACATATAAACCATAGTTCTTTTCTATTTTATGGTATTTAATATAAATCATCTTTATATTAATTCCTCCAATTAATGTATCTAATACATCATATCAATTATATCACATATAATTAAATTTTCTTTTGTTAATTTGAACACTTCAAACTAACTCAAAATCTGATTCTCAACTTGAACCCATGGAGCTACCAAGGGGACTTGATGGACCTGTAGCTTGAAGTTCCAATGGTTCGTGAATAACCGACTGAACTCTTTACACGAGATCTACCATCCGTTAACTGTTGGTCACTCTACTAAAAGATCAAGCACAAAGTCTATACGATAAACAGTATACTCTCCCATTTGCTTAGTCGTTGAGTTCAATTGTTGTTTCCTTCTTCCCTCTACCAAATCCAATAGAGCCCACACCTCCTGGATTTTCACTCCGAGAATACCAAGGTTACTAATTGGTGGTGTTTGAGAGGTTACTTGTTTGTGGAGAATTTTGTTCGTGACTACTGGATGACTGGGTAGATGATCTGGGCGAGAGGGAGATTTTGCTGTCCAAAGTCTTCACGAGAGCGAGAGGTCTGTGGAAGAAAAGTTCTTCAAAGATATGTCTCTCGTCTCTTTTGTTTTTAATTTCTAAAGCATGTCGTAATTTTGTTAAAGATGCATAACTAGTTTGTATATTTGTGAATGCTTGTAATTCTATCACAATAAATTTGGATCGATCGTGCTTCTGCTCATGGGTTCTCTTTGATAAGAGTTCCTTCAATAGACCCCTCTTTGTTTCCTTATAATTTCAATTCCTAGGACCTTACTTGCTTCTCCCAAGCCCTTCATATCAAACTCCCCTTTTAAGAGGTTTTTAACATGGGTTAGATCTTTCTTAGTCCTACCTGCCAGTAACATATCATCCACATATATGAGTAGATAAACCTTGTCCTTATAGGAACTTGTATTTACATAAACACATATGTCAAATGCACTTCTTTTGAATCCAATGCTAGAGTTATAGTCATTGGACCTTCTATACCAGCATCTAGGTGATTGTTTTAAGCTATAGATTGACTTGTTGAGTAAGCAATAAAGATTTTCTTTTCCTTTAACTTCAAATCCTTTAGGTTGGCTCAAGGTTTGTAAAAGTCTTATGGTTTTCCATTGGGACTAGTTCCAGGCAGAATCTAACTAGGGTTCGTGGTGGTAGAGGAACTGGATCGGAAAAAAGAGGGATTCCAGTTGTAAGATATCTAATGAAACCGTCGCTGGAATTGAGATCTCATTCAAAGAGAAAGATATCAAATATTTGGAGTTTTTTTTTTTGTATATTATATAATAGTCCAGATGAACGTATGAAAATAAAACATTTTCTCATAGAAGACATAAAACATATATTAGACATTCTTGAAATGGAAAAGAATTTTGCATAAATTGGAAATCCATTGGACTTTTTTTCAGAAAAACTTTATAAAAAAACAAGGGAATCCATATGTCATATAGATTGTCTCCTCTAGATGTCCATGAAGAAAGACAGTTTTCACATCTAGTTGATACAATTCTAAGTTATTTTGAGCAACTAAGGATAGAAGATGTCTTATGGAAGTTTGTTTGACAACTGGAGAGAAAATCTCTGAATAGTCTATTGCTTCCCTTTGAGCAAACCCCTTTGCAACCAACCTTGCTTTATACCTAGGCTTTTGATTACAGGATGCTTCTTCCTTAAGTTTGAAAACCCATTTAGAGGCAACTAGTTTGTAACCCTTAGGCAGAGGAACTAAAGACCAAGTGTCATTCACCTTTAGTGAATGCATCTCCTCATTCATAGCTTCTATCAAATTTTCATCAACACAACTTGTTGCTTCTTCAAAGGTTGTTGGTTCTTGGTTAATATAAGCTACAACAACATTTAAAACTAGATCCATATAGTTCATTTCAATATATCTAGCTAGAGGGATAATGGTTCTCCTTTGTTTATCCCTAGCCATGACATACTGACTTAAATCAGGCTGTTCATTTACTATCTCCTCTTGTTCCCCTGAATTTTCCTCAATTTCTCTTGTGTCACTAAGTAGATTAGATTCTATTGGTTACTTAATAGGTGGATGGATTAAGGCTGTGAACTTTCCTCGTTAGAACAGTCAGAAGGGCAGAGCTCTATGTTCTATTGAAAAGCTGTCCAAAAAGAGCGCATTCGTTTCCATCTATAAGAGAGCTTGAACACGCCTTCTTACTAGCCCATAGAGAGTGATTCCAGGAAAGAGCGGAGTTGCTCTAACCTTAGCATCAGCAGGAGATAAAGAAGGGCGCTTGATAGGGAATGAGACCAGGGCGATTCTATTCTTTCTTTATCCACGGAAACAGAGGCAGCCTTGCAGGAAATCACTGATTCTCAAGTGCTTGGGAAAGAGACTGGGTTACAACCTCATTGTGAGACGTTTAAGCCAACATCTCAAATCCCATCATCAATAGTCCCATATCCCCGCTTTTAATCAAGATAACTAGACTCGTGCTCGCTTTGAGTATACACACTGAACTCAAGATGAACGAATGCATGCTCGCTGCTTTTGAATCGTTAGCCGGAGACGAAAGCCCTTTTGTCCAGAAATCGAGCAATATGGTTTTCACACAGAAGATAAGATCAAGCAAGTGCACCGCTCCAACTGTATAGGGCTTAGTGATTAGAGAAGCGAAGCAGACTTACTCTTACTGATAGAAAGATCAAAATCGAAAGGCAAAGAGATAAGCAAGCGAGAAAGAAATAGCAGCACATAAAAACAAATACCTTCACGCGACGACCACGCGCGATGGGCGAGGAGTGGGTGTTTGCAAGGTCCCAGGTTATGACACCGATCAAGCTTAAGAATTTGTGCTGGAGGGCAGAGGCTGTAGTTCCAACGTATGAAGAAAGATCCGAAGATAGAGACGCAGATGCCTAACCAACAGAATCTCTTTCCCCCGAACTAACGGATTCAGTTTATCTAGAATCTTAAGAGACGAGGCCACGATAGCTTTAAAGTAACTAAATTATTAATGTGCCTATCTCACCTTATGATTGAGTAAGCTATTTCATCTTTTCTTTGATTGAGGCTTAGGAACCTCCAACACCTCTCCACCTCAATTCCTGTGGTGGATAACTCACCTTCATCCTCAAGCCTTTTCTTCTTTTGCTTAAACATCTCATCTTCCCTAAAAATGATGTCTCTGCTCACTATGAACTTCCTTTCAACAAGATGCCACATTTTAAACCCTTTAACATCATCTGTAAAGCCTACAAACATGCACTTGACTACTCTGACTTTCAACTTTCCCTTATTTTGATGAACAAACCCTACACATCCAAAGACCTTGAGGTTATCTAGGTTAAGAGGATGATTAGTCCATTTCTCCTCAAGGGTAAGCAACTCTAAAGATGTGTGAGGGCACCTATTCAAGGTATACACTATTGGGATTGGTGCCCTAATTCTTCCGCAGTCTCGTTGTTTGTAATATACACATTGTTTATGAATAAAATAAGATTTATTTCATTCTGGCATTTACTTATATCCAATAAATAAAGCTCCATGGTTATTGTATGTAAACTTAAGCATGTATATGAGATATACAAGTGAATCATGCCTTAATTGATAACCTAAATAGGTCTATAGTATAAGGATTAAGGTGGGATAACTGATCCTGGTGACACTACGGATGCCCGCTTTGTAGAGATTTGCAAGTGTTGTAAACTACTACAGATGGTAGATCCTGACCATTCATGTGGAGACATGCGAGCGGGTGTGTCCTATACAAAGAGTTTGTATAAGATCAAACCACGAGATGATTCGTCTCTGTATATAACACCATTGATACTGGAGACTAAACGACCACAGGTTACATGACTTCAATCCTGAGTGTTTTGGGAACTTCTGTCTTTGAGGGCGGTTCTTTGATTAGTATGGGTGAAAGTGGCTAGATTGCCAACCCAACATGCCTACCTTTTTGGGGGCTTGTCTGATTTGGGAGCTAGAAACACAGTTACACAAGATGGAATTTACTCCTTCCCCGAAGCAGGGGTAAGTAGATAGATTGCTTCCTTAAGGGCTGATTCCGGGGCTCGAACATAGTGGCTACTGAAAGAAATCGAACTAGAGATTTCCATGAGCAGCGGAAATAAGATCATTCCAAATTACAATCATGTGTGAACATTACAAATTACAGTCGAAACAAAACAAGTGGTTATACAATTAATATAGAAATTACAACATGAACAACAAATGAACAAGGAAGAACTCTACGAACATTTGTCATTTCGTCTCCACGCTCCTTTGTGCACGAACGCTCGAACAACAGCAACCTCGAACGCTCGATCTATACGACCGCAACACAGCACAAACACTTCGCGTTCAAACTCAGTGATTGCTTTGGTCATAAACTCCACAGCAACACGAATGGCCTCCACAGAACCTTGACGGTGTTGAGTTGAATATGACACCACCAAGAAGGCTACCTTGGTATTCTCGGTGTGAGAATACAGAAGGTGGGCTCTGTTCAGACTTGGAATGAGGCAGATGAAGTAGGAAACACTGATCGTGTACACGACTGCGCAACTGGCAGATGGCGGAGACCTATTATATAGGTCGATGCCTAATCGTTTAGCTAAAGCTATGCGATTGTCTAGAAAAAGCTATGCGATCATTTAGCTTATCATTTAGCTCAGTGTTCGTCGTCTACAAACACTACACGATCGTTTACTTTGGGCAAGCGATCGTCTAGAAAAGCTATGTGATCGTTTAGTAAATACTATATGATCGTTTAGCTCGCCACTGCACGATCGTTTAGCTCACTCAAGCTGTCGTTTAGTAAATCTATATTTACTTGACGACTACTGTGAGATCCTTTTTATGAGAGAGAAATTTCAAAAAACTTTTTATGAAAACTTAAATTAGGAAAACCATTTTCCTTTTAACTCACGGTTACCATGAAAATCCAATAACCATCCACTCAATTGGTTATTAAGAAAAAAAATTAATTATCTAATAATTAATATTATTATAAATATAAATGATAACCAACTTATCATACTATATTTATAACCTATAGTTTTAATATTTCATCTCATGAAACATATAAACCATAATTCCTTTTCTATTCCATGGTACTTGATATAAATCTCATTTACATCAATCCTCCACTAGATGTATCTCATACATCAAACTGATTATATCATATATAATCAAAATACATCTTGCCAATTTGAACATTTCAAATCAACACCAAGAAGTGATCCTCAACTGAATCCATTGAGCTACCAAGGGGGCCTCATGGACCTGTAACTCGAAGTTCTAACGGTACATGAATGACTGACTAAACTCTTTAGTCACAGGATTGACCATCCATTAACTGCCAAGCACTTCACTAAAGACCAACAGTTGAATTCTCCTTACCACAGATATATTATATGTCTATCTTAACCAATCAGTAGTGCGATAACTATTCACAGATCGCTCGTAAGTATAGCTGGGCTAATAACCGTTATGCCCCTGTAGTTACATCTGTCTCCTTAAGTACCACTGATTTTTCTAATGAACATAAGTCATAGTCCTACTATGACTGAGTCTTCTCTTCCAAAGAGAAGCTGTGGCCACTATGTTCAAGCCCCGGAATCAACCCTTAAGGGAGAAATCTCTCTACTTATTCCTGCTTCGGGAAAGAAGAGAATTCCATCTTGTGGATTGAGTTCCCAGCTCCCAGATCAGATAAGTCCCCAAAAAGGTAGGCATGTTGAGTTGGCAATCTGGCCACTCTCACCCATACTAATCAAAGGACCGCTCTCAAAGGCAGGAGTTCCCAAAACACTCAGGATTGAGGTCATGTCACCTACGGTCGTTTAGTTTAGATGTAAGTCTCTAGTATCAACGTCGTTATATATAGAGTATAGTTATCTCGTGGTCCAGGTCTTATACAAACTCTTTATATAGGACACCCCCACTCATACGTCTCCACATGAATGGTCAGGATCTACCATATGTAATAGTTTACAACACTTGTAAACCTCTACAAAGCGGGCCGTATCCGTAGTGTCACTAGGATCAGGTATCCCACCTTTATCCTTATACTACAGACCTATTTAGGTTATCACTTAAGGCATGATCCACTTGTATATCACATATACATGCTTAAGTTCACATAAGATAACCAAGGAGCTTTGTTTATTGGATATGAGTAAATGACAGAATTAAATAACACTTATTTTATTCATTAAACAGTGTGTATCTTTACAAAACAACGAGACTCCAGGAGAATTAGGACACCAATCTCAACAATCTCCCACTTGTCTTAATGACTCGGGAGACTAATGTACAATACAATATAAAAAAGTACAATATAAAATAAACTAGAGCATACCCTAATGTCATCTCCCACTTGCCTTAGACAAGATGCTGCATGTCCCGCAGACCCAGACTCTCCAGGTGACTCTCGAACACTTTAGCCATGAGGGCCTTTGTAAAGGGATCAACAACGTTATGCTCCAATGCGATCTTCGTGACTATCACATCACCGTGATGCACAATCTACCTGATCAAGTGATATTTCCATTCTATGTGCTTACCCCGACGATGACTCCGAGGATCCTTTGAATTTGCCACAGCCCCGCTATTATCACAATAAAGAGTAATAGGCAAATCCATATTTAGAACAACTTCCAAACCTGAAAGGAACTTCCTCAGCCAAACAACCTCCTTAGCTGTTTCACAAGCCACTACGTATTCAGTTTCCATAGTGGAGTCCGCGATGCATCGTTGCTTGATGCTTTGCTAGACTACAACCCCTCCATTAAGAGTAAACATTGACCCTGATGTCGATTTGCGAGAATCTCGATCGGTTTGAAAGTTAGAGTCCGTGTATCTTGTAAAGATCAGATCTTTATCTCCATACACGAGCACGTAGTCCCTCGTTCTTCGAAGATACTTGAAGATCGTCTTGACCACCGTCCAGTGATCAAATCGTGGATTGGATTGATACCGATTGACAATCCCTATTGCATAGCAAATGTCGGGTCTAGTACACAACATTGCATACATCAAGCTTCCTACAACAGAAGCATAGGGAATCCATCTCATCTTCTCAACCTCTTGAGGTGTCTTTTAGGTTTGCCCAAGAGTAACTTTTATCTTGGATAGTGAAACAACTTTTGATCATCATCCAATGAACTCTTTAATGGAATCTTTGACTAAATCGTTGCATGCTTTTTGAAAATCTATCTAATTCACCTTTTCAGGTAGGTTCCCAGGTAGGGGTGTTACGTTTCTGTCAACTTAAGAACCCCAGCCTAGCCAGAACCTGCCATAGATAAAAGGTCCCTTATAGATAGGTTTACAACAAATTTAATCTTTTATTCAACCAATTTAATCATATTAAACCGATTTTAAAAGATTAATCTAGGTTACACTCTTTAGAGCCACTTGAACTTAGGTCTATCTCAATCCAATTTTAAAACCCTTTTAAAAATTTGAGTTCACCCTAAGTCCGCATGCAAATCTGAATTATTGATTTTAGGTCTAATTTCCTTTATAACACTTATAAACGAAAACAACCACAATGCTAAGCTAACACATGCAAGGCATTCATAACTCTTATAAACAGCCTAAGTGTCATGCTCAATGTATTTTCTATTCATTGCTACTTCTTTTATATAACTGATAGCTTGTAGAAATACAAGTTATTGTAACATTTTTTTTAGAATTATGAGAGCCAATAAGTAGAATATGCGTTAATGATGCCAAGAGTTCATGAGGAAAAGTGAGTTTGCGTCGATCGGCACCAAAAATCCTCACTAACCTTATATCATGCATTATTCTGCATCAAAGTGCCTATTTTTGTAGATACAGGAATTGATCGCATGTGTCGGTCCCAGACCACCGCAAGGTTAACCACATGAGTTGATCATCATAAAGATTAGTTCGCCGCATGGAATGTTGCGTCCACAGAGTGATAATCGTGATAGAAGACTGCTCACAAGGTAGATTGAATGCGTTAACACTTCAGGATAAATAAGCTCGAACATATACCATGGAAGTATCAACAGGATAAGGTGATGTTGACATTGCCCATATCGCGACAAAGGTAGCAGTGAGTCAGAACGCAATCATTAACACTGTCAGCGTTTGAGCTCTATAAATAGAGCCTAGGAGCTTCACTTCAAACCATCCGAGCTTCTGCCTTAAGGCAGATCCTTGTGATCACATATGAGAGCATGAGCAGACACTCTTTGAGGATTCTCCACCTCAATAGCCCCTTCCGAGTGACAATTGAAGTTACACCGGAGATAGAGCTCGAGAGAGACTTCTCCACCATCCATCTATGACACCACCAGCAGCCTTGACGCATTTCTGATGAAAAGCAAGAGATTGTTTTCATCTAGCCTTCCACCTCTCCTCTTGTCTTTGTATTATATTACATTTTGGTTTAAGACATTAATACATTTTGTAATTAATGCATCTATTAGTTCCTTCAGCTTCATCTTCTTCATCTTCTTCTCCTTTATCATCGTTTACATTCATCGTTTAATTATCAAAGGTAGTCGCATACTCAATCATGTAGCCTAGAGATAGAACGCATGTAGCAACCCATCAAGAGGTGTGCGTTGCGAGAGTATAGTGAGTTAATCTTCTTCGCTTGGTGTGAGGCGGTAGCAATGCTTGTCTATGAGCCATTGCAATACTTTTCTATGAGCTGATTAGCCGCAACTAACCGCTTGAGAGGGTGGGTAGTAGAACACACTAAAGCAAAGTATGCATTATTCCTAGAGATAGGCACGATTTTATGTTTGACTCAACCATGCATTATAGAGATATAGGCATGCGGTTGGCCACCGAGAGGTGCGATGCGTTAGTATGGCGAGCTGGGATTACTCGGGCGACCTAGCATAATGAACATTATTATGTGTTGACTGCTGTATCTCTATCAACTCTCATAGTTAAACTTCCATTGCTCAATCTGTTTAGTTAGGAGTAGGAGTAGCGCATATTCCATTAACTTCTGTCTTTTTACTTTTATTCATCGCCTCAAACGCATTGCTTCACAAACATTATTGAGTTACAAGTCCCTGTGTTCGACCTTTGATCATCCCGAGAAACTTGTGTTCTCGTTATACTTGGTGAGGGAGCAATAAAACTTATGACAGGAACGCATGGTCATTGCATACATGCTTAAACGCATATTGTATATTTTCTAGTCCAACGCATGACCATCGACGCATGGAGATCAACGCATAGCATAAGACAAGCATATTTATTTTCCTCTCCCTTTCCTGAACGGAATAAGTTTTTGGCGCCGTTGTTGGGGACTTGGCAGCTAATAGTTTATTAAGTTTTGTGTATTCGTAGGCACCCTTTTAGTGTTGGGCGTATTGTAGCTTGTGCGACCAAGTTTAAAACAATATTTGGGTAAAGGCGATGCGTCGAAAGCCAATATTGACCCCGAGATAGAAAGACATATTGTAGCAGTCTTAGGAGCATGTCAACCAACATGCGACCAACAAATGCTAGAAGCTCCAATGGTCAGGACAACGAGTCTCTTGACCTAAGCAGTTGAGATCAATCTCCTGCGTGGAAGACTCCTTGCGGTAGCTTCACTCCAATTTCTCCAGGGACGTCTTCTACTCAATCTTTACTTTTCTTTCCTAGTTAACTTTAGTTTATTTATTTGATTATTGTCATTTTGGATTTACGGCTGCTTTCTTGGATGAGATGTGCATTTGCTTCTTGTGGGTGCGTTAATAATTCCACTTGGTGCGATGGTTCGAAAGAAGAATCTTTTCCATCATTCAACGTATGGCTATGTCCTCTACATGAATTCTAAAGTATTGATGCAATTGTTATCCTGCTCGTAGGTTCTTTTCTTGTTATCTTTTATGCATTATCCTTCTGAAATTCTCTTTTGTTCGCTTGCTTTCTTTTGCGTTAAAAGATTATCATCCATGATGACACTTATAATTCACTATACCCACTAACTAACACTGCAGGGCTTACCTCACCTTAGCAACTCCTTCAAGGTTTGACAGTCTTAAGTTTTATTATGTGCAAACTTCTGCTCAAACATCTTTTACCGCATTCCTAAACAAGTTTATTTTTAGCTTTTTGGCAAGGACCCTACCAATCTCTAAATTTGGGGGTGGCAGTGGTCCGGGAAAATGCGTCCATCTTATATATTGTGGTGATTAATTTTAAAAAAAAACTCTCTTAATAAAAGCTCGGCTAAGACAGAGAGGAGGTAACCAGCTTTTACCCATCACTCCAGCAATGGCACCGAAGATGAAACAGAAGAATTCCGTATGGGTACAACTCTTATTTGCATTCCTGTCTTGCTTGACGGGAGTCCAAGCTGATAAGAGTTAAAGTTGTGAAAGACACTTACCCGAAGTTGGATACTTCGCATGACACCTATGCAGGTAAGCCAAAAGGAAAGTAGGTGACCAGAATCAACGCATAATAAAAACTCCTCTATCTGGCGCAACCCAAATAAGCTAAGGCAAGAGTTAAGTTGAATATGGCACGCAACCGAAGTTGGATGCCCACATGACACCCATGGGGGCAAGCTAAAACGAAGAGCGTAACCAGGTTCAATGCCCTAATTCAATATTGTATCGAAAAGCTTTGAATTGTATTAAATGGACGCATTGTAAAAAGCTAAAAGAAAAGTTGCTTGAAATGAGTAAATTTTTTGAATGGAGGCTTGCCAAAATTAAACTTAGAAAAGCTCTCTTAGAAGAAATAGCTAATTTTGAAGGGAGTACTGCTGCCAAGGTTAGAGGTACAAGTGAATTATATTTTGAAAAGCAGGTCAACGTATAGGAAAAACCAGAGGGTAAGTTTTGAATTTCCTAAATATAAGACATGCTTGAGGACAAGCATGATTCTAAGTTTGGGGGTGTGATAGCTTGTAGAAATACAAGCTATTGTAGCCTTCTTCTTAGAATTATGAGAGCCAATAAGTAGAATATGCGTCAATAATGACAAAAATTTATGAGGAAAAGTGAGCTTGCGTCGATCAGCACAAAAAATCCTCACTAACCTTATATCATGCGTTATTCCGCATCAAAGTGCCTATTTTTGTAGATACAGGAATTGATCGCATGCGCCGGTCCCAGACCACCGCAAGGTTGACCGCAGGAGTTGGTCATCATAAAGATTAGTTCGCCGTATGGAATGTTGCGTCCATAGAGTGATAATTGTGATAGAAGACTGCTCGCAAGGTAGATGGAATGTGTTGACACTTCAGGATAAATAAGCTTGAATACATACCTTGGGAGTATCAACAAGATAAGGTGATGTTGACATTGTCCATACCGCGACAAAGGTAGCAGTGAGTCAGAACGCAATCATCAACGCTGTCTGTGTTTGAGCTCTATAAATAGCGCCTGTGAGCTTCACTTCAAACCATCCGAGCTTCTGCCTTAAGGCAGATCCTTGTGATAACAAATGAGAGCATGAGCAGATACTCTTTGAGGATTCTCCGCTGCCACAGCCCCTTCCGAGTGACGATCGGAGTTACACCGGAGATAGAGCTCGAGAGTGACTTCTCCACCATCCATCCATGGCATTTTTGATGAAAAGCAAGAGATTGTTTTCATGTAGCCTTCCACCTCTCCTCTTGTCTCTGTATTGTATTACATTTTGGCTTAAGACATTAATACATTTTGTAATCAATGTATCTATTAGTTCCTTGAGCTTCATCTTCTTCATCTTCTTCTTTTTTTTATCATCGTTTACATTCATCGTTTAGTTATCAAAGGTAGTCGCATACTCAATCGTGCAGCTTAGAGATAGAACGCATGTAGCAACCCATCGAGAGGTGTGCGTTGCGGGAGTAAGTTAATCTTCTTCGCTTGGTGTGAGGTGGTAGCAATGCTTGTCTATGAGCCATTGTAATGCTTGTCTATGAGCCGATTAGCCACAACTAACCGCCTAAGAGGGTGGGTAATGGAACACACTAAAGCAAAGTATGCATTGTTCCTAGAGATAGGCATGATCTTATGTTCGACGCAACCATGCATTATAGAGATATAGGCATGCGACTGCCCAACGAAAGGTGCGATGCGTTAGTGTGGCAAGCTGGGATTACTCGGGTGACCTAACATAATAAACATTATTATGCGTTAAAACTGCTGCATCTCTATCAATTCTCATAGTTAAACTTCCATTGCTCAATCTGTTTAGTTAAGAGTAGGAGTAGCGCATATATCATTAACTTTTGTTTTTTTACTTTTATTCACCGCCTCAAACACATTGCTTCCTAAATATTATTGAGTTACAAGTCTCTGTGTTCGACCTTGGATCATCCCGAGAAACTTGCGTTCTCATTATACTTGACGAGAGAGCAAGAAAACTTATGACAGGAACACATGGTCATCGCATACATGTTTAAACGCATATTGTATATTTTCTAGTCCAACGAATGACCATCGACGCATAGAGATCAAACCATAGCATAAGACAAGCATATTTATTTTCCTCTCCCTTTCCTGAACGAAACAATAACACTTATACAAAACCTCAATGAAACAAGAAAAACATGCTTTCATTCACCCTTAGACTATAACACTTAGAATAAAAGGATGATGCATGAGAATGCTCATTGCATGCAAAATATAACTCTTATATTTCATGATGCATGCGCATGCTTTCAAGTAATTTCTTCATGCAATATTATAACATTTATAATACATGATGCATGAATAATTGCACAACCTAAGGTGGGTTTTAACTATATGGCAAACACTTTGGCATATAAGTACCATATATCACATGTATAAACAACCAATGTTGATTAACCGGGTAAAATTGTCTTAAAATCACAAAAATAAAGCTAATTATTACAAAGACAAGGAGTCTCCGGTTCAAATAGGCGAACCGAATCTTGAACTGCTCGGGCAAAGCATCGCTTTTCCAACCATCGTGTACTAAGCACCCCGCGATCGTCTACACGATAAAATAAATGCTTTGCTCTATCGCTTACCAGTGCTCCTAGAGCTGAACGATCGTTTAGCATTAACTACACAATCGTCTAGAAAAATCTAAACGATCGTTTAGCTATTACTACACAATCGTGTACCTTTACTAAGCGATGAAGCCTAAGGTACATGATCACTTAGCGCGCTCCGCACAACGCCCGCCTTCTGCGATCGTCTAAACGACTATGATGCCGCAAAGCACCATCGCCAAAGCGATCGCTTAGCTAGCCCCTCCATATCGCATACACGCGATTGCATAGGTAGTAACTAAGCGATGAAGCTTGCTAACTATACTATCGTCTAGCACGCGCCTTCTATTAAACGACGAGCATCGCATGCTCCCACTACGATCGTCTACCTCTAGTGCCTACGCAATCAGGCAATCAACGCTACGTGATAGAGTAAATGATTTACCCCAACTCTTAACATTAGCTAAACAATCGTTTAGAGAATACTATACGATCGTCTAGAAAAATCTAAATGATCATTTAGTGAAATCCCAATAATCGTTTACCTGAGGCTACACGATACGACCAACGCTTGGTCTTCTTCTTCATTGAGAATCGCATCTCCATGCTTCGAAGCTTCATCATGAATGACTCGACGAACTCAAACTTTTTGAATTACAAACTCAATTGCAAAGTTAATTATGCCCAAAAACACAAGGACCCTTACAAATTAACACTTTGTAATACCGAAAGCTTTAACAAAAGGCAATTAAACATGAAAAATTCATCAACGTAACCACAGATGTAGAAAACGATTAACCCTAAATGCAAAAACCCACTGCGACTGTAAAATGAGTTCAAAACAACGTTGTAATTTGGAATTTCAGAACAACGTGGCTCTGATACTAATTGAAGGAAATTGAACTCGAGATTTTCATAAGCAGCGGAAATAAAATCATTCCAAACTACAATCATGTATGAACATTACAAATTACAGTCGAAACAAAACAAACGGTTATACAATTAATATAGAAATTACAGCATGAACAACAAATGAACAAGGAAGAACTCTACGAACATTTGTCGTCTCATCTCCACGCTGCTTTGCGCACGAATGCTGGAACAACAACAACCTCGAACGCTCGATCTACACGATCGCAACACAGCACAACACTTCGCGCTCGAACTCAGTGATCGCTATGGTCACGAACTCCTCTGGAATATGAATGGCCTCCACAGAACCTCGACGTTGTTGAGTTTAGTATGACACCACCAAGAAGGCTACCTTGGTATTCTCGGTGTAAGAATCCAGAGGGTGGGCTCTGTTTGGACTTGGAATGAGGCAGACGAAGGAGGAAATACTGATCGTGTACACGACTGACAAATGGAAGATGGCGGAGACCTATCATATAGGTGGATGCCCAATCGTTTAGCTAAAGCTATGCAATCGTCTAGCAAAAGCTATGCGATGGTTTATCTCAGTGTCTATCATCTACAAACACTACACGATCGTTTACTTTGGGCAAACGATCGTCTAACAAAAGCTATGTGATCATTTAGTAAATACTGTACAATCGTTTAGCTCGCCACTGCACGATCGTTTAGCTCGCCCAAGTTGTCATTTAGTAAATCTATATTTACTTGACGACTACCGTGAGATCCTTTTTGCAAGAGAGAAATCTCAAAAAACTTTTTATGAACACTTACTAAAATTAGGAAAACCATTTTTCTTTTAACTCACGGTTACCATGAAAATCCAATAACCATCCACTCAATTGGTTATTAAAGAAAAAAATTAATTATCTAATAATTAATATTATTATAAATATAAATGATAACCAACTTATCATACTATATTTATAATCTATAGTTTTAATATTTCATCTCATGAAACATATAAACCATAATTCCTTTTCTATTCCATGGTACTTGATGTAAATCTCATTTACATCAATCCTCCACTAGATGTATCTCATACATCAAACTGATTATATCATATATAATCAAAATACCTCTTGTCAATTTGAACATTTGAAATCAACACCAAGAAGTGATCCTCAACTGAATCCATTGAGCTACCAAGGGGGCCTCATGGACCTGTAGCTCGAAGTTCCAACGGTACATGAATGACTGACTAAACTCTTTAGTCACAGGATTGACCATCCATTAACTGCCAAGCAGTCCACTAAAGACCAACAGTTGAATTCTCCTTACTACAAATATATTATATGTCTATCTTAACCAATCAGCAGTGCGACAACCCTTCACAGATCGCTCGTAAGTATAGCTGGGCTAATAACCGTTATGCCCCTGTAGTTATATCTGTCTCCTTAAGTACCACTGATCTTTCTAATGAACATAAGTCATAGTCCTACTATGACTGAGTCTTCTCTTCCAAACAGAAGTTGTGGCCACTGTGTTCAAGCCCCCGAATCAACCCTTAAGGGAGAAATCTCTCTACTTATTCCTGCTTCGGGAAAGAAGTGAATTCCATCTTGTAGATTGAGTTCCCAACTCCCAGATTAGACAAGTCCCCAAAAAGGAGGCATGTTGAGTTGGCAATTTGCCAACTTTGTCCCATACTAATCAAAGAATCGCCCTCAAAGGCAGGAGTTCCCAAAACACTCAAGATTAAGGTCGTGTCACCTATGGTCATTTAGGTGAGTAAGTCTCTAGTATCAACGACATTATATAAACAGTCTAATCATCTCGTATTCCAGGTCTTATACAAACTCTTTATATAGGACACATCCGGTCTCACCGCATGTCTCCATATGAATGGTCAGAATCTATCATCTGTAGTAGTTTACAACACTTGCAAACCTCTACAAAGCGGGCTGTATCCATAGTATCACCAAGATCAGGTATCCCACTTTAATTCTTATACTACAGACCTATTTAGGTTATCACTTAAGGCATGATCCACTTGTATATCACATATACATTCTTAAGTTCACATAAGATAACCAAGGAGCTTTGTGGATATGAGTAAATGCCAGAATTAAATAACACTTATTTTATTCATTAAACAATGTGTATCTTTACAAAACAACGAGACTCCGTGAGAATTAGGACACCAATCCAAACAGTTAAACTTCGCTGTAGAAGAGAGGACTCAGCCATAGTAGGACTATGACTTATGTTCATTAGAGGGATCAGTGGTACTTAAGGAGTTAGATGTAACTATAAGGGCATAACAGTTATTGGTCGAGTTGTACTTACGAGCGATCTGTGAAAGACTTTTGATTGGTTAAGATGGACACATAATATATCTGTAGTAAGGAGAGTTCAGGTGTCGGTCTTTAGTGGAATGCCTGGTAATTAACGGATTATGGATTCCATGACTAAAGAGTTTAGTCAGTTATTCACGTACCGTTGGAGTTTCGAACTATAGGTCCATAAGGTCCCCTTGGTAGCTCAATGGATTGAAGTTGAGGATCACTTTTTGGTGTTGATTTGAAATGTTCAAATTGACAAGAGGTAATTCGATTATATATGATATGATCGGTGTGGTGTATGAGATACATCAAATAGAGAGTTAATGTAAATAAGATTTACATTAAGCACCATGGAATAGAAAAAGAGCTATGGTTTATATGTTTCATGAGATGAAATATTAAAACTATAGTTTATAAATATAGTATGGTAAGTTGGTTATCAAGTATATTTATAATAATATTAATTATTGGATAATTATCTATTTTCTCTAATAACCAATTGAGTGGGAGGTTATTGGTGGTTTCATGGTAACCGTAAGATAAAAGAAAAAATATTTTAAGATAAAATGAAAAATGTTTTCCTAAATTTATAGGTTGTTGAAAGAGTTTCCACTCTCGAAATATTACTCACGGAAAAGGTTGTCAAGTTAATAAGATTTACTAAATGATAGCTTGGAGAGACTAGACGATCGTGGAGTGTTTCTACACAATAGATACTCAGCTGGCCGATTAGTTAAACGATCGTGTAGCTTCTGCTAAATGATCGCATAACTTTTGTTAAACGATTGGGCATCATCTATACGATAGACCTCTGCCATCTTCTACTGGCTCAATTGTTTACACGATTGTTCTCTTCCATTCTCTACCTCTAACCAAGTCCACATAGAGCCCACAGTTATGGATTCTCACACCGAGAATACCAAGGTAGCCATTATGGTGGTGTCATACTCAACTCGACATCAGTCGAGGATATGTGGAGGCCGTTTCTTGCGTTCGTTGTGTTCGTGACCTTGGTGATCGTTGTGTTCGTGGTCGCGTTTATTGTGCACTAGAGTGGTCGTATTGTTCAAGTGTTCGTGTTGCTATCTTGCTGTGAATGAGTGTACGTGATTGAGGGATTTTGAAGATGAGTCTTCAAAGATATGTGAATTCTTTCCCTTGATCGTTTAGTAAAGCATGTTGAAATTTCGTTTTATGCATGACCGCATGTTTCCATTTCTGGTACTGTAATTGTGTTGTTCATATACGATTGAAATTTGGAACGATCTTTCTACTACTCATGGAAATCCTCATGTCCGATTGAAATTCAACAAGACAAAGGTTTCATTCTCATCACTAATCTTCTCGCCAATGCTCTTGAACTCAGAAACTATCCTCTTAAACTCATCTAGATTGTCTGATAGTGGCTTGGCAGAATCCATCTTGAAAGTGAGGAAATTCTCCCTTAGATACATCTTGTTGGGGGAGATACTTGGTTGCAAAAAGACCTTCTAGCTTGACCCACATCTTGTAGGCCGTGTCTTGATCAATCACCTGTCTCAAGATGCTGTCTCTGAGATTAAGAACCAGAGTCCTATAGGCTGTAAGCTCCATGTCTTTCTTTTCTTGAGCTGTTAATGTAGGTGGCAAAGTCGACGGGTCTAGAAGGACATTGTGAGCTCTCTGTTGTCCAAGAATAGCTTTGATTTTGGCTTTCCACAAACCAAAATCACCCTTTCCCGTCGAACTTCTCTATTTCATACCTTGCAACAGCCATCATTGATCTGATCGAGTATCGAGACTAAACTTCTTGAGTATCTTGAGGCTCCAAGAATACTGACCTTGATGATCTTCAAATGCTTTGATACCACAAATTATTGGGTTATTCAATCTTCTATAGGCCCATATACTCAAGATCAACACTGAAATGATGAAGAAAAGGCTAAGAAAGATTCTGCCAAATCCTCACTGCTGAATACTCGATGCTCGATGCGAATTTCCTTCTTTGATTGATGAGTTTCTGTTCAATCCTCGATGGAACTTGATGAGAACTGATTAATACTCGATCCTACTTTATGAGTCTTGATCTTTACTCGATGTGACTCGAAGGCAGAAACCACTGACTCGAAGCTACTCGATAGATGAAATGAATGCACCATTTAACTCAATACTCTGGATTCGATACGATTTGGAACGAGATTGTATGGCGTGTGATTTGCAGAAAGATAATAGTCAATCGAACAAAGAAGATAAAGACAAGAAGAAGAAACACAGAGGTTTATGTGGTTTGACAAGAATGCCTACGTCCACGAGAAGATTCAAGTTTTTTTACTTAGAAGATTGTGTACAACTTTTGTTTGTTTATAGAAAAATAGGAAATGATGAACTTAACACTCTCTAACTCTCTATTTTGTTTGTCCGATCAAAAGTATTTATAATGTATACCAACTGACCATTACAAGCAAAAGTTAGTTATAAACAACAAATAAGCTGAGGTATTTGAGTCACAACTTCTTCATAGACCTTAGTTACCCCAATTGTTTAGAACTTCCGATTTATGCCTAGCCGAACAAACCAAACTATTATTTAGAATTTCATATTTATGCTTTACCACATCACACCAAACAACATAAAATTTCCAAAACATCAGTACAAATTTATTGAAACAATCTCAGATACAAGAAAATTTGGGGGTTTTTATCATAAATAGCGTTATGTAGAAGAATTTGCAATTGAACCTCGAAATCTAAAATCTCCAGTTGTAAACATGCAAAAGTGATAAAAAAAAAAAAAAAAAACTAGTATTCGCCTCCTGAATTGTTTGAACCGGTGACGATGCTCACAAATGTTAAATTGATGCACATCACTGTGGAATAAAGAAAAGATTGAAAATTTGAAGCTCAAACCAGTTGGAATGAAGGAGAAGTTGTAATTTTGGATCGGTTCGCAAGCAAGCTCGAACAAAGGAGAAGAGTGACTGGACAAAACACAATCATAGGCAAAGGAGAAGAGTATGCAAAAAACCTAGTCGAACTTGAAGAAGAAGAAGGAAAAGAGTGAACGGAAGAGGAGAATGATAGAGTTGAGTGAAAGAGAAGGTCCACGAGAAGAATGAAAATGCAGTTGAATGCCAAGTTGGAGGAGAAAATCGATTGCAAGAAATGAAAATCGTGTGGCACCCTAGCAAAGAAGAAGCAGAGAACTAAAGTAAAAAAAAAAAAGTGCAATGTGTTTATTTGGGGAAGGAAATTTTCACGCGCGCCTAAAATTTTTAGATTCCATTTTTTTTTACAACATTTTATTACACATGCTATATTGAGATGTTATTAGAAAAGTATATTTGTTGCATACAACAAATAACACAAAACTTATTGGTGATTGGTAAAAAAGAAAAAGAAAAATAAAAAACTAGGCACAAGGCAATTTAAATTCTTTCATCCTCTGCAAGTTCATGATAAGAGCTAATTCTTTACTAGCCACTTCTCATTACAAAAAACTGTAAAATCAAAAAGAAGGTTTGAGATACAAGACTGTAAAATCAGCAAACAAAAAATAATTCGTGCTTCAATTTTGAGAAAACAAAAACCAAATGCAAGAGCTAACTAAACGTAAAGACTAAAAAAGGTCATCATTCAAGTGCATGTTGAAATGATATTTCAATTGAAGAACCTAAGAAAATTAAGATGAAAAGCTTAAAGTTAAGGACCTATAGCCCTCAGATTCTGATTTAAATTTGACCAAAATACAAATAGATTGCTGAAGGCAAATGACAAATAGATTGTTTCATAGTTTCACTATTTTCACTGCTTTTGCTTGATTTACGCTTTGGAATATTCTTTTATTCAACAAAAAATCACTAAACATGCATTGATCATATTTTGCACCCACGATAGATGCTGGTAGTATTCCATCATTTGAATAGAAAATGCAGCATAAAAAGCTGAAATAGATATAGATTTAAGAAAACATAACAAAATGTTCATGTCTTACTATATAAAGTGGTGAGATCAAGTTCATCAATTGGAAGATATCTGTTGGATGGGAAATGGTGGCTGGGTTATGCACGCAATCATGTTTGGTACATGGCTTAAGCTATGCGTTTATGTTCATGCGTCGGAGGTCATGTGTTGGAATGGAAATATGCGTTAAACTAGTATGCAATGACCACGCGTTCCTATCACAAGTTTTCTTACGTTCGCGTCAAGTATAACGAGAACACAAGTTTCTCGGGTAATCCGAGGTCGAACACAGGGACTTGTCATTCAATAATGCTTGTGAAGCAATGCGTTTGAAAAAGAAGAAGGTTAATGGATTACACACTACTCCTACTCCTAACTAAACAGATTGAGCAATGTAAGACTTGCGATGAGAATTGGTAGATACACAACAACTATTAAAGCATACTAATGTTTATTATCTTAAATCGCTTGAGTAATCCCAGCTCGTCACATTAACGTATCGCACACCTCTCGGTAGTCAGCCGCATGATTATATCTCTATAGTGCATGGTTGTATCGAGCATAAGATTGTGCCTATCTCTAGGAACAATGCATACTTTGCTTTAGTGTGTTCCATCTCTTATCTTCTCAGGCAGTTAGACGCGGCTAATTAACTTATAGACAAGCATTGCAACAACCCATTGACAAGCGTTGCTACAGGCTTTCACCAAGCAAAGAGGATTAACTCACTATACTGGCATAACGCACACCTCTCGGTGGGTTGCTACATGTGTCATATCTCTAGGCTACATGATTAAGTATGCAATCGCCTTTGATAAATAAACGATGAAGGTAAACGATGATAAAGATAAAGATGACAAAGAAGATGGTAGTGAAGGAATCAAGATATGCATTGATTACAAAATGTCTTAATATCTTAAGCTAAAATGTAATACAATACAGAGGTTAGAGGAGAAATGAAAGACTCTACGTCAAGGCTGTTGGTGGTGCCATGGATGAATGGTGGAGATGTCTCTCTCGAGCTCTATCTCCGGCGAAAGCTCCGATCGTCACTCGGTCTAGTTTGTGGAGATGAAGAATTCTCACTGAAAATCTCGCTCATGCTCTCATCTGTGATCACAAACCTCTGCCTTGAGACAAAAGTTTGGATGTCTTGAAATGAAAGTCCAATGGGCTATTTATAGAGTTTAAATGCCGACAACTACCATAATTGCGTTATGTCTCACTGCTGCCTTTGTTGCGGTATGGGCAATGTCACATCATCTTATCTTGTTGATACTCCCAAAGTATGTGTTCGAGCTTGATTCAATTGAAGTATCAACGCATTCTACCCATCTTGCGATCATCCTTTTATTATGGTTATCACTCCGTGGCCGCAATCTCCCAGTGATTACCGCATTCGCTTAATCACCACAACTTCCATGCGATGGACGCATGCGATCACCGCATGCGTTCGTCTATGCGATAGCTCGACTTTCAGCGTATGCGTTTGTTTTTGTGGTCGTCTGGCTTCAGCGCATGCGTTTGATTGCGATTGTTTATTTCCAGCGCATGCGTTTGATTCCTGCGATAGCTACAAAAATAGATACTTTGGCAAGGAGTAATGCATAATAGTGGAGTCAGTGAGGATTTAGGCGTTAATCGACGCAAAACTCAATTTTTCACAAATTCTAAGTATTATCGTCGCATTTTCTACTTATTAACCCTCATAATTCTAAATAAAAGGCTTATAATAACTGACATTTCTGCCAGTTATCAATATCCTGCCATCAAGTTCATCAAATCTCACTTAGAACATTTCCTCCACAATCTCAACTAATAAAAATAACTATACCTTTAAATCTCTGTAGTATACTTCTTTATCGTGGCAATAATCTACACCATCAATTAGTTTTTTGGAAGTATTTCCTAGATTCAACTTCCACTAAGTTGTCCCACCTGAAGTCTCCATCTTTTAAGTGAAGAGACAAATGTAGTTGGTCTAAGTATAATTAAAATTTGCAAGGAGTTTCAAATATCAAAACAACAGCATGAATTTGGTATTATTCAAGTTGATGGACTGTCATTTTGAAACTAATTTTCCTTCAATAGCTCTGGTTGAATTGTGTGGTTAAGATCTTTTGGTTGAAGTATACCCTAGTTGTGATGCTGATTAAGGTGGTTGAAGGTTGACCTATTCCTTTAGAGTACCATTGGTTAATTGCAATGCTTCTCTTAAGGTGGTTGAAGGTTGAACTATTCCTTTACGATACGATTGGTTATACCAATATCAGGAGAAGTAGAAATTGTAAAAATTTATGACCCAAATAGCTCTCAATCCTTGACTATGAGTGACTACTTTCCTTGAAAATAAATCTTTATGAAATTTTATCTGATTCACGAACATGAATTGTTTCTAGAATAACTAAACTGTGGTTTCAAAGACAATTTTCTATCATTGATTTTATGTGCATTTATGATACTTGTAGTATGTTAAGTTGTTGGAGTTTATATTAAAATATGTTTTATCTTGAATTTATTGATAAGAGTATTTCGGAAACCTGTTTAAGCTACGAGATTTTCATGAAATAACTTGGTATGAAATGCTATTAATAAATACTATGGAAATGTCATGATTTATGATTTGCTATGGGTGTTAATAAAAAGTTAGAATGTTTTCCAGAAGAGTTATTAATTAGTACATCATTGGGTGAAACATTTGTGGTTAGAGATGTATATAAAGAGTGTATACTACGTGTTGATGGAAGTGAATTTTCTGCTGACCTAATACTCATAGGTATCCAGGAATTTGATATAATTCTAGGGATGAATTTCTTGTCTAAATATCATGCCTCTTTAGATTGTCATCGAAAGGAGGTAGCGTTTAAACAATTAGAAAAATTCGAAGTGAATTTTAAAGGTGACAGACGAATTCTACCTGCATGTGTGATCTCTGTACTGATAGCAGGTAAGATGTTAAGAAAGGGTTGTACTACTTACCTAGCTCATGTGATAGATAAACAGGTTGATAAGAAGTTGAAATTAGAAGATATACTAGCAGTACAAGAGTTCCCAAATGTTTTTCCAGACGATCTGTTAGGATTACCACCTGATAGAGAGATAGAGTTTGCCATTGATTTAGTGCCTGGAACAACTCTGATCTCCCAAGCAAAGAGTCGAAAACTCAACTACAAGAATTGGTGGATAAAGGTTACATTAGACCCATTGTTTCTCCATGGGGTGCTCCAGTATTATTCGTGAAGAAGAAGGATGGTAACTAAGATTATGTATTGATTACCGACAATTAAATAAGGTAACAATCTGTAATAAGTATCCTTTACCACAGATTTACGATTTATTTGATCAACTAAGGGATGCTTCGATGTTTTCCAAGATTTATTTACGGTCAGGGTACCATCAGTTGAAAATTAAAGAATCAGATATTCCAAAGATAACATTCGAGACACTATAGGCATTATGAGTTTTTAATCATGCCGTTTGGATTGACTAATGCACTTGTAGCATTCATGGATTTGATGGAAATCCTTACCTTGATCAATTTGTAATTGTGTTTATTGTTGATATACTAATCTATTCTAAGAGTAAGGAAGAACATGCTGAGCATTTGAGAACAGTGTAGCAGACATTACGAGATAGGAAATTGTATGCAAAGTTCAACAAATGCGAGTTTTGGCTCGAGTAAGTGATGTTCCTTGGACATGTGATTTCAACCAAAGGTGTTTTAGTGGATCCACAGAAAATAGAAGTAGTACTTAAGTGGGAGCAACCTAAGACAGTGATTGAGGTACGTAGCTTTCTGGGTTTAGTTGGTTATTACCGTCTCTTTGTTGAGGGATTTTTGAAGTTGACACTTCCATTAACAACTCTGACCAAGAAGAATGCTAAATTTATGTGGACGGAGGTTTGTGAACGGAGTTTTCAGGAATTGAAAAGGAGATTGGTTTCAGCACCTATTCTAACACTTTTAACACCTGGTGTTGAGTACGAAGTTTATTGTGATGCTTCTCACCAAGGTTTAAGGTGTGTTCTTATGCAGAAGGGTAAAGTGATAGCTTATGCTTCCAGGCAATTGAAAAAGAACGAGTGTAATTACCCAACACATGATCTAGAGTTAGAAATATTAGTGTTGGCACTAAAGATTTGGCGACATTATTTGTATGGGGGAAAATGTCGTATACTTACAGATCATAAAAGTTTGAAGTATGTCTTCAATCAGAAAAAGTTAAATATGAGGCGAAGAAGGTGGCTAAAGTTGATCAAGATTATGATTGTACCATTGATTATGATCCAGGTAAGGTTAATGTGGTAGCTGATGCTTTTAGTTGGAAGGCAATATGCCCAAAGGCTTCATTGAATGCTATCAGTTCATCTCTTATATGTGAACTAAAGGGTTGTAATGCAGTGTTCATAGAAAATAATCGAGGAATTTTAATTGCACAAATTCAGGTAAGGCCTATCCTAATTGATAAGATTGTTGAGGCATAGAAGAATGATGAAATGTTGAAGCAGATACGAAAAATAGTGGAGCAAGGTCATTAGACAGACTAGATATAAGAAACGATGAAGTTGTAATAAGATATAACCACGTATATGTTCCTAATAGGGCAGACTTAAAGAAAAAGATTTTAGAGGAAGGCCATAGCTCAGCCTATATAATACATCGAGGTAGCATTAAAATGTATCAGACTTTGAAACAGTTCTACTAAAGACCTAGGATGAAACGTGATATAACTGGATATGTATTGAAATGCATGATTTGGTAGCAGGTTAAACCTATCAGATAGAAAACAGGTGGGCTCCTAAACCCACTCCCAGTACCAGAATGGAAGTGGGAGCATGTTACCATGGACTTCTTGTTTGGATTTCCTCGCACTCAAAATGGTCATGATGGCATCTGAGTGATAATTGACATGTTGACAAAGACAGCGAGATTTTTACTAGTTAAAGCCACTTATTCCTTGGATAAGTTGGCTAAAATGTATGAGAGGTTGTTTTTCTTTATAGAGCATCAATATCAATTGTTTCTGACAGGGATTCAAGATTCACGTTGAAGTTTTGGCCAAGCTTGCAATAGGCTCTTGGTACTAAACTTAAGTTTAGCACAACCTTCCATCCCCAGACAGGTGGGCAGTCAAAGCGAACTATTCAGACTTCTGAAGACATGCTTCGAGCCTGTGTGATAGTTAAAGGGCAACTAGGATTCTCATCTTTCACTAATGAAGTTTGCATATAATAACAGTTATCATTCTAGTATTGAAATGGCTCCATATGAAGCTTTGTATGGGAGGAAATGTAGAACCCCAGTATATTGAGACAAAGTTGGTGAAAGGAAGTTGCACGGTTCAAATTGGTGCAAATCACTACTAATACTATTAAGATCATTAGGGAGAAACTTAAGACGACCCAGGATCACCGGAAAAGTTATGCTGACAAACGTCATTGAGAGTTGGAATTTGAGGTGGGTGATAGAGTTTTTCTGAAGCTTTCTACTTGGAAAGGAGTGCTATGCTTTGGTAGGAAAGGATAACTGAGTCCGAGGTATATAGGACCATATGAAATCCTGTAATGCATAGGACCATCAGCCTACCGTTTGGCATTGTTAATGGTGCTTTCTAGGATACATGATGTTTTCCATGTGTCGATGTTGCGTAAATATATTTCGGACCCGTCTCATGTTCTAGAATCAAAACCGCTGCAACTTAAGGAAAAACTATCCTATGAGGAAGAACCTGTACAAATCTTAGACAGGAACGAGCGGGTATTGAGAAACAAGATGATTCCACTAGTTAAAGTGTTGTGGAGAAATCATGCAGTGGAAGAAGCAACTTGGGAAAGTGAATAGTAGATGAGAGCCAAATACCCTTAATTTTTCTCCTGATGAATTTTAGCTGAATATCGAGGACGAAATTCATAAAAAGGGGTACTAACTTCTAAGCTTTTGTCCCTTTTCCTCTTGTTTATACTTAAGATTAACTTAGATAAGTAGGCTTAGTATATACCTAAATGGATAACTTGGATTGTATGACCTAAGAAAGTTTTGATGCTTAATGTTAAAGTTAAAGTTGGAAATTATTTGACAAATGCAAGTTCTTTTAGAAACGTATTAATACTTGTTATTGTTGGAGCCACTTACCACTTAACTAGTGAATAGGAGTTGTGTTTGGATAAGTGTTACAAGGAAAGAAAAATAAAATTTTTTGGGAAATACAGTTTGGCCGAGAGGAAAGTTAGACTAATTTGGCTTGGAAAATCATTTTTGGATTAAATTCCTCAAATCTAAAAATAATTTAGTTTAATATGTTATTTAGGGCTACAAAGGATATAGAAAAATGAATAAAAAGCATGTAGTAGGTCAAGAGAGCAGCTAGTTGGATGGTTTGGATTGGAGGAAATAGTGTGCAACTTCAGCCAGAAACTTAAGGTCTGAAGAAGATGATGGTTCTCCCAAACCACTCGTGTAAAAGCTTCCATTTTCAAACAAAATTAAAGCTCATTAAGCTGGGAGTGTAGCCTGGGGCTACCAAAGTTATTTGAAGTAGAAAAAGTGGAGAAATAGTGAAGATAGTGAAGGCTGTCCGTAAAATTGGAAAATCCAAGCAAGGTGTAGTCTAGGAAAGATTTTGAGCTATAGAAGACGAGTTAAGAGTTGAAACTTTGAGGTTAGTTAGTATAAAGGTTTATTAACATATTTTATGAAGGTAGTATGTGTAAATTTTAACTTTAAGTTGAGTTAAAATATGGTTAAAGAGAAATTAGTGCTTTCGACAGGGTAGCAGCCCAAGGCTACTAGTCCACCAGTGCGTTTTAGCCCACCCAGCCCTGGACACCCACGGCCAACCTCTCCCACCCACACCCACAGCTAGCGCCCATGCCCATTTTTAGTGCCTGATTTTGTTTTTTTTTTAAAAAAAATTTTGGGTGTTGGTGAGAATTTTTTAAGCTCGATTAGAAGTTTCTTGATATTTTGAGCCTAAATCAAATACCTTTGAACTAAAAAGTGATTTTTGGGACATTTTGGGTAATTTGAGAAAAACGGACTGAATGAGAAAAATGTGAATGTTTAGAAGTTAAACGGACTGAAGGGCTGTTTAGGATTGATTTGACCTCCACTGAGTGTTTAGTAACCTTGGGACTTTATTTTAGGTCAAATTGAAGTTGGAAAGGCTTATAACCTGAGGAGCTCATACCAGTGATTGTGAGTGGTTTATTTTTTTAATGTTTTGATATAGAAACTAATTATATATGATAGTATGCTATGATTCAAGAAATGTGATGGCATGATATGTGTTACTTGCTTAATATTTAGAAAATGTTTAAATCATGATTTATAAACTCTCGTTGGTTTTATATGAGCTTGATTTAACAAAATGTAGTTTAGAATCAGAGTTTACATAATTTTGATCTGTATCATTTTATATGAAAACCTCTTGATGGTGGATTCAAGATTGTTGAATGGTTGTAGAAATGGTTTCAAACTACTGATTCTTGTACCTGAGAGATGGTTATTTTTTTGTGCTACTTGAATATGTTTCAGTAGCACCCCTCAGGCGATCAGGGGGCTACCAAGGTCGATGTGGCCAGAGTATACCAAGAAGTCCAGAGAAACCTGTGCCTGTAACGCCATCCAGGCTATCAGGGGGCTATCACCAAGGTCAAATGTGGCCAGAGTAAACCGGGGAGTCCAGAGTAACTTGGGTCTGTGGTGTGTATCTATACTTAGCCTTGAGGCAACTCTGCATGCACGTATGACCTTGTGATTTGGTTTACTCCGCGGGCGGCATTCTTTGTTTAGAGTAACCCGCCATTGTAAACGAGTATTTGGGTACGAAGTTGGTGTGGTTTTCTGATAACGTCTGAATGTTTTATAATGTGCTTATAAGAGTTTATCATGCCACTATTTTAGTAGCACGTGTTTGAGATGTTATTGAATCTTTCATTCTTTGCCAATTTTTTCTGAACGATATGATAAACCTTATTGATGATTTAGAAAGTGATAACATATGTTTATATTTAATTACCACTCCCAGGATATTAGCTCATGCTTTTTCAATGTTTTATGTTTCCCCCCCAGGTAGCGTTAAAATTCTAGAATCGAGTTGAGCTATTTACTACTAAACGACGAGAGTCTCCTGCTACATTGTAGGTCTACATGTTTGAAGCCCTGTTGTAATTAGTTTGCATATCACAAACCTTATGTATTTGAGTTTTGGGAGCGTGGAATAAAAAGAGTTGTTTGTTGTGTAGTGTTTGAAAGTGTTGTGTTGTAATTAAACTTTGTTCATGGTTTGTATATAACAAAAGATGGAAAGCTCGTGAAACGTGTTTTTGAATGTCATGATATGGAAAACGTTAAGTGGAATTAAGTGTATTAAAGGACTATTGTGTAATTGTTCAGGTTTAGTCACAAGTTGGGCTCGTTAGTCGGGTGCTAAATGTCATTAAGGGAGGTGATGTTTAGCATCCTCACACCTTTTTTGTGGATCAGGGGGGTAATCTAGGAGGGGGTGTTACAAGTATCAATATACAATACAATAAAATAGGGCATATATTATATCCAATAAAATCTCTCACTTGCCCTACCTTAGATGACTCATATCTCGTAGACCTAGACCCTCCAAATGACCGTAAAAAACTTTAGCCATGAGAGCCTTTGTAAATGAATCGGCAATATTGTGCTTCGAGAAAACCTTTGTGATGATTACATCTCCCCATTTCACAATCTCTCTGATAGGATGATACTTGTGCTCTATATGCTTTCCACGTTTGTGGCTACGAGGCTTCTTGGAGTTTGCCATAACACCACTATTATCACCATAAAGTGTGATAGGTAAGGACCTATTTGGAACAACTTTTAAATATATGAGAAATTTTTGAGCCAAACGACTTTCTTAGCAGCTTCACAAGCCGTTACATAGTCTCCATGGTGGAATTCGCAATACAACCTTGCTTAATGATGTGTCATACTATAGCTTCTCCATTTAGAGTGAACATTGATCCTGATGTGGGTATTCTTGAATCCTTATCAGTCTGAAAATCAGAGTCAGTGTATCTTGTAAGGATCAAATCCTTAGCCCCATACACAAGCGTATGGTTTCTCGTTCTCATAAGATATTTGAGAATAACTTTAATTGTTGTCTAGTGATCAAATCTTGGATTGGATTGATATCTACAAATTACTTTCAATGCATGGAAAATGTCGGGTCTAATACATAACATGGCATACAAAAGGATGCATAGAAAATCTATCTCATCTCCTCAACCTCTTTAGGTGTCTTAGGACATTATTCCTTAGACAAGATAATTTCATGCATGAAAGGTAACAAACCCTTCTTGGAATTTTGCATCAAATATCTAACAGACACTTTGTCAATATAGGATGCCTAAGACAAGGCTAGTGAGTTGTTCTTTTGATCCCTTATAATTTGGATCCCTAGAACAAATTGTGCTTCACTCAAATCTTTCATTTGGAATTAAGCAGCTCATCATTCTTTAATGGTAGTCATATAACCTACATCTTTCCCAATGAGTAGGATATCATCCACATATAACATAAGAATAGTTACTTTATTGTTGATGATCTTCTTGTAAACACAAGGCTCATCAACATTTTGATCAAAGTCGTAAGATTTGAATGTAATATTAAACCTAATATTCCAAGATTAAGATGCATATTTCAATCCATAAATAGACCGATTAAGCTTGTAAACCTTCTGCTCTGGACCTTTTCGATGAATCCCTCTGGTTGGATCATGTAGATGGTTTCGTCAAGATTATCATTAAAAAAGGCAGTCTTGACATCCATTTGCCATTTCTTATAGTCATAATATGTGGCAATAGATAAAAGAATCTTGATAGACTTAATCATAGCAATAGGTGGGAAAATTTCTTCATAGTCCACTCTCTCAACCTGGGTATAACCCTTTGCTACTAGTCTAGGCTTAAAGATTTGCACCTTTCCATCTACACCCAGTTTTCTCTTGTTCATCCATTTGAAACCTATGGGTTTAACTTCATCAGGTTGATCTATAAGTTTCCAGACAAAATTGGAGTATATAGACTCCATTTCTTGATCCATGGCTTTGATCCATTCATCTTTGTCAACATCAATCATTGCCTTCTTGTAAGATGATGGATCCTCGACCGTATCATCTAATATGACGGTTTGAGTTTCTATTAAACCCAAAGCGAGTGGGTTAGGTTACAATCCCCCCACTACGTCAAGGGTCTCTCAAAACTTGAGAAGGATGTGTTTGACTAGATGAAGCAACATCAACACTCTTGTTGAACTGCTCGCCCCTTCAAGAATTCTTGTTTAAGCTTCAGTTGTTTCTCTGGAAATTTCATTTAATATGATTTGGCTCTTTGGCTTTTATTCTCTAATGTTATTTTCTTCTAAGAAAGTAGCATTTTTCGATACAAATACTTTACTTTCTTTTGGATCGAAGAACATACCACCTCTTGTTTCTTTATAATAACCTACAAATAGGCATAATCTTGAATATGGTTCCAATTTCTTTAGATTTTTCACAAGCACATGTGCTGAACATCCCCAAATACTGAGATGTCGTAAACTACTTTTACGACCTCTCCATAATTCAGAAGGTGTTTCAGTAAATCTCTTTGATGGAACCTGGTTTAAAAGGTAAGTTACAGCCTCCACTGCATAACCCTAGAACGAGATAGGTAGACAAGCATAACTCATCATAGAGCAAACCATGTCCAATAGGGTCTATTTCCCCTTTCTGATACACAGTTTTATTGAGGTGGGCCAGGTGTTGAGAATGGAGATGTGATTCTATATTCTATCATATAATTATGGAATTCAAATATCTATGTACTCTCCACCTCGATCTGATTGAAGTGTTTTAATATTTTTATCTAACAAATTTTAAACTTCAGCCTTATATTGATGAACTTTTCAAGTGTGTCAGACTTATGTTGCATTAGATAAACATGCCGATATCTTGAATAATCATCAAAAAAAGAGACAAAATATTCAAACCTTCCTCTAGCTTTTACACTCATCGGACCACAAAGGTCTGAATGTATAAGCTCCAAGAGTTCTTTGGCTTTATAATCTTTTCCAGTAGAAGGTCGTTTTGTCATTTTTTCCTCTAGACAAGATTCACATACAGGTAAAGAATTTTATTCTAACTCGTTTAGAAGTTCATTCTTAACTAACCTCTCAATCCTACTGAGATTAATGTGACCTAGTCTTAGATGCTAAAGATGAACATTATCTTTAGAAGAAATTTTTCTCTTCTTAGTTTTAGTGGATGCAGTGTTGGACATTTCAATATTGTGGAGCATTTTAGATATGAAAGGCCTTAGTACATATAAATTGCTTTCGTTTGTCGCAGAACAAATATCAATACAAATATCAATCCCGAATAAAAGATACATTATAAAAGTGTTCTAACAAACATAAAATTGAAATCAAGTTCCTTTTAAATTAGGAATATAGTAAACATTGTCTAACAACACAACCTTGATTCAAAAAATAACTTCAAACTAACTGCAACCGCCAAGACAACCTCTCCTACTCCAACCTGTAGAGTCATTTCTCCTGCTACCAGCTATTTCTAGAAACTAGTTTCCTGCAAAAAAAATACAAACGTTACTAGTGATTTCTGAATCAAGTACCTAAGTATAGATATCATTTTCCACCAAACACATTTCTAGAACCAGAAAATCATATTTACCTTCCTTTTCCTTCTTTTTCTCGGCCAAATATATTCGGCAATTCCTTTTTTTTAATACCCATCTTGGTTGCAATGTTAACAGGTTCCTATTGCAACTTTATTCTTCTTGCCCTTTTGGGCAGCAACAACATCGGTGGCTTTATTCTCCTTTCCACCTTTTTTCTTTTTCCACTTATTCACACTAGATGAAAAGGGCGACATAGATTTAGTTCCAGAGGTTGAACCTCTGATAAAATTTTTCATATTGAAGAAGACAACATTTACCTCTCCATTATTTCTTTTGGCATTCATCAAAGACTCAAACATCTGTAGCTCATTAAGAAGGGTGGTAAGATTGTAGTCAATTTTGTTTATAACACAATTACTATGGAATTACAGAAAGCTACCTGACAACGATTGCATGATAAAGCTCACCTGACTAGGCTCAGCGATATGGAAATGGTTCATCATGTTAAGGACATGCTCCCTAACAAACGATCCTTCAACCATCTGCGCACTGAATATGAACTTAAGGGCATCGTACATGGCTTGTGAGGAAGGTTTTCCAAAAATGTCACACAATGATTCCATGATCTAGTGTGTAGTGATCATGGTCTCATGCTTTTTGGTCAAGACTTCAGATAAGCCTGTCAAAATATAGACATTTGCCTTATCATTGGCCTTTGTCCACCTCTCATAAGCATCATGAACACTTTGTGATGCATCGTGCCTAGGGGCTGGAGGACATTCTTGCGTGAGAACGAATTTAAGACCATCCACGACTAAAACTATATTCATCATATTTTTTCAGTTAATATTTTGGCACCAAGCAAAGTAACGATTGAGCTAGACATGTTGATACAAAAACAAATTACTTATTTACACACTTGTGCAAAATTCATTTTTCATTTTAATCCAATAAGCTTAGCAAAGATTAATGAACTCCAACATCATTGAATTTTACAATGATACATTCAGTGATTTGGAATAAAAGTCACTTCAGGGTGTACAGTTATTCCTATCACTGAAGTGAAACACTCTCAATCAAATATTATCCCAAAATAATTCCTTATTCATATAATATTTAATTACCATTCATTTGGTCAATAATTTATTAACTTCCTTAATGCTTTATCGTAAGTGTAATCCTTCATTTTCAACCCTATAACCCTGCTTCAACCAGTCTGCCTCAGGGAAGAACATAATTGGTTATAGTGGTCTTATGCATTTCTAGAGTTTATAATGTCTTTCCCATGCAAATACCTTTCTAAAGGAAAGTGTACCCAAGGCACCACGAGGCCGGGCATGAAAGAAACATTACAAACTCGAAGGATACCACAAGATATGTTGTCACACGTCCTTCTCGCACTTACTATAAACACTTTCTCCATTCACCTTGATATTGACCTATGCAAATACGTTTCTAAGGGAGGGTGCGCCCAGGGCACCACGAGGCCGAGCAAGAATCTCGCCTTGTGAACTCCTTAGGAGAACATGAGTGGAAAAACGACATATCATATATTTCTTTTTCCTCCCACTAAGTGTTCTACCTTTTGGGTTTATTAACTTAGAAAAAGTACGCCTAAATTATTTTAACTAAATCCTTGTTAAATTCGCTTAATATAATGCTTATATTGAATAGTTTAACAATATGTGTTTTTATTCATTAAACTCTTTTAATGAAATTAATCACTTATTGCATACTTATAAAATATTCTCGCAATTCACCTTCTAGATCAGTTCTCAGGTAGAGGTGTTCTATTTTCGTTAGCTTAAGAACCCCAACCTAGACAGAATATTCCTTAGACAAAGGTCCCTTATGGGAAATTATTTTATAAATTTAATCTTTTAATCAAGTTCATTTTAATCCTATTAAAACAAATTAGAAGATTAACCTATTTCTGAAATTATAAACATTCTAATTTGTTATATATAGGAAAATTATTTAAATAGAAAGACTGAAAATATTTTCAAATATAGAAAAATGTCATAGTCTATCAGTGATAGACATTAATAAATATCTATCGGCATCTATTAGTGTCTAACACTGATAGACAATGAACATTTTGCTATATTTATAAATATTTTGGTTCATTTTACTATATTTAAAAACAACCCTATATATAAATATATATAACCATGCTAAAATGATTTTAACTCAACGACCTCTAGAATTTGAAGGTTAGATCCCCTATTTCCTCAATTGTTGTACTAAAAAAAAAAGAGAACAAACAAATTAGATAACCATCAATTATATATTTCACTATTATATTACAGATTATAAACTTATACTAACATCAAGTGTATCTCATTTATAAGAAAATCAAATATGCATCAAATATATATCACATTTATATAAAAAGTAAACATTTTGATTTCTTATATACATAAACTATATATACATATCAAAATGAACCTTTTAAAACTATAGAAACAAAAATAAATAAAATTAATCAAGATCCCATAATTTCTTAGGGATTGCAAGATAAGAAGCCAAAACCAAACATAATTCTTGGATCAATGGCTTGGGAGAAGAATATCAACTTTCAGAAATAGCGAGTTTTAAGAAGAGAGAACTAACAACGAAAGAAAATTTGATTGGATAAACTTTTTATTTTGAAAAATAAGAATACCAACCATTATGAGCAAGGTTTAAATATAATACTGACATTTGACAAAAAAATGTGGATGAATATATTGATAAAATTTTGATTTCAATGAATACTTTTAAAAATATTACAAACATAAAGAATGTATTTAAAATAATTATTTAAATTTTTAACTTTCAACAACATTACATAGTTAAAAATAAAAAAAAAAATCAATTAACCAAGGCCTTCATCACATCCACTACAAGAATTTTGGTTATTCCCGATGAAACTTATCCCAACATACAAAAAAAATTGGCAGATCCAACATATTCTGACGGTAAAAATAAGGGGTCGGGATAAAACGACATCCCGACAGTATACTAAGAAACTGTTGGGCATTCAACTACTCCCGACGGTCGCTCGAGCGATCATCAGATTTTAAACTGCTCCTGGCAGTTCTTGAGGGGCTTTCAGGGTTTCTATAACTTCAGCCAACGGTACAGAGAGGATCGTCTCAAGTTTTTGCCACCACCGTCGGACGTTCCAATCATCCCCCGACGATTCAAGAAAACCATCGGGAGTTCTTATTTTCACCCGACGGTGGTCAAAAAACCGTTGGGAAAGGTGTATAATATAAAAAAATATTTATTGGAATTTATAAGTTAGCCCAACGGGCATTTAACTGTCGAAATTTTGTAAATACGCCCGACAGCTATTGGTGACCATCGTGCGTTCCAATCATCCCACGATGGTCTGCAAAAATCGTTGGGAGTTCTTATTTTTGTTGGACGTTGGTCGATCACCCGTCGAACGAGGTGTGTAATATAAAAGAAATATTTATTGGAATTTGTAAAGTTAGCCCGACGGTTTGCATTTCATCGTCGGGATTTTGTTATTTCGCTTGAAGGTTCGCCTTTAATCGTCGAACTTGGAGACTTGTGGCAACGGTTGTTAGTCAATTGTCGGGCATTCTGTCAGGAAAAGGTATAATAAAAAAAGATTCTTATGGGAAATTGGGAAACTTTTGCCGACGGTTGTGTCAAAACACCATCGGGAGTTTGTAAAGTTCGCCCAACATTTCGATTGTCACAGTTGGAGTTCTAAGTTCTACCGATGGTCAGTCGTTGATCGTCAACAAAGATCCTTTATCCTGACGGTCTAGCAGATGACCATCGGGAAAAGCCCGATAAAAATCTTCCCTCTCCTTCCGTTTTTAATTTCTCTCCTTCCTCCGCTCGGCTTCTGCTTGTCCATAGGTGTCTTCTCTTCTCCTTCGTCCACTCCGATTTCTTCTTCTCATTCGTCCGCTCGTCGTGGTCGTCGTTCGCTCGTCGTGGTTGCCGTCCGCTTGCCATGGTCGCCATCCGCTCACAAGTAACTATTTTCTTCACTATCAATTTTACTATTGCTGCTTGTGATGTTAAACAAATTGGAGAACATTAGTCTTAATATTTTAATCATGGATTAAAATTCCCATGTCAGCATTCATCAGAAACATGAGATTAGATTAAGTTCAGTGATTTTGCTTAAGTTCGGTTTACTGTTTAATCTAGTTTTCACCAAGATTAGTTTGCTTAAGTTTTGTTAAGTGATTTTGATTGTGTACCGTAGAATTAAGTAATTTTCATTTTTTTCTAAAGCTTATTATTATTCCTATGGACTTTTTATTTTAAAAATGATGTAATTCAAATATAGAAGATGGGAATTTGAAGTTACCAACATACTTGACTACCTAAAATATGCTTTGGATCAACATTATTTCCTTTAAATTAGAAAAACATATTTTGAAAAATATTTTTGTTCTTATGATTTCATTCATATATTATATATTGAATATTGAATTCAAATGTTTTTCGAAGTTTTACTAACTTAAAATAAAGAAAAGTTGAATATAAACTAATATATGTCATTTTAGAATTTAGTAGGTAGTCCTAAACTAATTAAGAATGAATAAAGAGTGAATTAAGATTAGGAACAAGTTATCAACTGAGTATACAGAAGGAGTATATCGATTCCTTGAAGTTACAAAACTTCATGTTAACAAATCGAGGAAAACAAGATGTCCATGTAGAAAATCTATGGATGCAGTGTGGGAGCCAATAGATGGAGTTTAACGACATTTATTCATTAATGTAATTTCTCCATCGTATCATCAATGGGTATATGATGGAGACCCAATCGACTTGTCTAGGGGATATGGAAGTCACACATCTCAGTTGACACATGATGATGGATTAAGTACGATAGAGATGAATGTTATAGATGAAGAAAATGAAATTTTGAATATTATAAATGATCTACAGTGACCAATTGCTGATGTAAATGAAGAAGAAAATGAGGATGAGATGCATACCAATGCCCAAGAAAGAGATAACAATTCAAGCTTCTTTGATGACTTAATAAATGAAGCATGCAATCCGTTGTACCCTGGTTGTACAACTTTCTCTTCATTGTTGTTCTTGGTAAAGTTGATGCATATTAAGGTTCTTAGCTGTTGGACTAACAAATCATTTGATTTGTTACTTGAATTGTTAAAAGAAGCATTTCTCGTTGAAGAATATATACATAGTTCATTTTATGAAATTAAAGAAAATTACGTGACTTAGGACTAGGTTATGAGTGTATTCATACTTGCAAATACGATTGCATCCTACATTGAAAAGAATTTGTTGATTTTCATCAGTGTCTAGTATGTGGTGAATCTCGGTATAAAGTTGAATTTAGAAAAAGTAAAAAGATTCCACATAAAATTTTATGACTTTCCTTTAATACCAAGATTCAAGCGAGCTGATGTTGAAGGGTGGAAGCATTTTGATCGTGAGTTTCCTTAGTTTTCTTCAGACTTACGTAATGTTTGTTTAGGACTGGCTTCATATGGATTCAATCCATTCGGGAATATGAGTACTTTATATAGTATGTGGCCAGTGGTGCTCATTCCTTACAATTTGTCACCTTGGAAATGCATGAAAGAGACAAATTTTATTGTCTCCCTTCTTATACCCGGTCCAAAATCTTTTGGAAAAGAGATTGATAATTACTTACAGCCATTGATTGAAGAGTTAAAAGAGTTATGGAATAATAGTGTGCACACTTACGATTGTGTTAGCAATGAATACTTTCAACTACGTGCGAGCTTATTCTGGACTATTTTACAACTTCCCTGCGTATGGTGACCTATCTGGATGGAGTACCAAAGGTTACCAAGCATGCCCCATTTGTAAAGAGGATACATCATCTTTGAGGCTAAGAGAAAAACAATGTTTTATAGGGCATCGATGTTATCTTCTAGATAATCACAGTTGGCGCAAAAGCAAACAATATGATGGAAAAGTGGAATGTAGACCTTCTATAGTTGACATGGATGGATAAAATATTTTACGAGAGGTGAACTTGTTAAACTTTCTCGTGCTTAGCAAACATCCAGAGAAACGTGATAAAAAACAGAAACGAAATTTAAATTGGAAATAAAAAAATATATTTTTCCAACTTCCATATTGGTCGAAACTTTTATTGAGACATAAGTTGGATGTTATGCATATTGAAAATAATATTTGTGATAATTTGGTAGGCACATTGTTAAATATTGAGGGAAAGAATAAGGATACAACGAATGCTCGTTTGGATTTAGAATATCTAAATATACGGAAAGAACTACACACAAAAGATAGGAGATAAAGTTGTAAAGCCACACGCTGCATATACATTCACTACTAATGATAAGGTTGCATTCTGTAAGTGGATGAAATCAGTCAAATTTCTTGATGGGTTTGTATCAAATATATCAAGATGTGTGAGTGAGAAGGATGGAAAACTATGGAGGCTAAAAACTTACGACTCGCATGTTCTACTTCAAAGACTTCTTCCAATTGGTGTTCGAGCATACTTGAAAAAAGACGTGTCCACTGTTGTCGTTGAGTTATGCAATGTTTTTTTTGTGATATATATGCAAAAACAATATCTATAGGGGATTTGGATAGCTTACAAAGAGACATTATAATCATACTTTGTAAGTTAGAAAAAAATATTTCCACTGGCATTTTTTGATGTAATGGTACATCTAGCAATCCATTTACCCTATGAAACAAATGTTGCAAGTCCAGTTAATTATAGTTGGATGTACCCTATTGCAAGAATCTTACGGACAATGAAACAATATGTAAGAAACAAAGCATGTCCTGAGGGTTCCATTGAAGAAGCATATAACGGATGAACCATTGGTATTTTTTTCTTTGTACATAACTGGAATTGAGATACGGTTTAATAGAGATGAAAGAAATGATGATAGACTTCCAGAGGATGAGATATGTTGTGAATTTTTGATGCTCAGACAAAATACGCGACCGTTAGGAGTACCAAGAGTAAGGACATTATCGAGAGAAGAGAAATGCAGTGCACATTGGTACATCTTGAACAACTACATGGAAATAAAATCTTATCGAACATAAGTTTTGAACATTTTATTGTAATTGATTATTTTGATTCAAAGTGTGAAATATAAAATTGAGATACATCTCTTACTTATAGGCAATATTTGAGACTAATTCGACAAGAAGCTCAAAGTTAGGATGATTTATATAGAAGGCACCAATGAGGCTTTCCTGATTAGTTCAAATCTCAGGTAAGTATGGGTTTAAAAGACATAAAAATTCAATTGAATTAATTTTGGTGATACTAGTTTTAAGATCTATTGTGTTGTACTGAATTAACAGGTTCTTTCATTGCGTGAAAATGGATATATGTCTAATGACATATATTCACTAGCGATGGGGCCAAGTTCAGAAGTGCGCTCATACAGTGGATGCATTGTTAATGGACTACACTATCATAGTATTGAGCATGATAATTGTCGGAGTACACAAAATAGCGGGATCATGGTGCCTTCAGAAAGTGAAGGTGGAGGAGATCTCCATAATTTCTATGGTGTTGTCAATGAAGAATTGGACTTTCAGTATGTCAAGAGAAGACGTGTAATTATATTTAAGTGTACTTGGTTTGATACAAACCCTAAAAATACCAATAGAGTACACATGGATTTGGGGTATATATCAATTAATACAGCTCGTCATTGGTTTGTTAACGAGCCTTTTGTATTTTCCAGTCAAGCCAAACAATGTTTTACATCAGCGATCCTAAATATGGTAATAATTGGAAAGTGGTGCAAATAGTCCAAAACAAGTGTGTGTGGTACATGCCAGAAGCAGAAGAATGTGAGAATAACCAACATGAGTTGTTAGAAGTGGTGAATAATATTACTTGTACAATCGATGAATCAATGAACGATATCAGTTTATGTAGAGTTGATATTGATCCTATAGTCGTAGAAAAACATATATATTGTTCTGACATATTGTTGTATTTTCTTTCTCATTATATAATTTACATAGTTGTATAACATTACACAAGAACAATGGCAGGCCATATTGATGAGGAGGCAATACGCGAGTATTTAAAGTCCAAGCATATTGGCGCATCATCCTCTGTGCGAGATAATTCAAGTTATTTTAGACCCACATTTTTATATAAACTAATGTTTAATTAAACTAGTGACGTATAATTTTTTCAGAGTCTGGTTATACGACTAATAGGGTTGGATGCAGATACTCTCAAAATGTTGATTTGGATAAATATGTTCAACAATTTGGGAGAATTCCTATCGAGATTGACCCTGTATGGGAGAAACCAATTTGCAACAATGCAACAAGGTTTAGCAATGCCATTGGTACCAACGTTCGAGAATCTTTTTCTGTTCGTTATGGATCATGGAGAGAGGTGCCAATAGAAACAATAGAGCTTATTAAGAGTCAATTATTGATAAAATGGTCATTTCATATTATACAAATTATATATGCATCTGCAGAGATACTAATTAGTTTTTCTTTTCTTTCTTAATTTAGAACTATTTTGTGGTAGACTTGTCTAGCAAACTGGTCAATGATTTCATCAATGAACAGACGAAAAATTTGTTCAAAGAATATAGAGGGAACTACACAAACACTATAAAAAAATATGTAGGTCCTGAAGAGGCACGAGCACACCCATCTGATCGACTTAAAGATGACATAGAGGATTCACTCTTTTTATGCAACAAGTTTACATCCACTAACTGGAAAGTAATAACTTTTGTGTGTGTGTGTGTTTTTTTTTTTTTTGTTTACTGACATTTCAATTACTCATTTCCTTTTAATTTCTCATTTTCTTAGAAAGCGGCAGAGACTAATAAAAGGAATCGGTCAGCCCTAAAGTAAACTAATACAGCTGGCTCTAAAACTTTCATACACATAAGAGAAACCACAGTAAAAATGAAAGTATTTCTATATTTTATTTCTAAGAAAGTATGTTTAATATCTTGTGAATTGTTTTATAGAAAGGACCCGACGATCAAACAATGGACCTATGGACTTATTTAAGCAAACACATTGTAAGAGTGACAACTCATTTATTAATCAGGCTGCGAATGATGCATATGTAAGCTTTTATTCCACAATGTAACTTTATTCATATACAATTGTTATATAATAATTAGTCCTGATTATTGATGTAGAGTCAAATGGTCGAACTGAGAGAATCATCCACCCAAGAAGGGTTTGAACGAATATCGGATGAAGAAATATGCAAGTAGATGTTGGGCACAGGAGTGGTCCTTGGTAGGACACTGAAGGGTAAAAAAGTGAAAAAAAAATCATCGTCCAGTGCATCTTCATCAAGAGTTATAGAGGAGCAACAACAAGTGATAGAATCCTTAAAGGCTAGATTGGTTAGATTGGACGAACTGGAAGCCATAAGATAATCTGAGATGAAGGATATGAAAGCTATGCTCTTACAGCTCAAGAAAGATAAATCAAACTAGGTATGAGCACTTCGACTTTTGTAGTAAACTAATTAGAAGATTGTGTATGTTATTATCCCGCAGTTATGGTAACAACATAAATGTATAGTTATGTAAAGTATAGTTAGCGTTCTGAAGTTGAGTTTGAATTTCATTTTATGCTAAATTAGATGATTGTGTATGTTGTTACCTTGCAATTATGGTAACAACATAAACGTATAAATATGTGTTTCAGTTGGTTTGTATATTGGGATTGAAAATATTTTTTTTTGGGGGGGGGGGGGGGAGGGGGGGAGGGGAAAGGCAAGTGTTGGGAATGATGTCCTAAATCTCCTTATAATCTCGTAGTTTGTAAACTTTGTATAAATATATTATTGTTAATAAAATAAATGTTATTTTATAATCAGATACTCAATTCAATAAATTAAGATACGAGGTTATTTCATGTAATTTAAACAAGTATGTAGAGACATACAAGTGGATCTTGTTTAAATAATAATCTAAATGATCTGTAGTAGATAGATAAGGCTGGATACCTTATCCTCATGACACTACGATAGGCCTGCTTTGTAGGTGTTACAATTGTTGTAAAGTGCTACAAATGATCTGATGCTGATCATTCATGTGGAGACATGCGAGCGAGGTTATCCTATACAAAGAGTTTGTATAAGATCGGACCATGAAATGATTAGTCTATTTATATAACACCGTTAATAATAGAGACTTATATTTCACTAGGATGACCATAGGTAACATGACCTGAATCCTGAGTGAATTTTGAACTCCTGCTGATGAAGGCGATCCTTTGATTTGTATGGGTGAAAGTGGCCAGATTGCCAACTCAACAAGCCTACTATTTTAGGCATTCATTTGACTGGGGAGTTGGGAACACAACTACACAAGACGATATTCATTCCTTCCTCGATGCAGGGGAGGGTAGATAAATTGCTCCCTTAACGGCTGATTCTAGGTCTTGAACATAGTGACCACACCCTCTCCTGGCCGGAGAGGGACTTGGTCATAGTGAGACTATGACTTATTGTTCATTAGAAGAATCAGTGGTACTTAAGGAGTTAGATGTAATTACAGGGGCAAAACGGTATGAAGAAACTTTCTCACATGTTGTCATTTTAAAGTCTATCGGGATTCTCTTATTCATAGCCACATATTATGACTATGAGATATGGTAAATGGACGTCAAGACTGCCTTTTTGAATAGTAATCTTGAAGAGACCATCTATATGAATCAACAAGAAGGATTCATTAAGCAAGATCACTTAATTGGTCTATTTATGGACTGAAACAAGCATCTCGATCTTGGAATATAAGATTTGATGTTGCGATCAAATCTTATAGCTTTGATCTAAATGTTGATGAATCTTGTGTTTATAAGAAAATCATCAACAGCTTAGTAGCTTTCCTCGTACTGTATATGGATGATATCCTACTCATTGGGAATTATGTAGGTTTTCTGACTGATGTAAAGAAATAGCTAGCCACCCAATTCCAAATGAAAGATTTGGAAGAGGCGTAGTTTGTTCTAAGGATCCAGATTATAAGGGATTGTAAGAACAAAAGGTTGGCCTTGTCTTAGGCATCGTATATTGACAAGATGCTTGTCAGATATTTGATGCACAATTTCAAGAAGGGTTTATTACCTTTCAAGCATGGAATTGTATTATCTAAGGAATAATGTCCTAAGACTCCTCAAGAGGTTGAGAAAATGAGACAAATTCCCTATGCATCGGCTGTTGGCGTCCTTATGTATGCAATGTTATGTACTAGAATTAACATTTGCTATGCAATAGGGATTGTTCGATATCAGTCGAATCCAGGATTAGATCACTGGACGACGGTCAAAATGATCCTCAAGTATCTTCAGAGAACGAGGGACTATATGCTCGTGTATGGAGATAAGGATTTGATCCTTACAAGAAACACAGACTCTGACTTTCAGACTGATCGAGATTCTCAGAAATCCACATCAGGGTCAATGTATACTTTGAATGGAGGAAATCCACATCGCAGACTATACTATGGAAGCCGAATACGTATCTGCTTATGAAGCTGCTAAAGAGGCTATTTGGCTTGAGAAGTTCCTTACTCATTTGGAAGTTTTTCCAAATGTATCTTTGCCCATCACACTTTATTGTGATAATAGTGGTGTTGTGGAAAATTCTAAGGAGGAGTCATCGAAGAGCCAAGCACATAGAACGAAAATATCATTTGGTTCGAGAGATTTTGCATCAAGGTGATGTGATTGTCACGAAGATTGTTTCGAAGCACAACGTTGCTAATCCGTTTACAAAGGCTCTTACGACTAAAGTGTTCGAAGGTCATCTAGAAAGTCTGGGTTTACGGGATATGTGGCACATTGTCTAGGGCAAATGGGAGATGTTATTAGGTATAGTGTATGCCCTAGTTTATTGTATTTTTGTACTTTATTTATATTGTATATTAGTCTCCCTAAGTTTTAGAACAAGTGGGAGAGTGTTGAGAATGGTGTTCTAAATCTCCTTATAATCTCGTAGTTTGTAAACTTTGTATAAACATAATGTTGCTAATAAAACAAATTTTATTTTATAAGCATATACCCAATCCAATAAACTAAAATCTGAGGTTATTTCCTGTAATTTAAACAAGTATGTAGAGACATACACGTGGATCTTGTTTAAATAATAACCTAAATGGTCTGTAGTAGATGGATAAGGCTGGGTACCTTATCCTAGTGACACTATGGATACAGGCTTCTTTGTAGGTGTTACAAGTATTGTAAAGTGTTATAAATAATCTGATCCTGATCATTCATGTGGAGACATGCGAGCGGGGGTATCCTATACAAAGTGTTTGTATAAGATCGGACCATAAAATGATTAGTCTCTTTATATAACGTTGTTAATAATAGAAACTTACATTTCACTAGGATGACCATAGGTGACATGACCTAAATCCTGAGTGAGTTGTGAACTGCTGCTTATGAAGACGACCCTTTGATTTGTATGGGTGAGAGTAGCCAGATTGCCAACTCAACAAGCCTACCATTTTGGGGATTTGTCTGACTAGGGAGCTGGGAACACAGCTACACAAGACGGAATTCACTCTTTCCCCGATGCAAGGGCAAGTAGATAAATTTCTCCCTTAACGACTGATTCTGGGTCTTGAACATAGTGGCCATAACCTCTCCTAGCCTGAGAGGGACTTGGTCATAGTGAGATTATGACTTATTGTTCATTAGAAGAATCAGTGGTACTTAAGGAGTTAGATAAAACTACAGGAGCCAAACGGTATTTTGGCTCAACAGTACTTACGAGCAATTTGTGAAGGGTCATTGCACTTTTGATTGGTTATATCCAATAGACACATAAATTTATGTATAGTGCGAAGAGTGCAACTGTCGGTCTTTAGTGGAGTGACCGACAATTAACAGATGATGGATAATTTAATTAAAGAGTTTAATTAATTGTCCGAGTACCGTTGAAGCTGCAATCTACAGGTCCATAAGGTCCCCTTCAGAGCTCAATAGGGATGCAATCTTTGGATTAATTTGAATTGTTCAAATTAATTTAGAGAATTAATTGTATATGATATAATTAATTAAATTAATTATAATGTATTTGATACATTATAATTTTGAGGTAATATGAGAGGAATTTGAATATGATTCAAATACCAATTATATGAATGAGATTCACGTAATTAAATATAAATATGATTTATATTGAGAGGAATTAAATATTTGGATATGATCCAAACATCATTTATATGGATGGGATTCATATAAGTTGATTCAATATAAATGTGATTTATATTAAATGCCATGTATAGTTGAGAGAGAATAAAATCTATAGTTTATGTTGTATTTGATAAAATATAAAAATATAGGCTATATGTTATATTTGATATAACATATAGTGTGTATATATAATAAAGTAGCTATTATATTTTTCTATTTTATTAATTTATTTGAAATTAATAAAAATGGAAGGAGTTATAACTCCCTTCCCTCATTCGCTCAAGTAAACTAACATGGGATTCAAGAAGTTGAATCATCATCTTCTTCCTTAATTCTCTCTGAGAAGAGTTCTCCCCAAGAAAAAAGTTGTTTGTAGAAACTTCCCTCTCTTCATCTCCATCTCCTTTCCCTCTTTCAAGGATTCAAGCAAAACCCTCAACTCTTTCTTGAATCCTCTATCCCAAGAGAATATAGAGGGTTCTCAAGTGGTAATGTCCGTTCTTGAAGAAGGAGATCCACGTGGAAGGAGTTTCATTCGTGGCTTGTACGAGGAATTACTTGAAGAAAGAGTTCTTCAAAGGAAGGATTTTGAAACCCTATGTAATTGTTTTAAAGCATGTTGTAATTTTAAGTAAATGCATATCTTGTTTTTTTTTTTTACTGTAAGACTTTATATTCTATAAAAATGAAATTTGGAACGATCTTTGCTTCTGCTCAAAGGAACTTTTCCAAAAATTTCCTTCAGATAGTTGGTTAGGTTTAGTAAATAAAGATATATCTTGGTTTGTTTTAATTGTTATGAGTTGTAAATATAGATTTGTTATAGTAACTCTTGGATTAAGGTTGTAGATTCAAACGTGTTTTCTATATATTATTTACTATCTATTATAGACATTTACTTGATTTTGACAATCTTATTTTAGTTTGATTTATATTTGTAAGATTCAAACTGGTATAATATTTAGAATAAAGAAAATAAATCTAAAAAAAAGAAAATAAATAAACAGATTCAATTAGGTATGACATTTGGTTAAATATATAATTCCGATGCTAAAAGATATCCCTCGACGGTCTCAGGGGTCGGGAAAAGCCACAAAAGCACTTATTCGAACGACCAATTTATTATCTTGACGGTGACCATAAACCGTCGGGATTTAATACATATCTCGATGGTGGCCAGAAACCATCGGAGCTTAAAAGACATCCCGATTGTGCCTAGACACCGTTGGGATAAAGAACTATAACCCAACGATACTCTAACTATTAGGCTATATTAACATCTCCCGATAGTGCCTAATCATCGTTGAGTGAAAGTAACATCGCTTGACGGCACAAAAAGTAACATCGCCTGACGGAACTTGTACCGTCGAGCTATATTAAATCATCCCAATGGCTTCTACACTGTCGGGATAACATTCCAATCCCGACGGGGGTTAGAAATTTATATGTCAAAGGTTGCCCTTTTCTCCTGACGACTTTACTTAGGGTCAGCAGAAAAGTCTTATCCTATATCCATCAAGATAATTTTTCCCCTACGGCACAACTTCCATACCGTCGGGGAAGGTTTCCCCCACGAAGCATTCTCAACACTATTGCCGACGATTTCCTGACTGTCGGGAAAACCTGACGGTATTTTTTATGCTGACGACTTTCACCGTCGAGAAAGGCCCAAATTCTTGTAGTAATGACATGAAGCCTAAAAGAATCATATCATATATATTCAAATTTACAAAAATACTGAAGAAAACACTTATATACTTTTCTCAACATTTATTTGTGATAAGACTTAAATCAATTTCTATCACTATAATATCAAATATAAACTTCTCTTTTTCTTAATGAAGATATTATCCAATGTATGGCTAACGCCTGTGGGGATTGAACCCACGACCACGTGGTTAAAAGCCATATGCTCTACCACTGAGCTAAGACGGCTCAAGTTCATGAATGCTTTTCTTTCATTATATATTTATTTATATTGACATAGTCTATTAATATCTATTTAATATAACATTGACGAGTAAGGGAAAAAATCCCTCCAAGATCCTTTGTAGAGAGCTTCTTCTAGGTAGTAGTGCAATCCTAGTATTCTACACACATCTTTGGCATGTAAAACATGATCATCTAATGGATTTGAATTCCTTGATATTAGGTTGGAAAAAAGTGAAACTTTCTAAAGAGTAGAATATCTTGAATGAAGATTTGGACGAAGACACATCCCAGAAAATAAAAGGATTTACGGTAAAAAAAAATCTGGGTAAAAATCACTTTCCTTTTAAATTCCACTCTTCAAAAGATAGATTGGGTGTTCAAATCAGGCTCCTGGATCTTTGATAAGCATATGTTTTCAAAAGACATATCATTTTTTTCAATAGAGAAGGATGATCATTTGTCAAGGAATGACTCTGGTTATCAAATGATTGAACAACCAGGAGTAATTTACTTATGATACTTAGTTGGCATTCATAAAAAGTATCTAATGAATTATAAGTTCAATACATGTTGTTTGGCAGAAAGACGAACATTCCTTGCTCATTATCAAACAATCATTTATTTAAAAACCTCGTGTGGACTAATAGTTTTCATTCCCATCTCATGGAAAACTTCTTTTCATTTTGCTTAGCCCTATCCCCCTCTAAGGGTATTTTAGTGATAGGTTCTATAGGAACTAGACGATCTTATTTGGTCAAATACCTAGCGAAAAACTCCTATATTCCTTTCATTATAGTATTTTTGAACAAGTTCCTAGATAATAAGCCTAAAGGTTTTCTTATTGACGATAGTGACGATATTGATAATAATGGCGATATCGACCGTGATCTTGATACGGAGTTGAAGCTTCTAACTATGATGAATACACTAACTATGGATATGATGCCAGAAATAGACCAATTTTATATCACCCTTCAATTTGAATTAGCAAAAGTAATGTCTCCTTGCATAATATGGATTCCAAACATTCATGATCTGGATGTGAATGAGTCGAATTACTTATCCCCTGATCTATTAGTGAACTATCTCTCCAGGGATTGTGAAAGATGTTTCACTAGAAACATTTTTGTATTGCTTTGACCCATTTTCAAGAAATAATAGTTATATTTTATTATTGAATGTTCCCATGTCATCAGGTCACCAACTTCTTTAACCATCCGACATTAGGCAGGCGTCAACCCCCATACATAGTCTTATGACTTTACGTAGACCTATGTTTTCGATAAACAGTCGCCCGGGCCTAGTCACTGCGACCCTCCTTGTAAGGAGGCACCCCTTCTCTTGAAGTTACGGTGCTATTTTGCCGAGTTCTTTAGAGAGAGTTGTCTCGTGCCCCTAGGTATTTTTTACCTACCCACTTGTTTCGGTTTCAGGTACAAGTACCCTTTTGTTGAAGGTTGTTTGAGCTTTTCCTAGGAGCATGGCATGGGTTATTTTAGCGTCATAGCATTTTGTACTCGAACATTGGTTCGAGGTATTTTCTCTACACCTTCTTACAGTGAAAAAATAGGGGCATCTTGCATCCTTGAACCAATAACCATCTTTTAGCTAACCTAGCCTCCTCTGTCCCTCGGGACTAACAAGAGGTAGTACATGAATATTCACATGTTGTCCATCGACTGCGCCTTTCGGCCTGATCTTAGGCCCTGACTCACCCTATGTGGAATAATCTTGTGGAGTCGTGTGGAGGTAGAAGGTCTACGGGTCGTGAACTTCTTTTCCTGGAGAAGAAACAATGACGGTATCTCGGGAATACGCATCGGCTAACTTTGTGCCAGCAGCCACAGTAATACAGAGGATGCAAGTGTTATCTGGAATTATTGGGGGTAAAGCGTTTGTAGATGGCTTTTTAAGTCTGCCATCAAATCCCAGGGCTCAACCCTAGACATGCAGTGGAAACTATCAAGTTGCAGAAGGCATTTTCGATGGATCGATGAAGTGCGTAGAGATCGAAAAGAACAAGAACGAAGAAAGGATTCTATTGGGCTGACACTGACACTGAGAGACGAAAGCTAGGGGAGCGAATGGGATTAGATACCTCAGTAGTCCTAGCCGTAAGCGATGGATACTACGCGTTGTGCGTATCGACCCATACAGTGTTGTAGCTACGCGTTAAGTGTCCCACCTGGGGAGTATGTTCACAAGAATGAAACTCAAAGGAATTGACAAGGGCTTGCACAAGTGGTGGAGCATGTGGTTTAATTTGATGTAAAGTGAAGAACCTTACCAAGATTTAACATGTCGTGAATCCTCTTGAAAGAGAGGGATGCCTTCGTGAACACGGACATAGGTGGTGCATGGTTGTCATCAGCTCGTGCCATAAAGTGTTGGGTTAAGTCTCGCAACGAGCGTAAGCCTTGTGTTTAGTTGGAACCCTGAGCAAACTGTCATTGATAAGCTGGAGGAAGGTGAGGATGACGTCAAGTCATCATGCCCTTATGCCCTAGGAGACACATGTGCTAAAATGGTCGGGACAAACGATCGTGATCCTGTGAGAGTGTGCTAACTTCAAAAATCCGTCCTTAGTTCGGATTGTAAGCTGCAACTCGTCTGCATGAAGCCAAAAGTATTAGTAATCGTACATCAGCTATACGGCAGTGAATTCGTTCTCATGCCCGAAGTCATTACCTTCACCACAAGGAGGGGAATGTTGAAGGCATGGCTAGTGACTGAAGTGAAGTCATAATAAGGTAGCCGTACTGGACGGTACGGCTTGATCACCTCATTTTCAGGGATTCGATTGATAAATAATTATTTTAGTGAAATTTGATTCCACTGGTCAACGAGTTACATTTACATACCATCAGTGCTAATATTGGCATGTTTGGGATGATGAAAGAAATAACTAATTGATTAGTCCTTCCACTGTATGCATTATTTTTTTCTCAAAAAAAAAAAAAAAGAATTACGAAATACTCATGGTAACCATTCGAGCATATGAAATTAGTAATATTATCCATGAACGTTTTGAGCAATATAACAGAGAAGTCAAAATTGTAAATACAGGCACTGTACTTCAAGTGGGCGACGACCTTGCTCGTATTTATGATATTAATGAAGTAATGGCAGATGAATTAGTAGAATTTGAAGAGGGTACTATAGGTATAGCTCTAAATTTAGAATCAAATAATGTTGTTGTTGTATTAATGGGTGATGGTTTCTTGATACAGGAGGGAAGTTCTATAAAAGCAATGGGAAGAATTGTTTAGATACCAATAAGTGAGGTTTACTTAAGTCATGTAATAAATGCCCTGGCTAAACCTATTGATGGCCGAGGTGAAATTTCATCTTCTGACTCTCGGTTAATTGAATCCCCCACTCCTGGTATTATTTCAAGACATTCCGTATACAAACCTCTTCAAACAGGACTTATTTCTATTGATTCGATGATTCCTATCAAACGTGGTCAGTGAGAATCAATTATTAGGGACAGGTAGACCGGTAAAACTGCAGTAGCCACGGATACAATTCTCAATCAACAAGGGCAAAATGTAATATGTGTTTATGTAGCTATTGGCCAAAAAAACATCTTGTAATAGGTGTATCGGAAGCTATTCCAGTAATAGGGTCACCTTTGGTAGAGTTATTACGTGGAAGTGCTAGTGTGGGACAATCTACCTTGACTTGTTTTTATAGTTTATATACTTTTGTATTACCTCTTCTTACTGGCGTATTTATGTTAATGCAATTCCCCAGGATATGTAAGCAAGGCATTTCTGGTTCTTTATAGAGAATAGAAATCATAGATTTGTAATTAGTTATTTATGATTACTCGGGGGAGGAAGAAGAGTATTTTATTGCTGCAAATATGGATTATTGAAAAACAAGACATGTATTTGGATATTTCCCTTCAACTCCACAAAATTCTATTTTTTATTTTTCAATAATAGTTGAAGGGAATTCTTCAAAGAGAAAATAGATTATAGGAGTGTGTGACTTGAACTATTGATTGGGATGTGTGAATATATGTGTTTTTATCTGCCACATTGGGATTCACAACAAATTGTGTCTTTATTCCAACTACCGTTAAAGCTCCATACAGAGGGTAAACTGGTTCGCTTGAAGAGGAATTTTCTATGATTAGACTTGACCATGTCGTGCATGACCAAGCTCGGTAAGATCCAGTAGAATAGGTGATATATATGACATAATACAAATTATGTTTTATCTATTTCACTTACTTAATAGTATGAAAATGCATTCATTTCCTCTGTGTTGACTCGATTTTATGATATTATCGGAGTGAAACAAGGGATCTAAAAAAAACATAGGCTAGACTATATTAGTAACAAGTAAATCCTTTGGATGTAAAAAGTGTCGATATTTTTTATGGCTAAAGCTCCATCGCAAGGTCTGAGATGACCCAGTAAGCACTTGAACATTATCAACTTTGTAAGTCTACTTGGGTATTGAGCATTTATCTGCAAGAACTGAATTCCTTGCAATGGATAATTGTAACTCTTCAAAACAAAATCTTCTAAATCTTTTCTTACGTTGAATCAATCATTTATTTTATATATACTTGGATATGGATAAGATGTCGATTTTTTATCTGGATCTAGTTGGTTCGTTTGATTTATGTTCGAGTCGGATGATGAAAAATTATCATGTCCGGTTCCTTCGAGGGATGGATCCATAATAATTCACCTATTCTAATAACAAAAAAACCAAATTTGAATGCTCCTATATTAAGAGTTAAATTGGCTATGGGTATGGGTCATAATTATTACAGAGAACCCGCATGGCCTCAATAAATAAAGAAGTATTTTTAATTTCTTCATGCTCATTTTAAGTTCGAAGTACCATTTATACAAATAAGAACCCCATTCATTACATGATTTCTTCTTCATATAGATAGATATAGGATCTATGGAGCAATTACTTAGAAGTACATTTTATGCAACAACTCTTCCTATCTGATAGAAAAGGATCCCATGATCCTGAACCGATCTTACTTGGGATCGCAAATCCCAAGTTTGTCTATGAAGTGCAGATCTAATTATATTAGTGTCTATAATTGATTTCTTCTGCGTAATACTAATTGTTAAGGCCTCATTGGTAAGTGCTACAAGATCTCGTACATTGGAACCCATGGTAGCTCATTAAGGAGGGTGGTGAGATTGTAGTCACTTTGTTTATAACACAATTGCTACGGAATTGCAGAAAGTTGTCCGATAGCGATTGCATGATAAGGCTCGTCTGACTGGGTTCATTTACGAGACTTCCATTCATCTCAGCAATATTGAAATGGTTCATCATGTTAAGGACATATTCCCTAACAAACGATCCTTCATCCATCTGCGCACTGAAGATGAACTCAAGGGCATCGTACATGGCTTGTGAGGAAGGTTTTCCAAACATGTCATGCAATGATTCCATGATTTGGCGTGCAGTGATCACGGTCTCATGCTTTTTGTCTGGGACATCAAATGAGCCTGCCAAAATATAGACCTTTGCCTTATCATTGGCCTTAGTCCACCTCTCATAATCATCATGAACACTTCATGATGCATCGTGCTCAGGGGTCGGAGGACATTCCTCTGTGAGAACGAAGTTGAGGTCATTCACTACCAAAACCGTATTCATCATATTTTTCCAAGTTGTATAATTTTCTCTAGTTAATTTTTTGGCACCAAGCAAAGTAATGATTGAGCTAAATATGTTGATAGAAAAACAAATTAATTATATTACACACTTGTGTAAAATTCATTTTTCATTTTAATCCAATCAGTTTAGCAAAGATTAATGAACCATAACATCATTGAATTTTTCAATGATACATTCAGTGATTTGGAATAAATGCAACTCAGGCTGTACAATTATTCCTATCACTAGAGTGAGATACACTCAATTAAATATTATCCCAGAATAATTCCTTATTCATATATATTTAATTATCATTCAGCTGGTCAATAAATTATTAACTGCCTTAATGCTTTATCTTAAGTGTAGCCTTTCATTTTCAACCCTATAACCCCATTCCAATCAGTCTGTCTTAGGGAAGAACATAATTGGTGCAATTGGTTATAGTGGTCTTATCCATTTTGGAGTTTGTAATGGCTTCCCCATGTAAATACCTTCCTAAGGGAGGGTCCGCCCAGGGCACCACGAGGCCAAGCATGAAAGAAATATTACAAACTAACGAAGGAGACCACAGGATATGTTGTCACGCGTATTTCTCTCACTTACTATAAATATTTTCTTCATTCACCTTGATATTGACCCTTGCAAATACGTTCCCAAGGGAGGGTGCACCTAGAGCACTACGAGCCGAGCATAAATCTTACCCTGTGAATTCTTTAGGAGAACGTGAGTGGAAAAACGACATATCATATTAACTTAAAAAAAGTACAACTAAATTATTTTAACTAAATCTTTGTTAAATTTTCTTAATATAACGTTTATATTAAATAGTTTAACAATATGTGTCTTTGTTCATTAAACTCTTTTAATGAAATTAATCACTTATTGCATGCTTATAAAATATTTTCTCAGTTCACCTTTCAGGTCCATTCCTAGGTAGAGGTACTACGTTTCCGTCAGCTTAAGAACCCAACCTAGACTGAAAGTTCCTTAAACAAAGGTCCTTTAAAAGCAGTTATTTTATAAATTTAATCTTTTACCCAAAATCATTTTAATCCTATTGAAACGAATTGAAAGATTAACCTATTTCTGAAATTATAAACATTCTAATTTTTCATATATAAGAAAATTATTTTATATAGAAAAATGACTGAAAATATTTTCAAATATAGTAAAATGTCACAGTTTATCAGTGATAGATACTGATAAAAATCTATCAGTGTTTATCAGTGATAGATGACAATGAACATTTTACTATATTTATAAATATTTTTGTTCGTTTTACTATATTTGAAAACAACCCTTATATATATATATAACCACGCTAAAGTGAGCTTAACTCAACGGTCTCTAGAAGCTGAAGGTTAGATACTCTATCTCCTCAATTGTTGTACTAAAAAAAAAAAAAAAAAAGAAAATTAGATAACCATCAATTATTATATTCCACTATTATATTACGGATTATAAACTTATACTAACATGAAATGTATCTCATTTATAAGAACATCAAATATGGATCAAATACATATCACAATTATATAAAAAGTAAACCTTTTGATTTCTTATGTACATAAACTATATATATACATATCAAAATGAACATTTTAAATCTATAGAAACCAAAATAAATAAAATTAATCAAAATTCCATAATTTCTTAGGGATTGCAAGATAAGAAGCCAAAACCAAAAATAATTCTTAGATCATGGGCTTGGGAGAAGAATATCTACTGTCAGACATAGCGAATTTTAAGAAGAGAGCTAACAAGGGAAGCAAATTTGATCAGATAAACTTTTTATTTTGAAAAATAAGAATATGAACCAATATGGGTAAGGTTTAAATATGATATTGACGTTAGACAAAAATTTCGACATCTCAATTTTCTAGAAATGTGGATAAAGATATTGATATTATGTCGATTTCAATGAATACTTTTAGAAATATTACAAACACAAAGAATGTATTTAAAATAATTATAAAAATTTAAACTTCTAGTAACATTACCTAGTTAAAAATAAATAAATTAATTAAGCAAGGCCTTCAACACATCACATGAAGCCTAAAAGAATCATAGAATCGTATAATATATATTCAAATTGAACCATGGAAGTGAATAATTTAACTATAAATAAAATAGCTCTTCATGCATTCTAGAGGCAAACACATCAAATAGTTTAATCAATTCATCATTAGAAAATTTCAAATACATAAAATTATATAATTCATATATGTTAATTAATTATATTCTTGTCTCAAAAAAAACAGGTAGGTATGTGCATGCATTGAGATATATATCAGAAAATGTGAACATCCCTAGTGTACATTTATATAAATTAAAGTATGTTTTTTAATAATGAAATTTGTTTTATAATTGTATTAAAAAAAGGAAATTTGTTTTATAATCTAATTTTTAAAAACCAATCTTTAGAAATATAGTGAAAGTTTGTAGACTAAAAGAGAGTGATTTTCAAATTCTCATATTTGACTAACAGTAGTCTAAAATTGTTGGTTAGAAAATAGAAAACAAATTAAGAAATCGGTTTAGTTATGCTTACTTTTTCAAGAAATAAAATAAAATAAAATTGTTTACCATAGTTTGAAAAAATGTTTTTTCTATTGTACTTGGCAAAAATTTCAAGAGTAATGTCAAAAACTAATTTTAAAAAAGAGAAATTATTAATAATACCTATATGTTTTTAAATAGAAAATTTTTTACATGTAGAAAACATATAATTGTACCAATTATCAATATATGGCCCGCCGTCTGTGGGGATCGAACCCACGACCACGTGGTTAAAAGCCACGCGCTCTACCACTGAGCTAAGACGGCTGGATTTGATTTGAAATTATATTTAATTATATTAACAATCTATTTAATATAACATTGACGAGTAGGGGGAAAAATCCCTCCAAGATCCTCCGTAGAGAGCTTCTGCTGGTATTCTACACACATCTTTGCCATGTAAAACAAGATCATCTAATGGAATTGAATTCCTTGATATTACATTGGAAAAAAGTGAAACTTTCTGAAGAGGAGAATATCTAGAATGAAGATTTAGACGAAGACACATCCCAGAAAATAAGTGAAAAATTAGATTTCTATCTTATTAGTAAGGTTCTCTCAGAAAGATCAATGGCAATCAACATAGTAAAGAACATCATGAAAAATGCTTGGAGAACAAAAATGGGATTTACGGTAGAAAATCTGAATAAAAATCACTTTCTTTTTAAATTCCAATCTTCAAAAGACATATTGGGTGGTTCAAATCAGGCCCTTGGATCTTTGATAAGCACTGATTAGTTCTGCAAATTTCCAAGACCAATCATTGCATCTATGATTACGAATTTCGATTTGTAACCTTCTGGGTGAGAATTTTGGAACTTTCATTGGGCTTCTAAAACTGCTTCGTGGTTGTAAAAATGGGAAACGTGATTGAAGAATTTATTGAAGTAGGAATCTGATTAAGAAAACCTGTACTGGGTGAAAACACGAGAATCCAGATTCTTATTGTATATCCAAACCTTTTCACTGTGGTACGAAAATAAAAACAACAAAAGCTCCGGTCATTCTGATAGACTTTTATCAACTTCCATCAATGATAGACTTCTGTCAATTATCTATAACTGATAGACATTGATAAAATTTTATTAACATCTATCAGTGATAGACTTGTATCAACATTGATAAAATTTTATTAACATCTATCAGTGATAGACTTGTATCAATTTCTATCACTGATAGATGTTGATAGACTTCTAGCATCCATCTATAATAGACATTGATAATATTGTCTATCACAACTATCTAAAAGTACAAAAACTCAAATCTAGCATCCAACTTCATGGGTAAACCAATTTTAACAGTAAAACTTAATGGATGTTCAAGAACCAAATAAATTTAACCTAATATTTTTTATATTTCAGAGAGCTTGTTAGACTCATTTTTAAATTTCAACACAAATCCCAAAAATTCAGAGATTAAATTGCCTATTTAACTAGAACTATGTGTTATACATAATATATTAGGAAAAGAAAGATTGCTTAAATTGGCAATGTAGTTAAGTACTGAACCAACAAAAACAAAAGGAAAAAAAAAAAAACTCCAAAGCCTTAAGTCTGGTTTGTCATTTTGAAAATGTGAAAGAATGAAAAGAGACAAGAAGGAAAAAAAACACAACATGAATATTTATATTTAGCATTATAATCATGTCTGAATTCTAATATACATTTGAAGAAAAATAATGTTACACCACACTTATATGCTACAAGTGGAAAATAAGTACCTCAGTATCTCACTTAGAATTTGACCTCTTGAGAATATTCATATAGTCAGATTCAGAGTACTTATTCTCTCCTTGAGTGTGATCATATCAGTACATAGTACTAGATCTGATCAAAACTCCTCAGTTAAATGTGCTTGATCAAGAGTAATACTAAATTGTGTAACCACTTGAGAAGTCGTCGTATTGCTTACTCTTTCTCTTTTTCCTCTTCCATTGCTAATAAAGGAGACATTGAATTAATAATATGAGCACAAAGATAGAGATAAATCAGTTGTACTTTCTAAAACTTCTTCATCTTCTTCATCTTGATCTCCTCCTATCCTCCTTCTCTTATCAATCTTGATCTCTTCTTCCCTTGGTGCAATCTTTAGGGATAAACTCAAATCAATTTCTCCATCTGTGGCCTTTTTCCTTTTTTGTGGAATAATACCACTGCATGGATCTTCTTTTTCCCTCTCTTCTTGCCTTTTGCTCGTCGTCGTCATATTCGGTTCACTGATCGAGCTGCGAAAGTTGTAGGCAGTGCTTTTACTACTCCCGAATATGCTCGATCTTGCTTGAGTCAATGTCGTCGTTGAGGCTGCCTTCTCCATATATGGTGATTGTATTGTTTTGTTTTCGATAGCATTCCATGATGACCCTCCAAATCTAACAAGAAAGTCGAGTTAGTTTGGAATGACTTTTCAAAGAAAAAATACATCATTTCGATCATTAAAAAACCTATTCATTCGAGTTTTGAAAAGTTCTTTAAAAATAATACTACTATTTCAAAAGTCGAACCGGTTTCTTACCCAAAAATATTGGAGGTGTAGCTTTGATTATGGCGTTGGAACATTGGGATTTGGCTGACATTAAATATGTTGCGATCTCCACTACTTTCAGCCATAAGAAGCCTTTGATCCCCCATTGCTGTCATAGTTTCCATTACAAGTTATTGAAAGAAATTAAATATTGGGAATTAATGTAGAGATTAAACTTAATAAAAAGTTTAATTTATACCTTGGCCTGGTTCATTAGTCTTCTTGCTTCTATACATCTGAAAGTAATGAAAAGAATAATATTAGAAATTGAGACTGAAATTTAACCTACAAATTTCTATTTAGCTTTTAGTTTTTGGTTTTGAAAATTAAGCTCATTTATTCCCTATTTCTTGCCATAGTATTTATCTTTCCTACACAAAAGACTTGAATTCTATGCCAAATTTTAAAAACAAGTTTTTAAAGTATTTTTTCATAGTTTCCAAAATTTGGTTTGGTTTTTGAAAACATTAGTAGAAAATATATAACCAATGAAAGAAACTTAGAAGTAGAAGAAGACTTAATTTTCAAAAAATAAAAACAAAATAGTTAATGACGATAAAGTTTTTTTGAAAAGAGAGAAAGCTCAGTAAACCTGAAGATGGCTCTTGACATGGGCTATGCTTAGTCCTTTGATGTTCATCAACTGAAGAACCAACTTTGGAGTAGCATCTATACATACAACAAAATCATCAAAAATTAGATTAAAAAAACAATACATAACATATGTATAGAAAATTAACAACAATCTAGAAGACATAATCAATTCCTGTAATTCACCCCAAGAAAGAGGTAAAAAGTGAGAGAATTTGATAAATATCTACATAACCCCTAATTAACAAAGCCTTAAATCACTTGAAGGTAGGAAAAAAAAAAAAAAAAAAAAAAAACTCTAACTGTCTGCTCTAATATTTGATTAAATTGTGATCCCACTTCAATCCGCTCAATCAAGAAGGCATTAATTACTATATCAAAAATTAATGACTTGATTTTTACCTTCCAAAAAATTGTTGAACTCAAAAGAAAAAAGAAATCACTGTTGAACCCAAAAGTGGATTAAATATAAAAAATATTAGGTTACATTTAAATCACTCGCTAACCTAAGCATATCTCAATACACAAGACATTAATTATTATCACAAACATGATAATTCAATCCTCCACCTTATAATTAGTGAACTATGTTAATAAATCAGGAGACGAGCAATAAAGAGAAGAAGAAGAAGCTAAAGCAAAGTTAACTCAACGATCGGAGGTTGGATTCCCGATCCGAGTAGTTAAAAGAGAAAAAAAGGAAGAAAAAGAAGTAAGGAAATTACTTTCTTGACCACCAAGTCTTTCAACAGCATGAACAAAACGGAGGTGAAGATCGGGAGTCCAACGGAGTCTTGGGAGTTTGGATCTAACATAAGGTCTGACAGTGGGCGGCTTCGTCTTGTGTTGTTCATCATTATTATTACTATTATTATTCTCTTCAATTGTGCTGTTGCTTGAGCTCCCTTCATTGTTTCCCAATTCACTGCTTTCTTCTGACTTGTTTTTATCATCATCACTACTTCTTGTGTTTGAACATTCTGCTGCTTCCATGATTATTTTACTTTCCACAGAGATCTGAAATGAATAACTTTCTTCCTTTGTATGCACAAAACCAGAGAGAGATTTAAAGTTTGGAATGATTAGAAGAGAGAGAGAGATATGGATCTATTACCCCACTTGCAAGGGGAGAGAAACCCTAGCTACCCAGACAAAGGGAAAGACAGATCTTCATGGAGAAGACACAAGACTCGTGTCTGTCTCTAGATATGTTGGGAAACTTCAAATGAACCTTCTTCCCTTTTACATCTCATGTGAGACTCCATGCTAAATTGTGGATACCAATTTTACATCGTTGGATGTCGGAGAGAGAAATTGAAATATCATAATTTTACTTACTATGCAAATATTAACAGATTTAGCACAATACAAACAAAATTTAAATCTCTTGGAGTCTTAGAATCTATCGTTAATAGATTTTACTATATTTATAATTTTTCAAAAATATTGTTGTATATTTAATTATTAACCTTAAAATTGCTATTCATTACAATTATCCAAAATCAATTGACATGAAACTATAAATTTTTGAAAAAGGATTTTAAGGTGATTAATAAAATTACTTTACAATAAAAAATTATTTAAAGAACTTTTTGAAAAATTTAAGATATAAAAGTATTTTTATTTATTTTTTTTTTTTTAAGAAAAATAATTAACCAGGACTCTAAATTAGGGCATAATAATTAAGCATGGACATGCATATATGTACACACATCATATTATGTATATATGGGCATGCTCTGTGGCTCATATGAATCCACCCATATTTTATACTTTTCAAGTTGAATTCTAATTTGAAAAATCATACATAATATTTTAAAATATAATTTATGTTTTGTGTGAGAATAATTCCAAAGCATCTCTGTTTTAATTAACTTATTGTATCATAATCAATAAAAACAACCCACTCAGTATATTTGTCCTTTTTGTATGTGTCCAATATGTAAATAATAATAATAATAATAATAATAATAATAATAATAATTCCCATACCCATTATAGTATAAAATTAACGAATATCCTAAAAAACTAGATTTAAAAATAATTATTTTTACTGTTTATAAATATTTATGCACTTGTTTACTATATAAATTCAAACAAACCACCTTTTCAACATCATCCCAAAACGAAAGGAAAAAAAAAAAAGAAAAAAGCAATCCCTAGTACTATATTTTCATGGTATATATTCTTTTAGAATTTTTTTTTTTTATCTCTTAACAGAAGTTTATTTCACTCATTATTTCAATTACTCTACTCATTAAATCAAGTACATAAAATCCACAAAAAAAATAAAAAATAAAAAACTCCATATTTTGTAGTTATGAATTGTGAAGCTTGGAAAAAATTTGAGTTCAATTAAAATTACAACCTTTTGATTAAAAAAAATTAGATATTTGAATCTCTATTTATACGGAAAGAAAAATAAATATTAATAAATAAAAGGGTCCTTAAGTTTATGCATTTTATTACCTGCATGGGGAAGTGTGAGAATTTTGGACAAAACTACCAATAATTTTATGAAGAATTTTGGCAAAGATGTCCTCCACATTAATTAGGTGTTTATTTCTATTGATTCTATGGATCAATAAAAAAAAAAGTTTGCAAGCGTATTTTCTTATAAAAATGGTTTAATGATATTGATTATATATTTCTTAAACTATAATATAACCCTAATTGCATATATTTAAATATTGAGAAGCATATATTTGTGGAGGAAATTAAAGGTCGAGGAAGAAAGGAATCTAAATTATGAAAAAAGAATCACGGATTTTCTCTCTCTATCGCTAGAGAGAGAAAACTTGATAAAAAAAGAGGAAAAAAAAACATATATCTGACTAAAATTACTAATTCCATCATTCTTGTTGATGGACATAATCACGAACCTTAACTTCTATTTTAATTTTTATATTTAATTAAATTTAAGAAAACTATTGATTTTGAAATGTAATCACGTGTTTATCTGTATAATATCAGAGCTTATGAAGTTCAAATATGTATTTAGTCTAAAATTGGAATCTAAACTAAACAATGATGAACCCAAAAAGTACCATCTTGAGGAGATATGTTGAGAATATAAAACAATATTTATAAGATGTACAAGTGTTACTCATGGATTTCCTTCTCAAACCAATTGGCAATGAGATGAATAATTTATGTATTTTTTTAAAAGACTGAGATTTCCCCATCTTTATGATGTAGAATTCTTAACATGATTGTTGAAATGTCTTGAATCTGTTATATGATGTTTCAAAAGACCAAATAGGAATTCTCACTGTGTCCTTATTTATTGTCAACACCTTTCTAATACATGATCCTCAACATGGCCTATTGAAATACCTTAAATTTGTTATCTAACACTCCAAATGACCAAATACAATGACCTTTGTTGTGCCCTTATTTATTGTTTACTCTTTTTTTTTTTTTTTTTTTTTTGTTTCATTGTCGATGTTGTTTCTGTCATAATAATACCTTTTTGCGTTCACCATTCTTGGATTAAATTTTTTTCACTCAAATATTCATTTATTTTTATTTTAAATTAGATAACGAGAGATTCTATCTCAAAACCAAATGACAATAAAGGAAATTAACCTATTAATTTTATAAAAATTGTGAGATCCTACTCACTTACCGTTTCAACGTGAGATCGATCCTCAACACTTCATCCATTGAATTATATATGCTCGGATTGGCATCATGTCATTTATATAAAAGTTTTAAATCATGTTTTCTTGAGCTATTTCTAAATTGTTAGAAATAACAGTTTTAAGTTTTCATCTTACAAAACTAACACCCTTTTTCATAACTCGTTCAAATAGCTTTTCTTGGTCATCTTAGATGAGATCGATCACAGAGATTTAGTAAAAAATTAAAAAAAGAATTAGTTTTTTTTAACTTATCGATTGTTTTGGCCCTTTTGGGCCTTTCTCGGTACATCTCGGAGAGATTACTCCAAAATTCTCATAATTCTTATAAAATATTATGTGATCTTCCTAAATATTATACCAAATCTTATATATTTTCAAATTTTCTCCAAATTTGATTATATTTACCAAATATTTTATCAAAATCTTACGTAATTTATTAAATCTTTAGCCAATTTTTTAATTTCTAAATTAATTTACTGATTATTCAAATGAATTTTTTAGATGAATCTCAGGTGATTGATTTTGATTTTTAAATTTTTGGAAAGATTAAATTTTTCAAAAAAAAGGTAAAATATGGAAAATATATAAAATCTCGGTGGGAATCTCAGGCAGATTAACATCGAGATCAGTGAATTCTCGGGTAGAATAATACCGAGATTTTATATATTTTTCATATATTAACTTTTTTTTCTTTTTGCAAAATTTAATCTTTCCCAAAATTTAAAAAACAAAATGCAATCATCTATCTAAAAAATCTAATTGGTAAACACATTTAAAAATTTAGAGATTCATGTAATCATGGAAACAAAAATTGGCTTAAAATTACATAAGAATTGAATATAATATTTGGTAAAGATAACCGAATTTGGATAAAATTTGAAGGACCAAAACAATCAATAAGTTAAAAAATAGTAAAATTTTCAACTAAATCTTGGTGGTCGATCTCGCCCGAGATCCATCGAGAAAAACTAGTTGAACGACTTTTCAAAAAACGTGGTAGCTTAGAAAGATGGAAAGTTGAGGTTGTCATTTCGGACTATTTATCATTTGTCTTTTCATCGAACAGAAGGAAAGCAAGATGGGCAAGGGTTGGATTAAGTGAAAGGTATATACTCTCGATGAATGATTTTGACAAAAGAATGGGAAAGAAAAGTTGGGTTTGGTATTTTCATTCCTTCCACGTGCATTGGGTTCATGGTTGGGAAGGTATAATAATTTGAGCCCTTCATTTTGCTTTCTTTCATGTGTAGCTTAGCTAGCTTGATAGACCCTTTTCTTTGGGGTTTAATTCACGGATGTCTTGAGCTTTTGAACCCTATTTTTTTGTTGCTAAGATTGTAGTTGAGTGTAATTAATTTACTTCTGCGCATGCATATGCAACTTGGATATTTTATTATATGCTTTTTGTTCTTCTTCTTTTAATCAATGTTTCAACTAGTTTTCTTATGTTATCATCTCATTTCAAATCCCTTTTTTTACTATTTTGTTCTTTGTTTCGCTTTTCACCTCTTTCTTTTTCCTTTTTAGTAATTTTATATATTTAAAGCATGTTTGTCTCCAAACACACAACAAGGTAAGCTTACTGTTTTTTTTTTTTTTTAATATAGATAACAAGACCAATTAGCTAGTGAGGTTCGTATCAAAATGTCTTGTTAGAGCAAAAGCTAATCCTTCTGATCTTGCGATAACAATACCATGAAATCAACAAACAAAAAAAGTGATAAAACATAAACAATAAAAATCAACACGGAAATTTATGTGATTTTTTAATAGTGGGTTAGTTATGTCTACGTAAAGAGGGAGAAAAACATTTTTATTAATATAGAGGAATATTAGATAAAACAGATTTGCAGGATAAGGTTAAAGAGTTCACATATAGTACACCTCTCTAAACTCTAAAACCAAAATCGAGAAATTAATAGCTTTATATGTACCAAAATAAAAAATTTGGAGTTGTTTTCAATGGATCAATCAGAGAAAATTCAGGATTAAAATGTGTTTCAACTAGAGTAATGCTGAATAATATTGAAGTTGTCAGTTAATGTTTATGGAAGCTTTGTTGCAATCTTTTTCTAATAATAATTAAACTAGCTAGTGAAGATTAAAGCACATAGGAAATATTTGATACATATAGGTTTGGAGGGATAGTCTTCATTGGGAATCAACAGAGTATATTTAATTTATTTCTCAATCACAAGCTCACGCTATATATTATAAGGGTATAGTGTATATATGGAAGAGGTCGAATCTCGTGTAAAAGCATGTGATCACTTTTGCCTCAATTTAATTTCAAGAATTAAAATACAGAAGGTAAATATATAGAAAATTAAACATGCTAAATTACAATATTGGGAGAAGAATGGTTATCTTTGTAAACCTTTCTTATATTCTTCTCCAAGTCTTGAAAATGGTATGAACTATTCTTTTACGAACATAACACCACCAACAGAACTTTTTTGCTATATTGATATATCTCTTGGCAAGAAAGGTTTGTGGGAACACTTTCTGAAAGTGAAAAAATAAAATAAGAGAACTTATTCTCTTTGAGATTGTGAGAATCAGATAGTTCTTGAGAAAGATGGAGAGTTAACTTGATTTTTATGTTTAAAAAAAAAAAAATCTCATTTATGCAGACCATCCGCAAATAAAGGAGGGAGAAAAGTTAAAACTCCCCTCATGCACTATCCCACTCCCCTGACTAAACATTTGAATCTTACTCAAATACACTTTTTTCTTATAATCTATAATTTTAATATTAATCTCATTTACATTAATTTTTAAATATGAATCTCATTTACATTAATTTTTTAATATGAATCTAATTCATATTGATTAACATTAAATGTTATTCAAACATATTATTCTCATATTAATTTTCAATCTCATTCAAAATTAACTTTATATTATAATGTATCTATATATATTAATTGTATTATATACCATTAACATAAATTTCCTTAATCAATTTGAACATTTAAAATTCTTTCAAAACTAATTTTCCTTCTTTTACCCATTGTGAGCTAATAGGAAGACCTAATGGACCTACAGTGATAAGTTCCAATGATATGAAATTAATTAGTTAAACTCTTTAATTAAACTAATCAATATTCATTAACTATGAGGCACTCCACTAAAGACCCATAGCTACACTCTTATGAACTATAGAATATTTTCTTGTCCATTGATACAACCATTACCAATAAGTCAATCATTTACAAGTTGTTCGTAATTACAACTAGGTCAAATTACCGTTTTACCCCTATAATTACCCTTTTCTCCTTAAGTACCAATGATCCTCTAATGAACAATCTGTTTATGGTCCAACCATAAACCAAGTCCCTCTCGAGCTAGTGAGAGAGTGAGACCCCATTGTTCAAGTCCCAGAGTCAGCACTTAAAAGAACAACTTATCTACTTATCCTCAAGGTGGGAAGGTGTGAATCTCATCTTGTATAGCTATGGTCTCAACTCCCCACTCAATCTTGTTCCCAAAATGATAGGTATATTGAGTTAGCAACTCAGACCATTCTCACCCATACAAATCAAAGGACGATCCCTCATAGGTAGGAGTCCATAACTCACTTTGGATTGAGATTGAATTATATTTGGTCATTGTTTGAATTATTAATTTCTTCAGTCCCCGGTGCTACAAAGAGAGATGAAATATTTCGTGATCCAATCTTATATAAACTCTTTATATATGATACTTCCACTCGTATGTCTCTACATGAACGATTTGGATCAAATCATTTGTAACGTTTACAAAGTGAATCGTATCCATAGTGTTACCTGTTAGGTTTTATGTCGTAAAACTCGTGGTTTGTAAACAGTAGAACTTATTCTGAAAATTCAATAAGTTCTTATTGAATATATTTTTTTTTAGAAATCCAATAAACCAAAGTCTCTTAACTATTACATGAGTACTTGAACTTTATGTGGAGACATACAAGTGGATCAGGTTCGAGTAAATAGTCAAAATGATCTATAGTATATGAATAAGGTTGAGTGCCTTATTCTAGTAACACTATTGGATGCGGCCTACTCTGTAGTTGTTACAAAGAGTTGTAAAGTACTACATACGAAGTGATCCTAATTCCTGCATGTTGGGACATAGGGAGTGGGGGTATCCTATGCAAAAGAGTTTTGTGCAAGATCGGACCACGAAACCAGTCACTTTTACTTTATAACGTTGTTTATTGTTTAAGATTAACTATTTCAAAGCGATGACCTAGGTAACTTGACTTTAATCTTGAGCTAACTATAAACTTCTGTTTGTTTGGGATTATCCTTTGATCTGCAAACGGTGAGAGTAGACCAACTGTCTCTGCTCAATAAGCTTCCCATTTTGGGATAAGATCGGATGCATAGTTGGGGACATAGGGTGCAAGACAGAATTCACTCCTACCCGATTAGGGTTAATAGAGAGGTTGTTCCTTCAAGTGCTGATTTTGGGTCTTGAATAAGAGGCCTCATCCTCTCATTGGCCAGAGAGGGATTCGATTTGTTAATTGGATCACAAATCAATTGTTCATTCGGGGATTAGTGGGACTTAAGAAACAAGAGGTAATTTCGGGGATAAAACAAAGATTCAACCCAGTCGTTATTACGAACAACCTTTGAAGGGTTAACTTACTAATCATGATTATATCGAGTGGACATAATATATCTATAGTGAGGGGAGTTTAGCCATGGGCATTAGTGGAATCATTCATTAGTTAACAAATGGGGATTAGATCGGTATAATGAGTTTAGCCGATTAATCTCGGATCGTTGGAGCCCATGATCTGTAGGTCCGCGAGGTCCCCCTACTAGCTCGTAAATGGATTAGCTCTAGAATAGTATGATAAATTAATTTGAAGTGTTCAAAATAGAATTAAATAAAATTGGAGAAATAATATTTAAACATGATTTAAATATTTGAAGATGGAAATGTGTAAAATTAATTTAATATTTGATATTAAATTATTTAGAATTATTTAAATTATTTAAATATTATTTATTAATTTTATTAAGAAAATTAATTTATGAAATTAATTTTGTAAAATTAATAATATTTTAATTTTATCAAAAGAATTTTTTATGAAATCAATATTTGATAAAATTGAAAGAGAAAGGAAAAAACACAAAATGGAAAAAAAGCATTTTCCATGACTTCATCAAGTAGCTCACTAACAACTCACCTTCAAGTTTCATTAAACTCTAAGCATGAGCTGCATCTCATGCAGAAAATCTCTTTACATGAGTGTCTACAATATATTGAAGAGATTTGAGTGTTTTGAAGCAAGGCAATCGATCAAATTTTTCTGAAAAATTCGGAAGAAGAAGGGTGTTCTTCATTTGGGTTGCAGCTGTGAGCTTGTCTCTTGATTCCCTTATTTCAGACTTATTTTGAGTCCCACTACTCAATCTAGAGCACCAAGAGGGATAGTAGGAAAGATCTTGGGATGGTCTACAACAAGATTCAAAGGAGATTTGTAGTTGGATTCAAGCTTAGAGGAAGTTCTTCAAAGGTATATCTTGAAACCCATTTATTTCTGCTAAAGCATGCTTTCATTTCTGCCAAAATTAATGAATTAGAGTGCCCATGGATCCTGGTCAGTTCCGCTGTGCATTGGTACGTTCCAACATTATCAGGATAAGGTACCCAACCTTATTCATATATTATAAACCTTTTAGGTTATTACTTGAACATAATCCGCGTGTAGGCCAATCACATATTGTTCAAGTTACATTAAATAATCTTGAATCTTAGTTTATTGATTTTGAGTTATGCAAATCTAAGTGTCAAAATAAATAAAATTTTATTTAATTAACAAACAACTTGTTTACAAAATATAAACCACGAGTTTAAGGCATAAACTCCATCATATATATCTTGAACAAGATATACTAAATTAAAGGATAGAGAGATCAGTAGATGCACCCGAATATCTCAACTAAGTTGAGACAAATTTCATAACACCATCATCACACCTCAAACACAAAAGTGAAATTTCATTAATAAGAAAAGATATAAAGAGGAACAAGAGAAGAGCTAGAGGATATCTTAACTAGGGTATAGCACATTCTTAACCATTCCAGCTCAATTTATGATCGTGACACAAATACTAACTCATGAATCTATCTTAAAAATCTTTGTATATATACCTATAACTCTATTAAATATATATATACATATAGTATATATATGTAAGTGTGTGCATATATATGTGTGTTTATATATATGTATGTGTGTGTATATATATTTGATAAAATATTATATTTACTAGAGTACCAACAATTGTTAATGTTCATGAACGTTTTTCAAACAACCATGTGGGTTCCCAAGATCAAACTACTACACACCTTGATTATAATTTTTACTTTCAAACCAACTTAATGGAATTCTCAACGATCAAAGACAGAGTAACATAATGCAAATTTTTTGTTAAAGAAAACAAAAAACAGAGACCAAAAAGACAAAGCTTTGCAAATTTACCAACTTCAAAACTGTTTGAATAATTTTCTTAACATATAGAAAGCAATAGGTTACTTGATAGATTAATTTATAAGTAAAATAATATATAATTAAGAGGAAAATTTGTCATGTTTTAATTGATCCATAAATTTTAAATTGTTACACTTTTAATCTCTAAATTTTGAATTTGATTTCAATTTAATTCTTATATTTCAAAATATTACAATTTTACCGTTGAGATTTGAGTTTTGTTTCAATTGTGATCCCTAACTTTCAAGATTTTAACTTATGATTACATAATTTTTTTTATTAAATATTTACTTTCATTCTTTAACATTCATGTCTATTATTTAATTTAAGATAATTATGATGTGAAATTTTATTTGGATGAACAAATAATGAAACTTAATTAATTATAATTCTTTTAAACTAATCAATAAACACTAACACTAAAAATCTAAAGTGAGTATTTAGTGAAAAAATGTTATTGTATAAATAATACAGACTAAATTGAAACAAAACTCAAATTCCAAAAATAAAATCGTAACATTTTGAAACATATCAACAAAATAGAAATTAATTAAACATAAATAGGGAAAAAAAGTTTTGTTCCCTTAATTGATATACAACAATTACCACCTTAATTTAACTACTAAGTATTTAGTCCATCCATGTGTCTGATTTTCTCAAAAGCCCTCACTTAGAGATTCCCCAAATATCCTTAAATATTGTTAATTTGAATTCTCACATCACTAAAAAAAGACAAGAAGAGAAGTTCCATGATGAGTTCCCACATGTTCAAGATCAAAATCCCATGGGAAAAATCGACAAAAATAAAGAAAAAAAAAAAAGAGACAAAGTTTAGTCAGAAAGATTCACTCACTCCCGATGCCTTATCCTGTTAGGTCAACGCTAAACAGTGTCTTTGTCTGCTTTTTTAATTTAAACAAATACTAATTTCTCCCTTTTTTATTTAACAATTATTATTATATAATTTAAATTTTGCATGAGAATGCCAAGAGCCTATTTATGCGGATCTAACCCATAATTTGAGAATGAGTATGTCTGTCCTTTTTCGTAATTAATTATATATTATTCCTCTTATTATTATTACTATATATATATATATATGCACCATGCATGTTACATCCATCATACATATCCAACATACCATTCCAAGTTTCTCTCTCTATTTATATATAATATATTATTGGTAGGTGGGTGGTATTTCTATCAATAATATTTTATTGCCAACTATACGATGCCGTATCAATTTTAAAATTCATTTTATATTTATATATATGTGTTGACAGATAAATAAACAAATCATTACCATATTCCTAAACTCCTACTTGTATATGTGTGTGTCTATATTAAAAAAAAAAAGGCTTATTAATGTTTTTTTAATGTTAAAAATTCTTGATACATATAACAGCATGGTTTTTAATATTTTACTTGGGAAAACTTTTCTATAGCTCTATACTATATATATTTATTTATTTATTTTAACAATTAAGAGTATTGAGAATACGATCAAAATCTCACCTTGATTAGATAAAAAGAAGATTATTATAGATATCTAAGTGAAATATATATATATATATATATATATATATAATAAGACCTCTTGGGGGTGGTTCCAAAAAATAAAGTTAGAGGAGAATTTATGTCTAAAGTAAACAATATCATATCATGATAGAGATATTTAGAGGGTCGTTGTCCCTACCAGAGGAAGGAAAAATCGGAACTATGACTTTGAAGTTGATAATGAATGTTTTATGTCAGTTGTGTAGTACTCATTTTGACTATAGATTCTCTATTTTTACACAGATATTTGAATTCTTTTTTCTTCTTCTAATTTAGAGAGAGAAATGATAAATATTGTAGTTGCTCACCTTAGTTTCTTGAAAGTGACCATACTATATATATTATAAATTTATTTCCTACTCTTCTTTATTTATTTTTATTATTATTATATTTCAATATATTTTTCTTTATATATACTTTATATATTATGAGCTTGATTAAGAAAGTATTTTTTCCACTTTAATTTCACGTATTTTCTTAACTTGGAGGGGGAAACACTGACAATTACGCAATTAAAAATTATGATTAATTAATTAAAGCAAATTGTCATATAAAGAAGAAATGGTTTATCAGCTAACAAGATAGTTTCAAATTTTTAATTAACATGTTTATCTACATTGATATTTTTGACCGATATTGTGGGGGCAAGGGAAGAGTTTAATGACCAAAATTTGATATAAATAATTATTTTGACCAATGTTGGGGCCTAATTTTGCAAAATTTCTCTATAAAAATTATTAATTTATATTGGAGTCCATTGTTTTAATACGTATGCATGGATTGGAGGCATAGAAAACGACATCACAAAAATATATTTTCTTAATTCTCAGTCAAAGGTATTGGTTGTCTTATTCTCACACATTCCATTGTGTTTTTTTTTTTTTTTTTTCCTTTTTTCAAATTCATATTTAGGTTTTAGGCTTTGAGTTAAATTTTAATTAACTTGACTCTGTTTATATGCCATTTATGCTATAGGAGATTAAAAGAAGAAGAGCCACAAATCTAAATGGTAACTTTTAAGAATTTAAATACTCATAACAATCATTGATCTTAATCTTTACAATATATATGCTAAGAATTGATCTGGAATTGTCAAAGACTAGATACAATAGTTTGGAATTTGGACTAAATCTCCATAAATATTATGGTCTAAATTCTTATCACCATTTTATCTCTTTTGTGACATGTTTTATCTTGTAGAAGGAGAATTTCTTAAATCCTAATTGAATAATCCTAAGAAATTTCTTACAACTAATACCAGAGCTTTTGATTTTCTAATCATGAGATATCCACAAAGTAGGTTACATATATGAATAATGAATCATTAAGTTTGATAGATCGGGCTTTAAATACTCAATTTCTGATTGATGTAATTTAATTGTTGACATTTAAAAAAAAAAAAAAACCTATAAAATAATGAAGACGACATTCACCATCTTTTATCGGAGGTTATAAAAAACCTTCGAAAAAGATGTACATTTATCGAAGAATTGAAAAAATCTTCAAGAAATATGTAATTTTATCAAAAGTTAATAGAAACCTTTAAACAAAGAATATATTTATCGAAAGGGTTAAGAAAATCTTTGAAAAAGATATACGTTTATAAAAACAACATGACATATAAGTTTGTTTCTATAACAACAACATGACAAATAACAAAGATGCAAGAATTTGTTTTTTTAGTTGATCGACTGTAGTTTGATGTTATAGAATTTTGATAGTCTTTTGGTGTACTTTTATGACGTATAAGTTTACTTCCATCCATGTCATTGTCTATTTTTCCTATTCTATTCTTATACTTCGTAATTCAAGGAACTGCATGTAGATGAATTAGTAAAAACAACATTCCGAGATTTTTCAATAAATGTGCTAAAAGGTTTTGTAAAAGAATTTTCAAAAGATATTCAATTGTTAATAAATAAGTTTTTACGAAGGTTTTAAATTTTGTAAAAATAACATAATAAGCCTTTAAAAATAATGAAAACCTTTGAAAAAGACCACTTAGCAATAAATAATTATTGACAATTATCAAAGATACATGACCTTTGAAAAATAATAATTTTCGAAGGTTGATAAACCTTTGAAACTTAATAATTTTTTAAAGTTAAGTAAAAAAAATGTACCAAAGGTTTATTAAAGATTTTCTCGAAGAATGTGATCTTTGAAAATAGTCAACTTTCTTGTAGTGAACAATTTTAAATTTTCTTCAGAGATAAAATTTAATCATAATTGTACGGGCAAACGAATTTGGTAAAGTCGTCTAAGTGAATGGTCCCAAACCTAGATGACTTTTGCAGTTTCTTATACATATGGTTCATCTATGTCAAACTCATTTAATTGAAGAGATGATAGACATAACCATAATGTGTATTGCTAAGAAAGAATAAGAGATATGACTAAGAGTTTAGGTAGTCATTGTTGTGGTGTACTTGGGGAAAAAAAGTTTTGAATAGTGATTGTGAGTATTTTCATTACTGTATGCAGCATTTGTAATTTTATTGCAATCTTTACAATATTTTAATGTGGAACTTGTTCTTACAAAAGTTTGGATATAGTTCTAAGTTGGAAGTAAATCAACACAATTTTTTGCACTAATATTTACCTCTTTGAGGTTCATCCATTTTTCCTCCCTATTTAGCTCTATCTCACCCATTTTTTTTTAATAGATCAAAAAAGGGTATTTGGAAAACATCATATTGTGTTTTATCAATTTTTTCCTCACAGGTATGTGGAACATTGAATTAAGTGTATTCATTGCCATAATTGTACGTCAAGATTCTTCACAAACCAATAGTTAAAACCATAATAAATATTTTCAAGATGCTGAATTTTTTTTACTAAAAGTATAAATATCGAAAGTGTTTATACAAAATATTACTATATACTAATAATAAGAACATAGAAATGTTTAAATGTGTGTGGGATTTTATTTATTACCATAATTGTACGTCAAGATTCTTTTCTTTCTTTTTTTTTTCCCCTAATCTAATAAGGCATTGACCTGTTCAAAACGTTTAAATTAAATTTTATATTTAATAGGGCTCTAAAATTTTAAATTTTATATATAGTAGTAAGTCACTAAAAACATTTAAAATGTTGATTGTATTACTAATGTATTAGATATAAACTTGAAAAATCGAAAATTTTATGTATAGTAAATCACTGTTCAAACTAATGGAGGAGACCGTAGGACAATGTTGATATATTTTCTTTACCCACTTACTATGAACTACTTCCCCCATTTACCTTGTTATTGACCCATGCAAACACTTTCCAAATGGAGTAGTCACGGTAAAAGCGACACGAAGCCGAGTATGGATCTCACAGTGTGAACTCTTGAGGACGTGAGAACTAATAACTATATATCAAATATATTGTAAATCTCCCACTAAAGTGCTCTAAATATTTGGGTATTTATTTACTTAGGTTTAAAAAACGGCTAACGTTTGAACAACCTAAGTCTATATCATTTTTATCCAAGTATAACATTTATATTTGGATATAACCCTACGATGTCTAAGCGTTTAAACCAGTTTTAAACCTCACACGACTCACGTAAGCTCATAAAATCAATTAACAATGCTCAATCTTTCGGTCATAATCCCCAGGTAGGCGATGTTATGTAAACCGTCAACTTAAGTACCCCCAGCCTAAGATAGGTTTATGAACCGATTTGAGTTTGTAACCAAATTTTATAAGGTAACAATCTATTTTAACAGTTAAAACTAGTTGCTAACCTAAGTGAGCATGTTGTGTATCTTTGTTATGGATTTTAAAGTCTAACTACATTTTATAACTTACAAAACTTAAACATGCTAAAACATCCACAACATTCATCAAAGGAATTTAATATAACATTTTATATTAAAAGAAACCATATACATGCATACTATATATTATAACAATTTATAACATACTTTCAATGCATGTAACATGCTTCCTACGGTGGGGTTTTAAATCTACATGGCATACTATATACATCTACAAGATTTATTTAATTATAACATACATCCATGCATAAACAATTAAACACATACTGATACAGTTTTTTAGTTTTGGTATTTTTAAGTAAACAAAAAGCCTATGTATTATAAAAAATAGTTGATAGCTCCAAACCTCTTCTTGACGCTTCGAACAGCTTCAAACCGGACCCAAAAATACTTGAACCGGATGTGAACCACCTGAACCGAGCCAATCAAAATAATTTTGAAAATGAACCGGGTCAAGTTTGAAGAACCGGTCAAATCAGTTAATCTTCTTAAACTAGTTCAAGAATCTCGCTTGGATTGAAATCTGGCTCAAACTTGATCTCTCGTTACTGATTGAAATCTCGTTCAAAACTTGATCTTTCGCTGGCTTATTGAAATCTCACTCAAACCATTAGAATCTCGCTCCTAGCTCGAAATCTCGTTCGAACTTGAAATCTCGCTAGGACTTCCATCAGAATCTCGCTCGAACTTGAAATCTCACTCAAACTTGATTCAAAATCTCGTTTGAACTTGAAAGCTCGCTTGAAATTCCAACAAAATCTGGCTCGAGCTAGAAAACTCACTCAAACTTGATTCAAAATCTCGCTCGAACTCAAAATCTCGGTCGAACTTAGTCCAATCTCGCTGGAAATTCAAATAGTAGCTGAAGAACTGGAAATCTGCAGCTTGACATTCTTCACTTCTTTCTTCATTTAAATCCTAATTTCAACTTCTAATGACTCCATATGAATTACAGACTCTTAAACACACATTAAGGCCCATCAAACAAGGGCCAATTACAAGAGAAACAACATAATTGAAAGGATTAAAATGCCAAAACATTGGGAAAACGATATCAGCATACTATTTCATGCAGTTCATGAAAAAACGGCCACTAAACTCAAATTAACAATAGTTAAACGCTTAAATCATGCTCTGATACCAATTGAAGGAATGATATATCATGCAACGGAAGACTATAAAATCAATAAATACTTAAACTACATTTAATTTGAGTTTTAAGTATGTTGTTCATATGATATTTATAAGAGGGTTTGAAACACATATTACCTTTGCAGATTTCCTCCACGAATTCAGCTAAAATCCACCAAGATAGTACTTGAAACACCGAGAGGACTACCACCGAGATCTTCTCTACTATGCTCAAGCTGGAACGTGTAATGGAAATACTAAATTAAGTTGAATTGACGAAGAATCAGTGAGGGGTATGTAAGGTTTTCAGGTTATCACTTCAACAAGTATAACTCAGATTGCTTTTTTTTTTTTTTTTTTATCATCATGCATGGAGCTTCTATATATAGGTAGAATTCATGCAATTATACAAGGTTGCATGAAAGGCAGCTCCAGCTTGAAGATCATTACACAAAGAAATGGAATTTGGTGATAATCCATCAAATATGGTTAGTGGATTTTTCCCAAAAATTGGAAAATTCTACTAACTAAAAATTATTTCAAAAATCATTTTCATTTTCATTTTTTTAATTTAGTTTTATAAAATTAATTGAAAAATAATTAATTAAATAAAACTAATTTTAATTTATTTTTAATTAAACTTTTTAATTAAGATCATATTAATTTAATATCTAAATATTAAATTAATAAAATATTAATATCATCAATAAATCAATTTTATATTTAAATCATAATTTAAATATTAATTGATTTTTCAATTTCGTTTAATTTCAATTAAACTAAACGTTTATAATTGTATCATATATAATCAATCGAAAACCCTAAAATTGAATTTGAACATTTCAAATTCATAACCCTGATTTCATACATCAATACTCAATTTGTTATTCCAATTTAATGAGCTAGTAGAGGGATTTAATGGACCTACAGATCATGAGCTTCAACGATATGTAATTAATTCGTTAAAACTCTTTAATCGAATTAATTACAATTCGTTAACTATCAAGACATACCACTATATCTCTATAGTTGTACTCTCCTCACTATAGATATATTTCTGTCCATATAAACCACAATCAGTAAGTCGATCATTCACAGGTTGTTCGTAATTACAGTTGGATCAAAATTATCGTTTTACCCCTGTAAATACATCTTGTTCCTTAAATTCCTACTCTAATGAACAATTTTGATTCATAATACTATTTATGAATCATGTCCTTCTCTATCATGAGAAGGCGGGGCCCTGATTATTCAAGACATGGAATCAGCACTTAAGAGAACAACCTATCTGCTAACCCTAAAATGGGTAGGAGTGAATTTCATCTTGTTGAGCTATGTCCCCAACTATCCATCCGATCTTATCCCCAAAATGGAAGACTTATTGAGCAGTGTTGTTGGACTACTCTCACCCATGCAGATTAAAGGATAATCCCAAATAAACAGAAGTTCATAACTAGCTCAGGATTAAGATCGAGTTATCCTAGGTTACTTAAGTATGAAATAGTCACTTTTAATAGTAAACGGTTCTTATAAAGAAAAGTGACTATTTCATGGTCCAGTCTATATGCAAACTCATTGCATAGGATGCCCCCACTCACATGTCTCTACATGAATGATCTGTGAATCACATTATTTGTATTACCTATACAAAATGGGCTGCATCCAATAGTGTTATCAGGATGAGATACCCAATTTCATACATATACTTATAGACCATTTAGGCTATATACTATTAACTTGATCCTGCTTATGTCACCACATAAAATTAAAGTATTCATACTATAACGATAGATATGTTTATTGGATTTTCATAATAGAATGCAAAATCAACAACTTTATTGAATAAGACACGCAATAATATTTTATTGATAAATAGAATATTTAACACAAAATTTACAAACTGCGAGTTCTAGGACATTCCCAACAAGGTTGTACTACAATTATCATTACCAGCAATAAAAGGGTCATATGCACCTCTGTAGTCATATACACCCAAGTTTGACCTTTTCCCATTCCTTGCATGTCCAATGCTACAGGATCAAGTCTTGAAGGTGTCTTAAAGCCTGTTTTGTACCATGTCATTCTCCTCTCAATAGATTTTTGGTTTAATGTGCTCCAATTTGTTCGTTGTGAGAACATTGAGTTGTAAAGCTTAATTTCTCCATTTAATCCAACCTTATAAGACCCTAAATTTTATGAAAAATTAGTTGTGTCATTTATATCTCCAATTAGGTAAATAGAACCTCCATCAATTCCAATTGGCACTGTATCATAAAATGCATCATAACTTTTAGCCCTATTATGGTACTCAAAAGGGTTATTGTGTTGGTTCCTACTTTTAATAATACAGTTTCTCAAATACAAAGCTCTGGCCATTACTTCCCCATTGCAACCCAATTTTACCTTCTATTCACAAAGGCATGAAGCACATGTCCCTTTGTATTCACTTGAAGAGTTACATTTTGAAGTGATGATGTTGCATTAGTGTCAACATTCGTCACGTACCCCAAGTAGTCATTCAAATCAACAGTGGTTCCTTTATGTTCCAAAAGAAGGTTTTCCTTAAATGTACCTTTCCCTTGTAAAGTGTGTCTCATGGGCTTTGGAACCCATATCCACGAGAGTTGTGCATTTTTATTTTCATTTTGTGCCTTCATAAACATAGATATTTGAGAATTGATCTTTGCAGTGTTGAAAACCTCTTTAATGCAACTATTAAGAATGCTCATAGACTAAGCTGGTACAAAATATTTTCCATATGCTTGCTAATATATGGTAGCATCATTGCTACCATCTGTGTTGCTCAAAAAGTAAAACCTTTCCCCTGTTGTTGGGTTACAAAATTTCGTTAAAGTTACAAAGCTACCAAATTTTTTGTTTGTGCGGGTGCCGTTAGTGAAACTCTTCTCTCCCATTTTAATGGATGCATGGAGTTGTTTAAGATGTCCCCATTTAGGTTTATTCAAGTTTCCATATTCATCAATTGGGGTGTTATAGTCATAAGACGTAGTGATGAATGGACCTCCTGATGTTCTTCCAAATTTGGTTCTTCCATGATACATGTAATAATTGTTAAACACCCCACCAGATTGGAAAAATCTTGCCACAGAAAAAGCTATGTCTTCTGCACTTCTATAAGGGTCTTTGTCGCCCCATTTCTTGAACCATCCTACCCAATTTTCAATAAACATTTTTTGGCTCTTAGGAGTGTTAGGACTAAAGTTATCACAATGGAATCCATTACATGTATTAATGATAGGTTGTGGGGCATCACTTTGTTGGCACATGATCCATGGAACACCAATATTAAGAGATTCGGCCATTTGAGCGCACCAATTGATATATGTTTTTCTTGCATTTCCATGTGGTTTCATCACACTTCCATACTCTTTCTCAATTTGAGTTAAAATTATTGGCCCTCCTTGTGATGCAAATAGGTTGGCTTGTTTACACATATTCACTATCTTTGTAGTGAAAATTTGCATTTCATTTTTGTAAACTTGATTGTCAATTCGAAATTGGATTCCTGGCATATTGTGCAACCACAGTGGAAAGCCTCCATAGTTCCACTTGGCACACACATAAGGGCCAATCCTCATCACGACATATAGCCCAACATCTTGACTCATCAACGCATCAACTTTGTTTAGCTAATATAATATGCTTAATAAATTCAATCAGAGTGAAAGTTTAGTTTGAGTTTTGCTCATTAGTTTGAGCCTCGTGATATTTCATCAATGAATGATTATAATGGTTGATTTCGGGGACTAGTTATCATCCGAGAAGCTTCTCTAGCATAGTAGTGCTTCTTTACTTCAGCCCTAGTATGACACACAGAAATCTAAGTGAATTTTAGTGGTCTTTTTCCTCATTCCAACAAGGTTTTTTGGCTTTGATAAGCTCCAAATTTACCTCATATCATTTATGTTACTCGTTCCATAATAGCTTCATATGTGCAAGATTAAACTTATTCAAACACTAGACAATAAGTTGGGGGTTGTTTCCTGGCAGTCAATAGTGAATAGTCGCTTTTGATCCTTTTAACTCTTGAAAACTTTAAAGCTAAGAAGCACGAACACTTTAATTTGACTAGTGTGTATGTGTCTGACACGAGTCGAACACTTGGACACGTATAAAAAAAACTTATTAGTGTAATAGATATGTTAAACACTATGTTATTAATGGGCTCAACTACAGAATGGAAACCCAAGGCCCAAAACTAAACACTTCTGTTTTCTTTGTGTTCAACCCAAAAGAGAAGAATGCAAAAACCAGGTTAGTTGCCACGAGTGGACCTTGAAGTGCCATGTTCCAGAGTAAAAAAAATGGTAAAGAAATTTAGCTCATCCTGTCATTTCTATCTTCTCTCGATTGAAAGATGAACAATTAGGTGTAAAAACCATGACTCAAATACCACTTCAGCTATTTTAGTTTACATAACTAACTTTATCTTGTAATGGTCAAATGGTATGTGTTATAAATACTACTGATGACAACATAAGAGATAATATATCACACTTCCTATTTTTCTGTAAACAAAACTATTGTAAGCAATCTTCAAGTGAGGAAGAAAGTGAATCTTCCCATGGACGTAGGCTTATTGGCAGAACCACGTAACTTTGCGTGTTTCTTCTTCTTCTCTTCATCTTCTTTCAATCTTCATATGTTTCTCTGTAAATCGATCAAAACACGATTTTGTTATCAAATCATAACGTTTTCAGAGTATCGAGTAGCATCGAGTCAAGAATTTTCATCTTCGAGTAAAGATTAATACTCATCGAGTAACGATCAATACTTGTCAAGTTCCATCGAGCGAAGAACAAAAACTCATCGAGGATAGAAGGAAAATTTCATCGAGTAACGAGCAGAAACTCATCGAGTATTGAGTATCTACACATTGAGGATTTACACAAAGCCTTCCTCAGCCATTTCTTCACCATCTCATAATTGATCTTGATTAATTGGGCCTAGAAAAGATAATATAACCAACCATTAGGGTTATACAATTCTCTCTACTCATCTCTATCTATTTTGTTTTGTAGGTGAAATCAATGAAGATTTATGGCCAAAAAAATAAGAAGATTTAAGCATGCACACCTGAAATGATGAAGAAAAAGAGAGAATACACCCAGAAATATAGTGGTTCAGTGTTTGTAATCCACCTACATCCACTTTGTAAAGAGTCTTCAATTTTATTCAAACAGCTTCACGATTACAAGAAATCTCAGATGAGTTTTAACTCTCAACTCTCTTTTTTATTGTTTGCTCTCTGATCAGTCTCGTGGAAATGGAAAAATAAAAACTACTTTGCATTCTTTACAAGTGATTTATTTATATACGTAGTTAGAGCTCTTAAACAGAAAGTAGTTATAACAACCTAGCTCTTAAACAGAAAGTAGTTATAACAACCTTCTCTTTCTGTTTTATTGTTTTGAATAGGGGCTTCAAACAGAGTAAGTTGAAACAGAGAGCTAAAGTTTTTTGTTCACCTTCTTCAACAAATCTTCCTCTTGAAGCAAAAACTTTTTTGAAGACCTAATATGCTTGGTAACTATTTCCTTCTTTTCAAATCTACTATTCTAAGTAGATTTAAACAATGATCAAACTTAGGTCTTGGTAGGCTTTAGTCAGAAAATCAGCTTCGTTGTCCTCTGTTTTTACTTTTTGAATAATAACTGTTCCTTTCTTGATGATGTCTCTGACAAAGAAAAGTTTTACATCTATGTGGTTTGTTCTGTCATGTAAAGCTAATTTTTTGTTAAATGGATTGCACACTGGTTATCACATAATAATTTTATTGATTCTTATATGTGATCTAGTTTTATGATTACATCTTGTAGCCAAATTGCTTCTTTGATTGCTTCCGTTACAGCTATGAATTCAGCTTCAGTAGTTGATAAGACAACTACTGATTGTAGAGTAGACTTTCAGCTTATAATGTTTCCTCCTAACAAAAAGGAGTAACCTGTTGGGGACCTCATCTTGTTACTGCCCCCTGCAAAATCTGCATCAACACACCCTTGTAGAAGTAGTTTAGGCTCATTAGGATAATAGTCCTATGTCCACTGATCCTACTAGGTATCGAAATACCCATTTTATAGCTTCCTAGTGATTTTCTCCAGGGTTGCCTATGTACCTACTGACTAGACTTGAACTGTAGGCTAGGTCAGGTCTAGTGCACACCATCAAATACATCAAACTCCCAGTGGCATTAGAAAAAGGAACATCTGACAAAGCTAGATTCTCAGCTGGGTTTTTATAAGAGTCCTTGGAGGATAACTTGAATTGTTGACCCATAAGTGTAGATACTAATTTAGCATTGGATATATTAAATTTGTCTAACATTTTTTTAGTGTACTGCTTCTGAGATAAGAACAATTCTCTCCTGCTTCTTTGTCTTATAATCTCTATACCTAGGATTTTTTTAGTTGACCCTAGGTCCTTCATTTCGAATTCAGCTTTCAATTGATCTTTGATCTCATTTAGCTCAATCATACTTTTCCCTACCAACAACATATCATCAATATATAACAGTAGGTAGATTATTTGGAAACTTTCTGTAGTAAACACGAGGATCATATAAGCTCCTCACAAAATTTATTTTGTTGATGAAGATATCAAACCTCTTATACCAGTACCTAGGAGACTGTTTCAGTCCATATAAGGACCTATTTAGCTTGCCAACTAGTTCATTCTTCCCTTGAACCTCAAAACCCTTAAGCTGTTACATATAAAGTTCTTCCTTCAAGCTTCTATATAGGAAAGCTGTAGTAACATCCATCTGTTCTAATTCAAGATCTTCACAAGCCACAATAGAAAAGAGAACTCTAATTGAGGTGTACTTTACCACTGGAGAAAAGATCTCTATATAATCTACTCCCTCTTTCTATTTAAAACCCTTGGCAACAAGCCTGGCCTTTTACTTTACATCTTGATTGTTTTCTCCCAAGTATTTATTCTTATAAACCCACTTACAAGGAATGACTCCTTTATTAAGTGGTCTATCAGCCGACTCCCATGTTTCATTTTTGTAGAGAGAGTCTATTTCACTCTTCATTGTTGCAAGCCATTCAATCTTCTTTTTTACTGTTTAGAGCTTCCTCAAAACTGCTAGGCTCATCACTGTCATCATCAATAAAATGATTAGAAATGCAATCAGCACTTGCAAATCTAGAGGGAAGTCTGCTGGTTCTTCTTTCTCTGTCTTCTTGACAGAAGATAGTCTTCTAGGTTCTCAGTTTGCCTTTCAGTTCTGGCCTCAGAAGTACTTGGAACATCTGAGGGTTGTAAATGTTCAAATGTTGTTACAGAGGTTCCATTTCTTAGGTGAACTTCAACATGAGAACTAGAATGAAGGACAAATTGATCTCCCTTGGTTGACTGTGTTAAAGTTTCAGAATCCATATAGGACTCATTCTCCTTAAAGGTCACATCTTTGCTAATTAAACTTCTATTAGAACTGAAATCTCAATATTTAAAGTATTTTACTCTTTCAGGATACCCAATGAACATACATTTCATGGCTCTAGGTTCCTACTTGTTTTGTTTAATGTGAACATAGGTAGTATATCTAAAAGGCTTTAGAATTGATAAATTTGGGGATATACCTCTCCATTTTTCTTCAGGGGTTTTCATATCAATAGAAACACCACGACTTCTATTAATTGTAAAGGTTGTTGAAGCTAGAGCGTCTGCCCAAAACTCTTCTGTAATTTTTACTTCAGACAGCATGCATTTCACCCTTTCCATTAGTGTTCTATTCATTCTCTCTGCAACTCCATTCTGTTAAGGAGTGTAGGCTACTGTTCTGTGTCTAGTTAAACCACACTCAACACAAAGAAAGTAAAAATTATTTCCTAAGAATTCTAGGCCATTATCAATTCTGAAAAATCTAAATTTATTCTCAGTTTGAGCTTCTACTTTAGCCTTCCAATTTTTATAACATTCAAATGTTTGATCCTTTGATTTAAAGGAATAAGTTCACACCTTTCTAGAGAAATCATCTATGAGGGATAAGAAATACTTGGAACCTCCCCAAGAAGGAGTTGGTGTAGAACCCCATAGATCTCCATGAATGTAGTCAAGGATGGTATTGGTTGAATGAACTCATTTTGTGAACTTCATTCTTTTGGACTTCCCAACCACACAATGTTCACAAAAATTGAGCCTTTTAGTACCTTTAGACTGAATTAAGCCTTGCTTTAGAAGTTCATTCAATCTTCTTTCACTAATGTGAGAGAGTCCTCGACGCCACAATTCAACTGTCCTTTCCAGCTTCTACCAACAAGACGTACTTTGACTGACCATCTTTCTTTAAAATATATAACCCATCAATTTTCTTCCCAATGAGGATTAACCTTCCCTGTTTTTCTATCCTCAAGACATTCCTTTCTTCAATGAATATGCAGCCTTGATCATCAAGCATGCCCAAAGAGATGAGATTTCTCTTAAGCTTTGGAACATACCTAACATTCTTTAAAAGTACTTCCTTGTTGTCTGAGAGTTTTAATAGTACTGAATGATTTCACATTCATTGTTATTTCCCGTGTAAACTGAGTCTCCTTCTTCTTATTTGTAGTCAACAAACCATCTTCTTTTGAAAGTCACATGATAAGTACATCCTGAGTCTAGGACCCGGACTCCCTCTTCCGTTTCAGAATCCATGGCTTTCTTAATTGCAAAAGCAAGGACCTCAGTATAATAGGTTTCCTCTCCAACAAGCCTCTGACTCCTCCCGTACTCCCTTGACTTTCTTTGATCATCACCTCTGAAGTCTCTACTTCTGGTTGAGTCATCTCTACCATATGACATGTACCTCTTGTTATCATCTTTTCTATGATGTTTTCCCCTTTCAGGGAAATTTCTCTTCAAATGCCCTTCTTTATAGTAGATGAAGCACTTTAAGATTGGCCTCTCTTCATGAGTTTTCTGATTTTTATTAAAATAATTTTTCTTAAACTGATGCTTGCCTTTAGAGAAAAGAGATTCAGCACCACGAGCCCCCTTGCCTTCTGCTTACAACTCTAGTTCTCTACTCCGTAAGTCCGAGATGATAGTGTCTAATGTCACAGTCTCTCTACTATATTTCAAAGTTGTTCTGACCTCCTTATAGGTGTCATGGAGTAAGTTGATCAGCAAAACAACCTCACTTTCTGCTCCTAGTTTTTCCCCTGATTGATTAAATTTATTTGTAAATCTCTTGAATTCATCTAAATTCTCATAACTTGGAGTGTCTCATTTTGAAAGAAAAAAGTCTTCTCTAATATACAACTTGTTTGGAAGACCCTTTTTGTCGTAGAGAATCTTCAATGTCTCTCAAACTTTATATACAGTGTCTTTATTTATGACTTGTCTCAACACACTGTCTGAAATATTTAGGATGAGAGTTCTGTATACAATTTCTTCCATATTCTGTCTTTCTTCAGCACTTAGAGTAGTAAGCAAGGTCTTCGGATCATCAATGGCTTTCAAGGCCTTTTGAGAACTCAAAAAAACTTCGACTCTTTTTGTCCAAAGAGCAAAGTCTCTTGCTCCATTAAACTTCTCAATTTCGAATTTAGCAGTAGCCATTCCAAGATCTTCAAGAATCTATCTTGTGCTTCTTCAAGAATTTCAAGAAAACTGATTTCTGATCTCTCAAGAACTTCAAGAAGCTGAACTGAGATTTCAAGAACTTCAAGAAGTCTGAAGCTTTGATACCAGTTGTTATTAATGGGCCCAACTACAGAATAGAAACCCAAGGCCCAAAACTAAGCACTTATCTTTTCTTTGTGTTCAGCCCAAAAAAGAAGAGTGCAAAAAGTAGGTTAGTTGCCACGAGTGGACCTTAAAGTGCCATGTTTCAGAGTAAAAAAAATGGTAAGAAAATTTAGCTTAGCCTATCATTTCCATCTTCTCTCGATAGAAAGATGAACAATTAGGGTTATACAATTCTTTCTACTCCTCTCTGTCTCTTATGTTTTGCAGGTGAAATCAGTGAAGATTTATGGCCAAAAAAAATAAGAAAATTTAAGCCTGCACACCTGAAATGATGAAGAAGAAGGAATATACCTAGAAGTATAGTGGTTCAGTGTTTGCAATCCACCTACATCCACTTTGTAAAGGGTCTTCAATTTTATTCAAACGGCTTCAAGATTACAAGAAATCTCAGATGAGTTCTAACTCTTAGCTCTCTTTTTCATTGTTTGCTCTCTGATCAGTCTCATGAAAATGGAAAAATAAAAACTACTTTGCATTCTTTACAAGTGATTTATTTATATATAACCTTCTCTTTCTGTTTTATTGTTTTGAACAGGGGCTTCAAACAGAGTGAGCTGAAATAGAGAGCTGAAGTTTTTTGTTCACCTTCTTCAACACACTAGTTTTACAAAGCCAAAATAGGACCAACATTTGGTAGACATGCATTAAATTCTTCTTACATATACTAAGTCAACACATATATGACAAAAATAATAAAATTTGAGAGAGAAATACATAGAATTAACTTTTAAAGCATAGAAATAAATAAACTCATTAACTTTAAATTTCCTTCTCATTAACTTTAAATTTCCGTCTTGTTTAAAAATGATAAGTACATTAAAAAATGTCTCTGTCCTAAATTTTCAAAAAATGGCATGTCACCGTGTCAATGTCATATCGAATTTGTATCTCGTATCCGTATCCATGTTTCTTAGCTTTAAAACATCCCTTCCAAACACACTTTGAGACTCCGAATATTCAAATTGAGATTCAACCTTAGGATCTTGTTTTAGGTATCAGGCACTAGATGGGTTCTTTTCTTGTGGTTCTTTTTTCAAAATTGTTGATTGAGGGTATTGTCATTTGGCAGTATATTTGGTTACCTTAAAATGTTTAAGTTTTTATTTATTTATTTATTTATTAAATATTATTGTTGCCACATATTGTGTAGTTGTTTGAGGCTTTGTATCATGCTCTGTTTTTCTTTGTATTGTGTGTAATAACCTTTTCACTGCAAAAAATTTCTCATTTTATTGCTTAATATAGTATTTGAGGATGTTCTTTTTTAGTATGTTTGCAGTTAGTTTTACATTGTGTGTTTCCTACACTCTAGTGAGTTTATCCTCTTTATCTTTCTCAAATTTCCTATCTAAGGGCTTTTCGTTTTTTGTCTTTTTTAAGGTTTCTACTTTTTACCCCTCATGTTTAAGAACAGACTGCATTTTAATTAATATAATAGATTGTATTAGGTGTCAACTCTAATGTTACTTCGATTTTGATAGTTCCTGAAATTATACGGGTAAAATGTGCTTTTGGTCCCTAAGTTGTGATGTTATAGTTTATTTGGTCTCTAAAGTTTCAAAATGAATACTTTAGTCCCTTAGGTATGAAAAGTGCTTCTAAATGGTCTCTAGATTAATTGACCATTGATCAAAGTTAACGAAAAAAAGTGACATAGAATGTTGAGTCGGTAAATTTTAAATGATGAAGCAAGTTGAGTTGATAAATTTTAAATGAAGGGACCATTCATACTATTTTTTCATGTATTATGTGAATTTTTCTATTTTCTTTTTTCATCTCTCGCTTTTTCTCCTTCCTTTTCCCCTTTCTTTTTCCCTTACATCATTCCTCTGAAGCTGCTTGTTCTCTTACACAAAAAGATGAATAAAATTTCAATCTTAATGCAAGAAAATAATATGCCTCTGAAAAGTGGCACACTTCCAAAGCAGTTGTGTGGTACTGTGTGGCACATATGTGTCTTTCGAAAAGTTTAAATAGTTGCAAAATTAAATATAGTTTTTTTGTGGTTTTTATTCAAATTTAATCTTGAAAATGAATGTTTTGAATGGAAGATAAGGCTAGAAATTTAGAAATGTTGGAAATTGAAAACAGTTGGAGATTGAAAAGTTTGAAAATTGAAATAAACTAGAAAAACGACATCTAGAGACAACTAAATGACACGTCGAAGATATATCTATGATATTTGGGTGATATATCCACGATATTTTGACAGTATTTCTACGTTTTTATAAAGATGTCAACTATATATCCATAAAATAATATATTGACGATATTGGTGACATAGGTGATATATCTTGGATTTTTATGAGAAAAAAATGTACCATTTTCTTAATTATGAATCCCTATTCATGTAATTAATATTTAAATCAAATTTAAATATTACCTAATTCTCCAATTTCGTTTATTTCAATAATTAAATGTATAATTATATCGTATATAATTACTGATTCCCTTAATTTGAATTTGAATGTTTCAAATTCTCTCATCACGCTATTTTAAGTTTTAGTCCATTTATGATCTAGTAGGGGACCTAAAAAACCTACAGATCATGAGCTCCAACGGTTGAAATTAATTGGCTAAACTGAGTTAATCAACATTCGTAAACTATCGGGTCACTCCACTAAAGCCCATAACTATATTCTCCTCACTTTAGATATATTTCTGTCCACTTGATTTAACCATAATCAGTAAGTCAACCTTTCACAGGTTGTCCATAATAATAGTTAGGTCAAAAGTTGTTTTACCCCCGAGATTACATCTTGCTCCTTAAGTCTCATTGATCCTCTAATGAATAATTTGATTTGTGATCCAATCACCAAATCGAGTCCCTCTTGGGAAAATGAGAGGGTAGGGCCCCTTATTCAAAACCCAGAGTCTGTACTTAAAGGAGCAACCTCTCTACTATCCCTAAAAGCAGGTCAGAATGAATTTCGTCTTGCACCCTATGCCCCTAACTATCTACCTGATCTTATCCCTGAAATTGGGGGTTTATTGAGTCGGCGCTATTGGGCCAACTCTCACCCATGCAAATATAAGGATAATCTCGAATAAACGGAAGCTCATAGTTAGCTCAGGATTAAGGTCAAGTTACCTAGGTCATCGTTTTGAAATAGTCAATCTTAAACAGTAAATAACGTTATAAAGTAATAGTGACTTATCTCTTGGTCTAGTCTTATCCAAACTCTTTACACAGGATGGCCCCACTCGCATGTCTCCACGTGAACGATTTAGGATCACATTATTTGTACTAAATACAAAGTAAGCCACATCCAATAGTGTTTCCAGAATAAGGTACCCAACCTTATCTGTATACTATAGACCCTCTTATGTCTCCACATAAAATCCAAACATTCATGTAACAGCTATGGATATTAGTTTATTGGATCTAGGTTTTTCCTAAAACAAAATGAACAATTCATACATTCAACAACAACTTTATTGAATAAAACTCAATAACATCTTTATTGATAGTAGAATAATTTTATAGTTTACAAATCACGAGTTTTAGGATATAAAACCCAACATTGGTTAAGGGATTTTTCCAAAGAACGGAAAGAATAAGAAACAGATGATCTTTTTAGAGAGATTTTTTAAAAACTAATAAATCATATATATCAATTTCTTTGTCTTTCCAATGCATGGAGAACTAAGGAAATAACTCCCTCCACAAAAAGAAAAAAAACTCCTGAGGAGTTAAAGATTTGAATTCAAAATTCAAATACAAAATTATATTAAACTAATTTAATATAATTAATATTAAACTATGTATTATATCTCATATAATCTATAATCTATAGTTTATTATATCGCATATAATATTACCTATGGTTTATTATTCTCTCATATAACCTACAGCATTAACATGAATAAAATCATATTAATTTTAACTTATAGCTTTTATATGATTCACATTCATATAATTAATATTTGAATCATATTCAAATATTTATTTCTTTTATAAAAAATTTATATTATAATATATCACATACATTATATTAATTGTACTAGATATAATTAAATACATTATATTAATTGTACTAGATATAATTAAATCTCTTTAATTAATTTGAACAATTCAAATTAATTCGAAATTAATTTGAGTTTTTTTAATCCTTAATGAGCTAATAAGGGGACCTTATGGACCTATAGATTAAAGTTTTAATGATGCGAGATTAATTAATTGAACTATTTAATTAAATTAATCAACCTTCATTAACTATCGATCACTCCACTAAAGACCGACAACTTCATTCTTTGCACTATAGATATATTTCTATGTCTATTGGATATAGCTAATCAACAGCACGTTGGCCTTCACAAATTGTTCGTAAATACATCTAGGTTAAAATTACCATTTTACTCCTTACATCTAACTTCTTAAGTACCACTGATCTCTTTAATGAACAATTAGTCATAGCTCAATATAAATGAACCTCTCTCAGGCCAAGAGAGGGTGTGGGGCTACATTGTTCAAGACCCAGAATCGGCTCTTAAGGGGGCAATTTATCTACTAACAATGGGAAGAAGTGAATTCCTTCTTATGTATTTGTGTTCCCAACTCCCCAATCAGACGAATCCCTAAAATAGTAGGCATATTGAGTCGACGAATCTGGTCACTCTCACCCATACAGATCAAAGGACTACCCTAATACACAGTGAAGAAACTCTTATTCAAGAGTACCTACGAGCGGAAGCGGGTCTTTCCAATTCATTGTGACAGAAATACGACATATACATTCAAACATACTAATATACATTCATAATGCTAAAGAGATCAAAAGATCATACCAGTTGAAGATTTCTTCTTCATAGCGAGTCTAAAACCCAACCGTCTATCTTGAAAAATCACCATTCGAATAGGAGAAAACGAAGATGACACTACCACTCAGAGCCCTCGATATTCTTGGAGTGAGAATCCAAAGTGTGGACTTTGTTCGGATTTGATAGAGGGAAGAAGGAAGAGAGACCATACACAATGATCAAGCAAGTGGAAGATAAGCTCGTCTATCGCATAGAAAAGATGCTTGATCGTTTAGGTGAAGTATACGATCCTATAGGAAGAAGTAAGCGATCGTACAGGAAAAGGGTAAGCGATCGTCTAAACGATAGTGTAGGAAAAGGGTAAGCGAGTGTCTATACAATCATTTAGTAAATATCAGGAGTTAAATGATCGCTTAGGAAAAGGTAAACGATCGTTTAGTAAATAGTGTGCAAAGGTGTAATTGGTAAGTGATCGCTTAGCAATATCATATAGGTAAGCGATCGTGCAGGCACTGATTTTCTAAGCGATGACACACTCTTTAACACAATGTCCGCGCATCTCATGCTTACCACACCGTGAGCTATTTATGCATCTCAAAGTGATCTTTCAACTCACTCGCCCGTTATTAAAATAGAAGAGACGTCATTCCACTTCCCTTTTAACCGTCCAATGAATATGATCTCATCATATTCATAACATATAAATTAATATCATATATTAATTATAATATTTTTCCTCCACTAGATATAAATCATATTTATATCCAATTTCCTCTAAATTAATGTATCTCATACATAAAGTTAATTATATCATATTTAATTAACTCGTTCAATTATATCATATATAATCGAACTCCCTCTTGTCAATTTGAATATTTCAAATTGATCCAAAAACTGACTCTTAACTTGTATCCAAGCTACCAAAGGAATCTTATGGACCTAAGACTCGAAGCTCCAATGGTACGTAAATAACTAACTAAACTCTTTAGTCACGATATCTACCATCCGTTAACTGCCAGACATTTCAATAAAGACCGACAGTTGAACTCTTCTTTCCATAGATATATTTCTATGTCCATTGGATATAACCAATCATCAGTACGATGACTCTTCACAGATGCTCGTAATTACAACAAGCTAATTTACCGTTTTGCCCCTGTAATTACATCTTTCTCCTTAAGTACCACTGATCCCTCTAATAAACAATACAACATAGTCCTACTATGTATGAACACCTCTCGGGCCATGAGAAGGTGTGTGGTGCCACATCGTTCAAGCCCCGAGATTAGCCCTTAAGAGAGTAATCTATCTTCTTACCCCTGTTTTGGGGACTAAGTGAACTTCATCTAGTGAAGTTGAGTTCCCAACTCCCAAATCAGACGAATCCCCAAAGTGGTAGGTTTGAGTCGGCGCTCTGGCCACTCGTACCCATGCAAATCGAAGGACCGCCCTCAATGGCAGGAGTTCCCAACTCACTCAGAATTGAGGTCATGTTACCTATGGTCATCCTAGTGAAATGAAGTCTCAATCATGAATGGAGTTATATGATGAGACATTAACACTTTGAGGTCAAGTCTTTATACAAACTCTTTGTATAGGACACCCCCGCTTGCATGTCCATTACACGAATGATCAAGATCAAACCATTTATGACAAGTCACAATACTTGTAACAATTCCACAAAGTGGGCTGCGTCCATAGTGTTACCAGGATAAGGTTTCCCTCCTATATCCATATACTATAGACTCTTTTGGTTATCACTTAAGACATGATTTACTTGTATGTCACTACATACATGCTTAAGTTACATAAAGACAACCAGTGATATTAAGTTTATTAGTTTGTGGTAAAATAAAAAACATCTAAATGTGCAAAGTCAAGAAGTGAAGTAAATATCATATATATTATACATCACAAGTGTTCTTACAAAGTTGTTTACAAACTACAGGACACGAGACTTTAGGGCACAAACCCCAACAATTTTCTTTGTTCGTGACCTTGTCTTAGCAAAGAAAATTGATATACGACATCTACCAGCTTCAGCACAAGTAGCAGACATATTTTACAAGACCATCTCTACACAAGCTTTTCTAAAGCTTCGTTCCAAGCTCAATGTCATATCTCCATCTTCCATTGGCTTGAAGGAATGTTAAGATAGCACATTAAAGAAGTCCAGTCCAAAGGCCATTGTTGAATTAAGCCCAATGACTTTAATTGTTTAGCCATTTTCTGTTATGATGTAATCTTCTATAAATACATGTGTCATTTCTATATTTGGATATATGAAAATATAATAAAAACAAATTTTCTATTTTCTTGCATCTTATCAAAGTTTAAGGTCATAGATTGAATCAAAGGAGAAAAAGGAAATAGAAGAGGATGTGAAATGGGGTGTGTAGATAAACGGTTTTCACCTATATACTAACCATAAGAACACTTTTTTTAACCTCATTTTTTTGAAAGGTTAAGACTATTAACGCAACTTTTGAAATGAAGTACTAACAGTTTCTATCCCATACTAATGCTAGATGAGTTTTTTAAAAAATTTAAAGGTACTATTGAAACTCTAGAAACGACGCAAGTATTTATTTAAACAAAGTACTTAAGGATTTTTATCGAAAACTAACTGTAAAGTATGTAAGAGTATGTTTGAACTAACTGTAAGAGTATGTAAGAGAACTAACTGTAAGAGTATGTTTGAACTTTTTTTAAAAGAAAAACTAAGGGTATTAGTTAAACTTTTTGAAAGTTTAGAATGGTTTTGAAACAAAACACAAAATTTAGGAGTAATTTCTATAATGTATTTTATCCTAGTTTATTCACCCAAGACTATGTAATGTGTATTTAAAGTCAACCCAAAAATCATAATTCGGTCGATTAAAATATATATCATCGACTAAAAGATCACAAATTCGAATTTTAACGTCTATCGAACTCTCAACAAAAAGAAAAAGTACAAAATATTTATAAATATAGCTTCTTGGTAGAATTCCAATGGATGCTTGTTAGCAATTTAGCATCAATTGGTATTTCAAATAATGAATTTCATGAAAGAATCTCTTAATTTTAAAATATTCATCATTTGAAATAATAAACTGCATGATTATGTTTTATATATATACATTCCATCAATCACTTTCCAATACCAAAGGTTCATTTCACACACTTCAATTAATTAGCCTACTAGCCCTAGTGGTATTATTCCAACTACTAAATATTATAATATTTACGTATATTCTATGATAATATTTTTTATTTCCCCCCCTTAGAAATTGAAAATTGAAATTGACAAGGACCTACAACCAATAATAAAATAAAACAGGTCGAGAAGAATTTATAATTTGCATATTATTTATTTTGATAATTTAATTTTGAATGTTTTAGTTGTTGAAAGTAGGATGGCTTGCTTATAAGTTATAAGGCTCTTTTATCTCCACTTACGTCTCTAAAATCATTTTTACGTTCTTAATTAAAATTTAGAGAAAATTAAAGTTTTTATTATGAGATTTGAGTTATTAACATTTTTGTCTTTGTCGTGAATTTTTTTTTTTTTGTTTAACTTTTTTGAAATAGAAACAAATATATATTTTTCCTTTTTCATCTTCTTTTGTTTTTTTTTTTTTTTTTCTTTCTCCCTCCTCCATAACAACTCTGCTACAATTATTATTATCACAGTCACTCGCCGTCAGTTGTCAGCGATCTATCTTTCTCTTCTTCTTCTTTCTCCATTTTTATTTTCTTCTTTTCGCTCATTGAAACTGCCCCATGAGCTTCAGCTCATCAAACTCCTATCACAAGTTGAAGTTAGTATTATCGACATTGATGTATTGATTGAACTTTAAAATTAATTTTTTTTTTTTTTTTTTTTTTTTTTTTTTTTACTAAGTCCTGGACAAAAGATGTGAAAGTTCTTAGATATGTTTGTACCTATTATGAATCAAATTTTGAATAATTTATTTTGGAAATATAAGTAGAATAACATGTGTCAAATAAATAATTGTCCATCATTATGAGCATTTCTTTAACATTTGACAAAAATATCATGAGACGTAATTATATGACACTGAATACTGTCATCAATCCAACTTTAGTGATGATAAATAGGCGTTATGTACATAAAATTGTGATATAAAGAAAGTGTCATGACCAAGGTATTCTTGATATTGTAGATGTGACACTATTAACATTTTTGCGACAAATTCTCATTGTAAATGTAAAATTTTAGTTGATAAGAAAAATCACATTTTTTAGTAATTTATTGACAATGAAATTTTACAATTACAGTTAATCAATGTCAATAATTACTTATTATTGATTGTATTGAAAAATCATAAAACATCCAATAACGACAAAATTTTAAAGCATAATATGATGATCTTTTCATGACGGTTGGATTCAAAGACTAAAACAAGAGTCAATAAATATATTATTTATGACAATTATTTAGAGTCATTATAAATCCCACATTTAAAAAAAAAAAGTGTCACGTCAACTTTCATTAACACAAAAGAAAAATAACAGCATGAACCATTACTACTAAACTCAAACATTAGACATTAAAATGTTGTGTTTGAAACGTTATTAACTAAAAGGCTTTAAAGACCAAGAAGTGTGAATCAATTTTTTTTCCAACCCAATAATTTGTAAATAAGAACAAACATACATTGGTCATCCTTCTATATTTACTTGTTTGTCTCTCTATCTAACATAAATTTAGTCAATGATCCACCAACCATTGTTAACCACCAAAATCTAATTAATTTGAAGTTTTATATATAACTTTCACATATCTTAAAATAGAAATAAAAAGAAGATTTACTTAGTCAACAATAGTCCCATACAAAGAGATTTCAACTTACAAATTTATTTAATCATCAACTTCCATATGAACTCTTGTATATAATATGATATAATTAAAGAAAATAGAAAGATCAGTAGGCAGTCAAATAAATAAAAAGTCAAAATATGAAAACTCCAACTTTTCATACTAGGGTTTTCATGGTCTAATTCACCTAAAGAATTCCCGCCAAAAAGAAAATTAAATGATATTGATTGGTCATTGTTAATTAATTATATTTATATTCTCAAGATAATCACAAATTACTTTGGATGGGGAAAATTCTCATAAATCATTTCCTTTACCTCTTCCACAAATTTGGCAATTTAAACCTTCTTTCTTCTTTGAATTGGAAGATATCCTATATATTTTTACTATTTTGTTTTTGCTTTGCCCCTCTTTTTTGGCAATTAATTATAAATTTAGGAAGAAAAGTCCAAAAGAACCACATATTCAAAGATCCTTTAATTTCCTTTTTGCCAAACACTTTGTTTCTCTTTTCTCATTTATTTCTTGTCTTTTATATTTATATGCATATAATTAAATTCATATGGTGTTTTAGTAATTATTTTGTATTTATTTAAAAAAATTATGATGGTTTGTTTAGAAATAACAAGTGTTACATTTAGAATAGTATTAATCAAAGATTCTATGGAAGTTCTCTAAACATTGAATTCTATTGTTGAAAAACCATAGAGCAAGAATAAAGACTAAGAGGACGTATGAATTATATAATATGTTGACATGAATTGAAAGAGAAATGTAAGACTAATTAATTTAGCATTTTAATTTTTGTTCAAACACTAGTGGGAATGTATTAGATGGAAACTAAAGATGAAGTTAAAGAAACTTAACTAATAATGTCTATGGTTGAATTTTCTTTTAAGAGTTTTTTATTGAAACATTTTTTCAAAGAAATGGAGCACTAAGACTATTTTATTGTTTCTAAAAGCATGGGTTGAAATAGTTAAATTCACTTTTATTATTTTAAAAATAAATCTAAAATATTACGTTTTAAATTATTCAAAAACCAATTTCGATGATATAATAATTGTATTTAAAATTAAATTATAAAATTAAATATTAAATTTATTTTAAGTGATTAAAGGCATATTCCATAGTGATTTTGAATCTGACCATAGTGTTTAACAATTTCATAATCACTCTCAAACATGTACTAAGGTTATGTTGAATTTTCAAAAGTAACTATGTTAGAAAATATTTTTAGGTATTTTATTAAAAATACCAATAGACTTTTTTTAATTATCACAAACCCGTTCTTACTTTATTATATGAGAACATCAAACTAAAAGCTAAGAAAAAGTATAGCTGAACTGACATTCGTATATGTTAGGAAAAAACACCGAACTGTGTTGCTTACAAAAATGGGCCTCACAACAAATTGATCTACTCGGCCCAAACCTTGCCACACTAGTTCTAAATTGGGCTGATCTTGGACTTGGGCTGGGCCGCAACATGGTTTGGGCCTACCATGAATATGTTCTGTTAGGTTGTTGGTTGATAATCTTGATAGGAAACATTTCAATTTTTAATCTTTTTTTCACAGACTATTTAACCCGAGAAATCGTTGCAATTATAGCAATCAGATCTAAAGTATTAGTAGATAGTATAATACAAAAGAATTTACAGATATATCAAAATTTAGATCTAACTCTTGGAATCTTTGAATAATAAGAATCTATTAACGATAAAGTCTATTATGGATAAATTTTACTATATTTACATTTCTTTAAAAATGTTGTTATATACTTATTTATTAGTTCTAAAAGTCTCACCCATTCTAATTAATCTTACTAAAATATATTGAGTTGTGTATTCAGCCCTAAAGTAAACTAAAGAGTATATGCAAAAAATAACAAATAAATAAATAAAGAAGTTAGTTTGCATCTATAACATTCTTATATTACCTCATAAGAATCTATATTAGGTCTAATACACCTTTTTGTTTTTAATTTGACAAATTAAGGGTCAAATTTAATTTTGTTTTTTTCTTTGAAATTTCAATTTTGGGTCTAATAAACCAATCATAAATTTAAAATAAATTTTTAAATAAATAAAAAATTTATTAGACACAAAATTAAAATTTAAAAGACTTATTTAGACACAAAATCAAAAGATTAGAGATTTATTTGATATCTTTTAAACTTCAAAAACTAAATTGAGCACAAAATTTAATATTCAATGATCTAATTCCTTCCCTTTATATATTACTTTATTAAGTTCAAACCTTCTAACATATGTTACTAATTATGTATTAAAAAAAATGTGATATATCGTGGTGGGTTTATTATTTATTTTTCAATCTAACCCTATCAACGACAATAATCCTCATTTCAAAAAACAAAATGTATTTTTTTTTTTAAAGAAATTATTTTCGTTACACAATTCTTATTTTCATTAACTTTTATTTTGTTGCGTTTTCTGGATAAAAATTTATAATACTTAATGGAAGTATGTACTTTCTTTGTTCCTATCATAAATTTATCTTATAAACACTATATTAATATTAGCGGACTTTATCTTATTTTTAAAATTATATTAACGTGACATATAATAAATATCCCAACTTTTAAGTTGACACGTGTAAGTCTGAAAATATCAGTAAATTCCAATTGAAATAACAAAGAATCTGTTGGAATTTCACAACTGTTAGAGAGATAGAGAATGGGTTTGATGAGTTAATTTAAAGGTTCATCCTGGTGTGTCTTGTGACCAATATAATAAATAAAAAAGTACAAAATTTTTTTTTTGAGTTTTAATGAAATACACGAGATCTCCATAATTTCTCCAGCTGTTTCAACTCTATTTTTCCAACCAACTTCCCTGATAATCTTATCTCCAAACACACAAAAAAAAAAAAAAAAAAAAAAAAAAAAAAAAAAAGAAAAAAAAGAAAAGAAAAAGAAAAAAAGAAAAGAAAAAGAAAAGAAAAGAAAAGAAGAAAATAAAAGAAAAAACCCTATTTTCATCGACTTTTCAAATGATCTATCTCATGGAACACCAAGATGATGAACGCCAAATCCATGCCCACCACCATATTGCTCGGAAACTAAACTTCAATGCCCCCCTTTTGACCACGCGTCGCCCTCCTGCCAATGTCGGTCTCGATCGTCTAAGTATCTCTACCGCTGCTCGAATATCATCATCGACGACCAGTGATAGAGTTCCATTTTGTTGGGAGCAAGTTCCGGGCAAACCCAAGGAGTATGTTGAGAGATGTCACGGCTCTGCCCACGAAAGCGATGTTACCACTCCGCGTCCTACGCTTCCGCCTGGATGGTGGCGTCCGCCCATTCAAACAAGTAAGGTTTATGAACTTTCGGTGATAGATTATATTATTTTGAATTGTAATGTTGTGTTATAAAAAATTTAGTTTCAATTTCATTTTCCTAGTTTTGAAATTTTGTTAATAGGATTTAAGTTTAATTTCAATTTGGTTCTTATAATTTTAGGGTTTCAATTTGCATGTTAGATTAAAACTAAACCTAAATCATCTCAAATATATTGATAATCTTAAAACTATAGGAACCAAAATCATTAAAACCATGTATAGGGTTAGTTGTTAACCCTTTCTATTCAAGTTATGATTTAAGGTAATCATCTTTTATCTAGTATGAGTTGATTAAATCTTATACTTAATTATCTAGGAATATATAAACAATGTGTTATAGTATGTGTATTTATAATAAACATTCTATCAAATTATTTATAGGAAGAAATTCTAGACATCTTCATTGCAACGATCATGGATGTGAGGACAATGTGGATGGCAACAATGACAATGACGATAACTCTAGCGGCAGTGGCTATGTCTTGTCCGATGCCATGGATGTCTTGTCATTATCGGAGGCCATTGACATCGTCGAGAAGGCCGAGAAAGCACATAAATTTTCCAATGAATTGAAGCTAAAAGAGTTAAAGTTATACGAAGAAGAGGAAGAAGAAGAAAGAAACAATAATAGTAATTACAACCACTCGTCAAATTTCATGATCGAGCGGTTTCTACCGGATGCCACGGCATTGGCAGCGTCCTCGGTGTTGAACCGCCACGCTTTCTCTCCGCAGAGGGTGTCAAAGCGGCCATTTTCTCCGCCGAAGGGTTGTGGGCTAGACGTGCTGTTTCCATGGCGGATAAAACACCATCATCAGCTGTGTGGAGTGAAGAGTCCGGTGAGGGATGGCGGCCGGAGTTTGGGATCAAAATCTTCTGCAAAACAAAAGAAACATCATTAGATATTTACGTTTTTGAATTAACCCTTTGACGACAAACATTAAATTACATTGTCTGTCCCATGTTGTATAAATTTTACAAACGTAGTATACAAAAATGCACAACATTGTTTTAAGTGCAAAATATTGCAGTTCATGTTGGAAGTTGTGTTGTATGAATATCATCATTTTTGCACAGCGACGAGAAAATTATTTTCTTGTACCATTTATGTGGTTTGATTCATGGGACTTTTTCTTGGGTACAATAACAGACAAATTAAAGGTTTATTTCACTAATTAATAATATTTTGCTTTAGTTTTTAACTTAGTTATCGAACTTAGACAATATTACGTGTTATAGCATTTCCATTGTGTTATTTAGTTTTAGGTTTATTTACTATAAGTAAAAGTCCAATGAACCTCTTTATTCTGTAGTATTTAAAATTGATATCTATGTGTCTAAACATTAAGTGATTGATGTGAAGAAAGAATCTCAATTAGAGGACACACCTCTACAATTTTACCCTTTGTACACCATCATATTCTTTTCATTGGTAAATAATATTTATAGGGCCCACCTATTTTGTCCATTATGCCCTCTAGGATTCCCTTTCCTTTCTTGTATAAATGTACCCTTACAGCTACAGTGATTGTATTGAATGAAAGACTGAAAAAGAGCTTTCTCCCTTTCTTGATTCTGGTGTCATCTTTATTGCACTCTTTTGTCTTGCTGTGAAAAAACAATTCCTCTCTTGGTATCAGAGCTCGATGGCCAACGCCTCTGCTAATGCCTTTGGGTCCTTCAGTAGTCCTACCTACAACAGTTCACCATTAAATTAGCTTTTAAATCAGATTGTCATCATCAAGTTGGACAGAAGCAATTTTTTCTATGGAAAATCCTTTCCCTCCCGATTTTGAGGAGTTATCGCATTGAAGGGCATCTCACTGGTAAAAATGTTTGCCCACCTATGTTCATCGAATCTCCAGTCGTTACAACTTCACTCGTAACTCCAATAGCTCCAACCTTCGCAGCTGTCACTGTCATTGGGCTGGGCACCACGTCTGTACATACCAGCACAGGAGCTTCAAGCTCCTCAACAACATCTTCTCCCACCGTATGTCCTGTTGAGGTTGATGCGCTAAACCTCGTAGGATCCTATAGTTTGTAAATATTATTGAACAAACTCATTGTGTATTTAATAAAATATATGATATTTTATTTATTGTCTATAAAATATATGATATTTTAATTGCATTAACCACAAACCAATAAACTAACATCTAAGGTTATCTTTGTAACTTAAGCATGTATGTAGAGACATACAGGTGGATCATGTTTATGTGATAACATAAATGGTTTGTAGTAGATAGATAAGGTTGAGTACCTTATCCTGGTGACACCAAGAGTATGACCCACTTTGTAGGTGTTACAAATGTTGTAAAGTGTTACAAATGATCTGATTCTAATCACTCATGTATAGATATGTGAGTGGGGATATTATATACAAAGGAGTTTGTATAAGATTGGATCACGAAATGTTTAGTCTCATTGTATAACGTCATTCATAATAGAGACTTACATTTCACCAGGATGACCATAGGTAATATGACCTGAATCTTGAGTGAGTTGTGAACTTCTGTCTATGAGGGTGATCCTTTGATTTGTATGGGTGAGAGTGGCCAGATCGCTAACTCAACAAGCCTACCATTTTGAAAATTTGTCTAATTGAGGAGCTGAGAACACAACTACACAAGATGGAATTCACTCCTTCCCCGAGGCAGGGGTAAATAGATAAATTGCTCCTTTAAAGGCTGATTCCGGGTCTTGAACAATGTGGCGTCACACCTTCTCCTAACGTGAGAGGAGTTTAGTCATAGTTGGACTATGATCTATTGTTCATTAGAGGAATTAGTGGTACTTAAGAAGTTAGATGTAATTACAAGGGCAAAACAGTAATTTGGCATAGTTATACTTACGAGCAATTTGTGAAGTGTCATCGTACTGTTGATTGGTTATATCCAATGGACATAGAAATATATATGTAGTGCGAAGAGTGTAGCTGTCAGTCTTTAGTGGAGTGCTCAACAGTTAATGGATAGTCAATAATGTAATTAAAAAGTTTAATTAATTATTCATGTACTGTTGAAGCTTCAAATTACAGGTCCATGAGGTCCCCTTAGTAGCTCAATAAGATTTAGTTGAGAATCAGTTTTTGGATTAATTTGAATTGTTCAAATTAATAGAGGGATTTAATTATATTATAATTAAGTTGTGTCAATTATATGTGATATAATTGTCATAATGTATTTGATACATTATAGCTTAATGGGAGGAAATAAATATAATATAGTTTCTATGAATTGGATTCATAGTTGTTAAATTTAATATAAATATGATTTATATTAAATGTCATATAAAAGATAAAAGAAATTATAATTTATATTGTATGTGATATAATATTAAAACTATAGGTTATAGGTTATAGGTTATATTTGATATAACGTATAATTTAATATATATATATATATATGTATATGTATAATATGATAAGTTAGTTATCATATTTATATTATTATTATTATTTTAATAATAAGGGAGTTACAATTTCCTTCTCCTTCTTTTCTCTCCACCCATGTAAGTGGGTGGTGGTTATATTTGGCATTAGAAAAGAAAACTTGCTTCTTCTTCTTGAAAAAGTTGAACGACTTTGAGAAAGTGAAAAACAACAACAGAAAAGTTCTATATGTTTTGAGTTTTTTAGAGAGTTCTCAATCTTTCTTCATCTACATTAAGCATTCCCTCAAAACTAAAATAGCCAGAGCACACCGCTCCTGGGTTCTCACCCTGAGAATACCGAAGAAACATTCGTGGTAGTGTTTGTTCATGTTGAGGTTTTTCTTGAAGAAAGTCTTAAAGGAGTTCGTGAATTGTTTGAGGAAAAACGTGAAGAAAGGTCTTCAAAGGTAAGCTTTTCTGAAACCTTTTTCATTAGCATGCTATAATTTATAATTAAATGCATATCTTGTTTCTTGTTTACTATGAAATTTACATTTAATGAAAAAATGAAATTTGGTCGATCCGCTTCCGCTCAAGGTTCTTTCCATAAAGAGTTCTTTCAAGTCCTCTGTATGAATCGTGGATAACTACAGATCAACTCATTTTAGGATGCCTATACAACTCGATCACAGCTGAAGTTGTAACTCATGAAGAATCATGTTGATAACTTGTAATGGGTCACGAAACTGCCAAGAGCCTTTAGGATGCGATTCAAAAGCTTTTCGGCATCTAGTCCCGTGCTGAAAAAGATTATCTTTGTCAGGTATTTCAATCTACTTGTAAGTGATCTATGAAAATGAATGACTATTTAGGTGTTATGAAGAATCATGTTGATAACTTGGAGTTAGTTGGTAGTCCTGTCCCAACTCGATCTTTCACAAGTCCTTATTGGACTCGATAAGGAGTATAATCCAGTGATCGCAACAATCCAAGAAAGGGTGAACATTAAGTGGTCCGATATGCAATCAGAGTTGTTGAGTTTTGAAAAACGTCTTGATCTGCAAAACACTCATAAAATAGCATCATTTGGTAATACATCCTCAGTGAATCTCACCACAAGCAGTGGTAGAAACAAACAACAACAGTCCTCCGCAAGTAGCAGACCTCCTCAACAAAACAATGGATCAAGAGGGAACAATCGAGGAAGAGGACGTGATCGTGGAAACTATCGTCCTACTGGTCAAGTGTGCTTGAAACAAGGTCATACCATATTGACCTACTTTAAACTAACTGGCTGTCACTTTCCCCCAATCATAACAGCAATCAAATCTCTCAAGGACAACCATTTTTCAGGGAATGTTCAACAAAATGGACCCAACACTCAAACACAACAATCTAATCAAACATTTCTGGCTGCTCAAAATAACAACCCATTCATTGCTACACCTAAATCGGTCATTAATCCTAGATGCCATATGGACAGCAAGGCTTCAAATCATGTGAACTCAGGCTCTGTTGGCATGACACATTTATCTGAGTATGGAGATAATGAGAAAGTAACAATCGGTAATGGTAGTGCCTTATCTATTTTTCATATCGATTCATGCTCTTTAGCCACTGATGATGGGATGTTGAATCTGAAAAATGTCTTGTATGTTCTTTAAATTGCTAAAAACTTCATTAGTGTGTCTAAATTGGCTCAAGATAACAAGGTGTTTATTGAATTTCATGATGGTTATTGTCTTGTCAAGGATATTCATACAGGTAGAGTGGTGTTGAAGGGGGAACTTAAAGATGGGCTTACAAGGTTGGAACAACAAGAGCCACTGGTAGTGCTTCAGGTTTGGTTGATTCTTGCTTGAAGTCGGGATAAGATAAAGGCTTGCTCTGCAGTTGTTCAGAATAGTTGTGTTAATATTGTTATATAAAAAATTGTTTTACATAGGAGATTTGGACATCCATCTTTAAAAGTTTTACATGATGTCATTAAAAAATGTAATCTACCAGTGAAAGCCAATGAAAATTTCAATTTCTGTGAAGCTTATAAGTTTGTCGAATCTCATGCTCTTCCTTTCTCATACTCTTCATCTTATGTCCTTGCTCATTTTATTTAGTTCATTCATATTTGTGGGGTCTTATCCCTGTCATGTCTACTGACGGTTACAGATACTATGTACATTTCATTGATGATTTTAGTAGGTTTGTCTGGATATATCCTTTGAAGTTAAAAGTGATGCAGTGGCTGCCTTCAATCACTTCTTAGAAATGGTGAGAAATCAATTTGGAAAATCTATTAAAGCCTTTCAATCTGACAATGGAAGTGAATACAAAAAGGTACATCAAATATGTGTTGACTAGGGGATTAAATCTATATTCTCTTGTCCTTATACATCATCTCAGAATGGAAGAGCTGAAAGGAAGCATTGACACATAGTTAAAATGGGACTAACTTTACTAGCCCAAGCCTCAATGCCCTTAAAGTTCTGGTGGGAGGTCTTCATGACAGCAACGTTAATCATTAATAGGCTTCCATCTACGGTGTTAAAAGGATAGTCCCTAATGGAAAAATTAATACAAAGACAGTTGAACTTCTCTGATCTCAAAACTTTTGGTTGTGTCTGCTACCCATGCCTCAGACCATACAACTCTCAAAAGTTTCAATACAAATCAGAAAAGTGTATTTACTTGGGCCCTAGTCCAATCCACAAAGGACACAAATGTCTCAACTCATCAGGTAAAATTTACATTTCAAGACATGTTGAGTTTGATGAAAATTCCTTTCCTTGTGAAACAGGTTTTGGGCTATCAGGTGAATCATTGAACTTCTTCAACCTAAGCACCATAAGCTATCTTCTAAGTGCTCCATGGGGCCTTCAGTCCACCGAATGGTCCAGTCCATTACCAATAATCCAATCTAGCTCGATACCTTCTCAACCTATGCCCAACATAAATGGACCAGCCCAAACCCTTAGCACTTCCTCATGCCCAAGCCCCACAATCAACAGGCCAACACAAGAACATTCACCTGCCATATATATACCATCACCCAGACCATCTAGTCCCACTTTCCCTCCTTATGTGTCAGCTTTTTCCACAAACCGAGGGCATCCTTCCCCAATTTTAGTCTTGACTGACTCGTTGTCTTCCCTAAGCCAGTCTGTCTCTCCGTTTCCCACCACCCAACTACCCCTCTCCACTTCACAAATACCCTCACCTACAACCATCAACCATCCTCAACCTCCAACTGGTCATCACATGATAACAAGAGCCAAGGTAGGTATCTTCAAGTCCAAGGTGTGGCTATCCTCTTCTATAACAAACTGGCACAACACCGAGCCTTCAAGAGTGACAGATGCATTGTCCAAACCAGTCTGGAAAGAAGCCATGGATCATGAATTTCAAGCTTTACATCAAAATTGAACTTGGATCCTTGTTCCACCTGCTGCTGGTCAAAATGTTGTTAGATGTAAATGGGTGTTTCGGATCAAAAGAAATTCTAATGGGTCGATCCAACGTCACAAAGTCAGACCACTAGCCAAGGGCTTTCATCAACATCCCTGCGTAGATTTATTTGAGACTTACAACCCTGTTGTTAAAGCTCCAACTATTCGGGTTATACTTTCTATTGGTGTCTCTCACAATTAGGAACTTAGGCAACTTGACTTCAACAATGCTTTCCTCAATAGAAAACTCAATGAAACAATCTACATGTCACAACCACCTGGGTAAATTGATCCTCTATTCCCTAATCATGTTTGCAAGTTAGAGAAGGCTATCTATGGACTAAAACAGGCTCCTCAAGCCTGGAATAGTATGCTAAAATCCACCTTGACATCATGGGGATTCGTCAACAGTCGGGTGGATACTTCATTATTCATCTACAAATAAGGGACTTCTATTGTGTTACTCTTAGTTTATGTTGATGATGTGATACTCACTAGAAACAATTTGAATCTAATAAACATAGTTGTTACAGCCCTAGGAAAGAAATTTCCTCTAAAAGATTTTGGTTCCCTTAACTTCTTTCAAGTTTCTCAGACTGACTCAGGGTTCCTTTTGACACAATCCAAATACATTGATGACTTGCTCCACAAGCTCAAACTTATTTCTCTCAAGCCATCTCCCATTCCCTCTATTGTTGGGAGGCATTTTTCTGTAACTGAAGGCACTCTCATGCCAGATCCGTTCATCTATAGCAATACCATTAAGGCCCTGTAGTATTCGACCAATACACGATCAGATATTGCCTACATTATCAATCATCTTAGCCAAATCCTTCAACAACCAATTGAGATTCACTGGCAGGGAGTCAAACGTATCTTGTGGTACCTAAGTGGAACAAAAGACATGGGGTTACTAATTCAACCTTCTGATGATTTTGCCATCATTGCATTCTTTTATGCTAATTGGGCTTTGAATATCAATGATCGAAAATTTGTTGTGGCTTACTATATGTATCTCAGTAATTCTCTTGTCTCTTGGTCCTCATAGAAGAAAACAATTGTTACTCGTTCAAGCACAGAATCTGAGTATAGAGCTCTAGCTCATACATCTGTTGAAATAACTTGATTCACCCAACTTCTCCATGAGCTCGGTCTTCGCACCCCTCAAACCCCAGTTATCTTATCTGGTGTGATAATCTAAGTGCAAGTGCTCTCGCCATGAACTCGGTATTTCATGCCCGTACAAAACACATTGAGATCGATATGCATTTTGTGCGTGATAAAGTCCTTCAGGGTGCTCTTGAAATCAGGTATGTTCCATCAACAGATCAAGTGGCTAATAGTCTCACCAAACCTTTATCTCACTCACAATTTGTGTATCTCAGATCCAAACTCGGGATAATTAACTTACTCTCTCACTTGAGGAGGGATGTGAAGGAAAAATCTCAATTAGAGGATACAACTCCACAAATTAATTAAATACCCTCTGTACACTGTCATATTCTTTTCATTGATGAATAATGTTTGTAGAGCCCACCTATTTTGTCTATTATGTCCTCTAGGGTTGGGAAATTTGTACGGATGACCCAATTTTTGGGTCCAAAATGTCAAATGACCCATTTTTAAAAAATAATGTTAATTGAACCTCTGCTAACATCATCGCCATACCAAATTACATAAATTGCCCTTACTTCTTCGTCTTCTTACCTTCTTACTGAGAACCTACCAAAACTAAAAACTCTTCATTCAAATTTTCCAAGGCTAACGGCTTCGTATCGCTCATAAACTAAAAAACTCTTTAGAATCCCTCATTTCAGCTTGCAAACGATTCTACTATTGTCGACAAATCGAATCTGATCGGTAAATCTTTCAATTTGTGCTTGAAAATGTCTTACACTGATCGATAATGGGACTTTGTGAGTCGTTCTGGGTTTAGAAATACACTTATATGGTTTTTTTTTGTTTGTTTTTTTAGTTTTCGAAGTGTTCTATGGTTAAAGACGAGTAGAAAGAGTTTGTGAGCGAGATAAGTGAGAATGAAATTGGTAGAGCAACACCAGAGAGAGCAAATGTGAGCGAGATAAGTGAACCTATGGTTTTTTTTTTTGTTTTTTTGGTTTTCGATGTGTTACGTGGTTGAAGACGAGTAAAAAGAGAGAATGTAAACGAGATCAGTGAGAGCAACACCAGAGAGAGTGACACCGGAGAGAGCGACACCAGAAAAAGCGATATCAGAGGGAGCGACACCGGACAGAGCGATACTGGAGAGAGTGATACCGGAGAGAGCAATACTGGAGAGAGCGATACCAGAGAGAGCAACACCAGCGAGAGAGAGTCTAGTGAGAGCGAATCCAGTGAGATTTAAACAAAATGTTGTTTTACAATTTTTTTTTTCTGAAGGAGTTTACTGATTGAATCTTTATTTCATGCAGGACTTATTTAAGATGGCAACACATTTCAAAATACCCGAAGCCGACCGATTTCTCGGTCAAGTAATGAGCTTGGCCCACATTTCTAATGCAAACAAGATAGTGAAAGAGAAGCTTACGCCAAGGCAGTTGAACATGTTTAAGAGAATAGTTTTTGGGAGATTTGTAGATGTTGACATGTTGTTTAACAACCCAATTATCCATCACATGTTGCTGAGAGAAGTGAAGAGGACGAGATCAGACTAGATGTCATTCTCTATTTGTGGAAAGGTTGTCACTTTTTCGAAGGATGACTTTTTGTTGATGACTGGTTTGTGGCAATCCCCAACACGAGTTGATCGAAACCAGCAGTCCTCATATGAACTAGCTATCAAGTATTTTGGTAATCGAGTGACGAAGGACACCTTACATCTCCGTCAACTTGAAGAAAAATACAAGGACTTGGAGTTTGAAAATGATGATGATGCTGTGAAGATCACAGTAGTTTACTATACTGAGGTCATAATGATGGGGAAAAACAAACAGAAAAATGCAGTGGACCTCAAACATTTTAAGGACGTTCAAAACTTAAAGTATTGCAACAGTCTTGATTAGGGTACCATTATTTGGGAGAGGACATTGGATGCCCTAAATGTTGGGGTTGATGCCTTAAAGTCCCATGTCATGTAGTTTGTAAACAGTATATATGAACACCTGTGATTGTTAATATATGATATTTACTTCACATCTTGTTGTTTTGCTCATTTACTTGTTTTATTTGTTTTACCACAAACCAATAAACATAAAATCACTGGTTATTTGTATGTGACTCAAGGATGTATGTGGTGACATACAAATGAATCATGTCTTGAGTGATAACCAAAATGGTCTATAGTATATGGATATAAGAGGGAAACCTTTTCCTGGTAATGCTACGGACGCGACCCACTTTGTGGAATGGTCACAAGTGTTGTGACTTGCCACAGATGGTCTGATCCTGATCATTCGTGTTGGGGACATGCGAGCGGGGGCGTCCTATACAAAGAGTATGTATAAGACCTGACCACGAAGTGTTAATGTCTCGTTATATAACACCGTTAATGACAGATACTTCACTTCACTAGGATGACCATAGGTAACATGACCTCAATCCTGAGTGAGTTAGGAACTCCTGCCATTAAGGGCGGTCCTTTGATTTGTATAGGTGCGAGTGGCCATGTCGTCGATTCAAACTTACCATTTTGGGGATACGTTTGATTTAGGAGCTGAGAACTCAACTACACAAGATGGAATTCACTCCTTCCCTGAGGCAGGGGTAAGTAAATAGATGGCTCCCTTAAAGGCTAATTTCGAGGCTTGAACGAAGTGGCGCCACACACCTTCTCTTGGCCTGAAAGGTGTTCACACATAGTTGGACTATGTTTTATTGTTCATTAGAGGAATCAGTGGTACTTAAGGAGTGAGATGTAACTATAGGGGCAAAACGGTAAATTGGCTCAATGTACTTATGAGCATCTGTGAAGGGTCATCGTACTCATGATTGGTTATATCCAATGGACACAGAAATATATATGTGGTAAGAAGAGTTCAGTTGTTGGTCTCTAGTGGAATCATTGATAGTTAATGGATGGTGAATCCCGTGGCTTAGTCAGCTATTCACATACCGTTGGAGCTTCGAGCCACAAGTCCATTAGGTCATCTGGGTAGCTTGGATAAAGTCGAGAACTAGTGTCTGGGTTAATTTGAAATGTTCAAATTGACAAGAGGAAGTACAATTATATATGATATAATTGGAATGGTTAATTATATATGATATAATTGGCTAAATGTATGAGATACATTATTTTGGAGGAAATTAGATATAAATATGATTTATATCAAGTAAAGAAAAATACTATAGTAGATATATGATATCAAACTATAGGATATAAATATAATATGATTATATTTATTAATTAAATTAATTGATTAATTATTTAACAATTAACCAATTAATTCACGTATGAACGTGGGAACGTGGGGGCCGTGAAGGTTAAGGTAACCGGCGGGTTAAAGATTAAAAATCGTTTTCATTTTGAAGAGAGAATCCAATCGTACTTTGAGATCCCGCACCCAAAAGAATTCATGAAGAGAACAATCGCGAGAGCCTATGCAATAGAATCTCATTCGTCTAAACGATCGTCTAGTTCACGCGTTTCCTAAATGATCGTATACCAATTTCCTAAATGATCATCCAGTTTTTCCTAAACAATCGTGTAGATCTACTATACGATAAGTGTCTCCGCTATATGATAGCAGAGTTCTTCTCGTGCGCGCTTATCATCTACATGAAATCTTCTCCTCTGTCCTCTACCAAACTCACCAGAGCCCACTCTTTGGGTTTTTGACGCCGAGGATATTCGGGTTTCCCTTATAGTGGTGTTATCCCCGCGACCTTGTTCGTATACATTTGGATCGTGCAGTAATAGTCGAGAGACTCGCTGGGTGCTGGTAGATCGGTGGGAGTTTTCTATTGTTGTGGGTTCACACAAATGAAGACCATCTTCCTCTGGTATGAACCCATTTCTCTATGTTTTATCATATTCTGAGCATGTTGTTGATGAGTTTAATATGCATAAATGTTAGTATAAAATGTATATCGTTTATGTGTCAGTCACTGTGAAATTGGAGCGATCTAAGCCCACTCATAGAACTCTCGGTATGAGATCCTTCACTAAAGACTGCGTTGAATGATAAGAGCGGTCTATACAAGACGAGGGTCAAAGAAAATAAAAATTACGTTGTGAAGTACTCTTTACGTGGATTTCTACAAGCATTCCAGGTAAATTTATTTAACATAATAATCGTGTTGTTTGATTTAACATTACTATTATTCTTAATATATTTTAAATTTTATTTAGGTATGAACGTACGAGATCCTAGCTTCATCGATAGCTGGGAACATTACGGAGTGAAGGAGCAAGGTGACTTTACCCCATATATTACGATGGTTATGCTACCACTCAGTGTCCTTCAAAGTACTCGAGAGAGAGATATTCGAGTCTAACAACGTACGTTTACTCTATGCATAATATGTTTATCTAGTTGTTAACTTGACACCAACCAGTTTACTGGGTTGTTAATGCAGATAAAGATTAAAGAGGGTATTGTCATGTCAGATGCTGAGAGGGAGTTTCGGGATACCCTAATGGATAGACGACCTTTATTTGATCTAGGTGCGGATGATGATAGTTCTGAAAGTGGCAATAGGTCGACTAGTGATGGAGGTAGTTCTGAAAGTGAAAATGACAGTGATGATCATCGTGGAGACGACAATGATGAAATTGTCAAGGTGGAGGGAGGGGATGAACCTGAGTATTCTGAGCACGAGGATACTGAATATGGAATGGTGGAAAGAGGGACATACACACCTAGTGATGATATGTTCCATGATGTGATGGGGGACGTACGCGATGAGGACAAGTTGAACCAACTTGATGTCTATCTTCGGACTCCCCTAGAGAGCGACTTGTGGATAAGGAGTGTCCTGAGTGTGCTGCCCGCCGTAGGAAGGGAGCCAATCTCGACGAGTCTATTTATTCGTACCTGCAGACCATTGACAGCTCACGGTCGATGTTAGATGGCCATATATTGGGTTTAGATAATCGTGTATCTAGTATGGAGGAAAACATGACGGACATGAAAGGGCAATTTTCGGCCATCCTGTCACTGTTGCAGTCTATGTGCAAGGTTTGCATTTACTATCATTTTATGTCTTTATGTGTTTAGTTTTTACGTGTTCGTGAACTCATCATTTTACTTTACTAATTGAAGAGTTCCAAGGTGAAGGAGGAGACGACTAGGTCACTCATCCCATCTCGGGATGTTGATACCAATAATGTGACTGCCTCTGACACTCTCATCCCCCCTCTATAGCCTGATACCACCACTTCACCTACTCCCACCCCCTCTCTACAGCCCGATACCACCACGACGACATCACCAATTGACATTGAACCTATAGAGGTCGGCGTCCCATAAACAGAGCCCGACTCTGCCTTACTCACCATGCCACATACAGAGGCTGACATGTCTGGCATCCCAGATGCTGACAGTTCTAGGATTATTACAACCATAGAAGAACTTATACTGGTGAGTAATTTATTGATCATTAATCTTTGTTTATATTTTTATATTTCTTGATGAGTAATTTTTTGTTATCTGTTTATGTAGGAATCTCAAAGAATTAGTCGTAAGAGGAAACCTGTTGATAAATATACACCTCCAGCTCAAGTAAAGAAGAAAAGTGTGGTTAAGCATCCTCTCCCAAGTGTAGCTACGTCACTATCCAGAGCAGTCGTCACATATAACGTAGTACATGATGTTCCACACAATATCCTTCAGAAATGATGGGTTGGATCTCGGACGACAATACGAACAACGAGATTCGAGAGAACTCCTTTAAACCACTCACCAAGCAATTCTTCAAGGAATTGATTACCCCGAATTCGTTGGTTGAGTGTGATGTAAGTTTCCTAGTCTTGACTTCTTTACATGTTGGCTATTTTGTACTTTTACTAACATAGTAATTTTTTGTGCAGACCATAAATACTTTATTTTATTTTATGAAAGAAAAATTTTATACCCGGCCCTACATGTGCATGCACAAGTTCACCATCTTGCCAATAGGTGTAACGGTAAATTTTGATATTCCATTTCTTAACTTCTCATTTTATTTGACAGAGTCACCTTAATGCTCGTGGCGGGGTATTTAAACGAATAAAGAATAAGACACTTCTGAAGGTTGCCCTAGCATGGGAAGATGAAGACACGTATAAGGACTACGTCACCAGCAAATTCGATGTCAAATGGGCAGATGTAGATTTCGTTTATACGGCAATGAATATCAGTGACCACTGAATGGTCCTTGCAATGGACATTAACAGAGGCCACATATTGGTGTTCAATTCACTTTCATCATACACACCAATGACAAAGTTTGTGAATTTGCTAAAGCCATTAACAATCATAGTACCATCCCTACTTCGCTACTGTGACGTGGATCGTTCAAACCAGGACCTATCCATAGCCTGTTGGAAAATCTCGCGGCCTATGAACGTTGACATACAACACAGGTCGCTTGATTGTGGCATCTTCGCAATCAAATTACTAGAACACCTGGTGACTGATGTTGATCCGTCCGTAATCACTCAGGAGAAGATGGGTGAATATAGGATGCAGTTAGTGTGTCAACTATGAGCAAACAATCCATATTTTTTATGTGTATAGAACATGTATTTTTTATGTATGTAAAAACATTTATTTTTTTATGTATATAAAAACATTTATTTTTTTATGTATAACAGAGCTACCGCTCTTTTCATTGTATAATTAAACATGTATTTTTTATATAAATTCAAACTTCAAACTTCAATATCATAATATTATCAGAACATGCATAATTGAACTACTGCCCTTTTCATTGTATAATTGAACATGTATTTTTTATGTAAGTTCAAAGTTCAAAGTTCAATATTAGAATTTTATCATAACATGCATAATTGAGCTACTGCTCTTTTCATTGTATCAATGGTATGTAGAACATTATATGGTTCAAGGTTCAAAGTTCAAACATTGAGAGAGCGAGATTTTGAGAGAGAGCAAGATTGAGAGGGTGAGATGTTGAGAGAGAGCGAGATTGAGAAAGTATGAAGTTATTGTTTTTTATTACAAGTATGAAGATTGAGAGAGTATGAAGTTATTGTTTTTTGTTACAAGTATGAACATTGAGAGAGTATGAAGTTATTGTTTTTTGTTACAAGTATGAACATTGAGAGAGTATGAAGTTATTGTTTTTTGTTACAAGTATGAAGATTGAGAAAGTATGAAGATTGCTATTATAGAAATACTTCAGCTTGTTATTGTTTTTTGTTTACAAGATGAAAGTATGAAGTATGAAGTGTTACAAGTATAAAGTATGAAAAAGTATGAAGTATGTTACAAGTATGAAAAAGTATGAAGTATGTTACAAGTATGACGTATGAAAAACTTATTAATGGTATTTATAACAAATGAAATGTTATAAGTTAGTTACAAACTAAACTAGATGAGGGGTGTTTATGTCACGGTCTCTGGCATTTTCAGCACGTCACACGGTTATAAGTGGTTCGGTATAATTTTGGCGGTTATGTCCATAATTCCCACACCGACCATATTTCATTTATTTGCGAAATTCTCCTCTGGATGGTATTCTCACTCTCCGTCACCCGGCTTGTGGCACAAACTTCGGAGGAAGGATAATCTTTTCTACATATCCAGGAGGTCTTTTCCATTCAGATATGTGGCCAAGTGGATTTATAGGCTCCGCATACACAGTCATTAAAGAGTCTACTGTATAAAATCGACTACAAAGACTATGGATGGGTATATTTCGTTCCTTGGCAGCAACAATTGCATGTGAACACGGGATACCAAGTGAGTTGAACTCCTTACACGTGCATTCCTTTGTGTGAAGATTGACAATACTGTCCAATCAATTATCTCGCACGTGTACCCGATAACAATCAATAGGCTCCATCTGATATCGTCTGCCCTTATCAGCCTCACTTGCCAATTAGGTTTCACAGTAGTCAGAGTGCAATGTCGTTCGAGATGTCCAGTAATTCTTCCATTCATAGAACCACGATTGGAGCATTCCTCTAATATGTTTAATCAAGCATACTATGGGAATAGTCGATACTCTTTAGTAAATTGAAACGCTTTGCACTGTTGGATGTCATGTTATCATATTTTCGTTCTATTTGATAAACCTGTGCTCATCTTTGAAGACTGATGTCTTCCAAATATTTTGTGACAGCACCGTCTCGAAAACTACAGAGTTCGTCCCATTTTGTCTGGAACTCTGTCATGCGAAATGCCCCTTGCTGCATCTCTAAATATCCCAACAACCGTGCTATCCTTAAAGTTTGTAACCAGATTTAGTTCTATATGCCATGTGCATAATCCATGAAATGTCGTGGGAAAAAAATGCATGAATAGCATTGCCAATAGATACCATCCGATCAAACACAAACACCAGATTATCGGGTTCTCCGATATTGCATTTCAAGTTTGACATAAACCATTTCCATGATCGATCGGTTTCATTGTCCACTATTGCATATGCTAATGGGTATAATTGATTGTTCCCGTCCATAGAAACCGCAACCAATATGGTGCTTTTTTATTTTCCTTTCAAGTGCGACCCATCAACAATAATACAAGGTTGAAAGCTTGCGAAACCTCTAATACAAGACCCTAATGCCATAAACATATACTTGAAATGCACCTCATCTTCAAGTTCGATCTCAAAGACTATACCTGGATTCTCTATTTTTAGTGTTTCTCCATAAGCATGTAGTATGGAGTATGAGTATTCTGGAGTACCTCTAGTGATATCATACGCGACTTCCCTTGCACGGCACGCTTTATCATAACTTATGTTCACGCAATAATCTCTCCTCATATCCTCAATGATATGACAAGGTTTATAAATACGTCCTATTCTCGTGAACTTATCTTTAATGAGCTGACCAACAACCATAGCAATTGCTTGTCTATGGTCGTGATTCAAAATTCAAATGGAACATGTGTGCGAACTACAGTACTGTGTGATCTTGAATATATCAGACCCTTCCATTTTGACTGCACGAAGGCTCCACTTACATGTCTCCCCAATACATTTGACAGTGAACAGAGTTTTAGTTGATTTCCTAACCTTAAATTCAAAATTTTTGTTAATGAACATAATAGATAATCTCATTTTCAAGTTCTTTTTGCTAAAAAATAGTTGACCAACTTCAACTTCCTCTGTTCCAGATGAAGAGGTGCCAGGCATAATCAACTCTGTCCTATGACTTGAAGACACAGATGGTGGAACCACTAAATCTGCTGTAGAATGACACACATCTCCATGATCACAATCCATTTCATTCAATTCTACTAGTTGCTCATTCATATCCACTGAAGGACCACAATCCATATAATCGAATGTTGATGGTACAGTGTTGGTAGACAATGGAATATCATCCTCTTCCCAACGAAACTGATATGATTCCTCGTATTGTCTATCCACAGCTATATCATCATAACTCACATTTCCAAACCCCATTCCAATATTTTCGTCCTGATTAGATTTCAACGTTACAGCTACTTGAAGTCTACTAAGCTCTTCTCGTAAAAGAAGGAAGTGAAAATCATCATCATTCATTATGCATTGTGGAAGGGCTTCAAATTCAAGCTTATATTTAACTTTCAGTATAAGATCAAACTCTGAAGAACTGACATTTGTAACCGTATAAATGCGAGATTTAAGTTCTTCATACTTCAATGTATGAGGCACAATAATTCCTATCAACTGTCCTCCAATATATGAACTTTCATTCTCATCCCAATCACCTCCATATCGAATAAGTAGATACGTTTCTGTCATCCTACAAAGTAAGAGAATATTTGTCATTAAGTTGTACAAACAATTGAAGTGTACCCTCGCTTTCAATCTCGCTCTCTCTCTTAATCTTTCTCTCTCTCAAAATCTCGCTCTCTCTCGTAATATCGTATTCTCTCTTACTCTTACTCTCTCCCTTACTATTCCTCTTTCTTACTCTCTCCCAATACAAAATTTCGTAATGCTACCTTTCCAGAAATAACACAGCAAAAATAATTAAACAGACTCAAAATAATGAAACACCTTTCTGAAAAAGTTGTTCCATTTTGAAAAAGCCTCGTCTTGGAAATCCCCGTTCGAAAAATCTCCGTTCAACAAAATACCATCGAAAACCAGAGAAGTAATCACCTTTGAAATGGAGTTTAGAGTTTAAATAAATCACCATTGTATTGTGTTTAGGTATTATTGATTTGATTTGAGGCTTCTGTCGTGAAAATTGTCAAATCATACGTACACTGACGAGCAATCACATCAAACCAGAGAATTTCAAGCAAGAGCGAGTGCGTTTAATCAGACGAGAGCGAGATTTACCTCATGAGGCTGGTGTAAGGGTAATTTACATAATTTGATATGGCGATGATGTTAGCAGAGGTCAATTGACATTATTTTTTAAAAATGGGTCATTTGACATTTTGGACCCAAAAATTGGGTCATCCGTACAAATTTCCCTCTAGGGTTCCCTTTCCCTTCTTGTATAAATATACCCTTATAGCTACCGTGATTGTATTGAATGAAAGACTGAAAAAAGGGCTTTCTCCCTTTCTTGATTTTAGTGTCATCTTTATTGCACTATTTTGTCTTGCTGTGAAAAATCAATTCCTCTCTATTGGAAATTGGAAAATCTCCAACATTTGCTACTTCTTTATCGTCTTTGTTTCTCAATTTCTCTTCATGATATCAATGGTGTGAGAATTCTTTGTCATCTCACACAAAAAAAATTTCAATGAACAATGTGTATGATACATCATTTACAATTTTTGTTTTTTTTTTTTTTTTTTTTTTAAAACAATACACCATTTACAAATAAGTCATAGTCAAATGTAAAAAAAAAATAGGTACAACATTCCATTTGAACTTAAGTCGTATTAAAACTATAAGCAAATAGTTTATATTTGACTTAGTCCTTAAAAATAAAAGGTCAATCCATTATATTTTACTTTAGCCAAATGTTTTTGACATAATAAAGTTATTCACTTCAAAATAACAAAATAAAAGAAGCCATTTCCTTTTTGAGTAAACTCTTAAGTCCTATGATGTTTTTATTTTTTTTATAGGGAAAATAAAATTATTAAAAAAAAAAGTAATTAGAAAAATCTTAAGAGACTGAAGTCCATCTATATTGAAAATCGAAATTAAAATTTCAGAACTTTGAAAATGAAAATGAAAAACAAAACAAAAGAGAGAGAGAGAAAAACAAAAATAAAAATATCGTCAACAGCAGGATTCGAACCTGCGCAGGCAAAGCCCAACAGATTTCGAGTCTGTCTCCTTAACCACTCGGACATATTGACGGTTTTGTTTAAATATTTTCCGTTATAAAATATATATTAAGGTTTGTTATTATATTTACTTCCTGGCATATACAAATTAATTCACATTAAGAGTAAACCACTAAAATCAATGCATTTTTAACTTAGTTTTCTGAAAAATTATAATTCATTTGCTTGTTTAGTTACCAAAACTAAAATTTCAAATTATGAAAAAGAAAAAAGTAAAGAAAAGAAAAGAAGATTTTAGTGAAATCTCAATTTCAAAATTGACAGAAAAAGATTTTATAAAAGTAATTGAAAATGAGTTGAATATGAATTACAATATTTGTAAAACAACTTATATTTAATTTTAAATAACCCATATTAAAATAATATTTAATTTAAAAATTAGTCATTTTTAAGGTTAAAAAAATAGTTATTGAAACTTGTGTTAGTTCTTTTCACTTCGTTTTGGTTTTCATCTTTTTTTAGCTAACCTTTAAAATTGAATTCTTAACTAGACTCCAAGAGATAATATAGGTTTTTTTTTAAATTTTATTTATTTATTTTACTCATTGGCTTGGATTTCTAAAACATACACAATTAACTCAAAGAAATCAACTTGGTTTTTTTTTCAACACTAAATTAACATTCAATTTTAAATTAATCATATCAAAATAATATTTTATTTACAAATTAGTCGAATTTAAAGTTCATTTTAAAAAAGTATGATATTTCAATTTAAACCTAGTCAAGTACAAATTAATATATATTTCATAGTTACTTTGAAAGACATTCTTTGTAATTTGTTTATAAGTAATCATATCTTCTAAATGATTAATACTTAGTATGTGTTTGAAATTTATGCTTATATCTCATAAAAATCCTATGAATTCCAAATATTAAGAATTTTTTTTGGTTGAACCCCTAATATAAATTCTAAAATCCTCAAATTAATTAGACAACCATCCAAAGGAAATGATTAAATTTTGGATTACCCTTTAAGCGAAGACCAAGAGATAAGGAGAACTAATTCCTTATTCCAAGTTTGAACACTCCACAAGCAAGTTAATCAAATTTATCTTAATGAGTGGATAACAAAACATATAAATTTATTGGTGGAATAGTAGTGTTTGTAAGCTTTTTTTTTTTTAAAAAAAAAAAAATCACATACTTACGGAGTTAAAAACATTACTAAACGATATTCAAATGATTATCAAACTAGACTTTGAGTTTATGATTTTAAAATAAAAATGATAAATAAAATAAAAAATAACAAAATATTGAAATAATTTCCTTTTTAAAAAATTAAAAAAAAAAATCTTTTCAATTAAACTGTTATTGTTGTAAAATTGGGAGCACAACGAAAACAAGGATATCAATAAAATAAAATATTAGAATAAATATAATATAATATAATACTAAAATAAATTAACATTAAAATAAATTAAACATAATATATAAATAAAATAAATAAATAAGAAATAAGAAATTTCTCTAAAATCTCAACTTTCTTCAATTTTAATGGAATTTGTCCAATGTGTATGTCTTTCAAAACCCACCAAATGTCACTATTTATAGACAATTTGACAAGTAGGAGGTGAATTACATGGACACTAAGAATGAGTATTTATAAGACAAATGGTTATATCTATGGAATGTAGAGGGAGTGACATTTGGCTTTTTGACACTAAGAATGAGTATCTATTTACACATAATTTATGATATTTATAATACTCCTCCTTAGGTACCCATTATATATATATGAAATGTGTCTCGTTAAAACCTTACTAGGAAAAAACCCATTGGAAAAAAATCTAGTGAAGGAAAAAAAGTTACATATTTCATATAATCTAATACTCTTAAGAAGAATGGATTATATTTACTCCCCTTCATAGAAACATCACTTGAGATCTCTGAGTCGTCGCATTCCAATATTGCACCCCCATTTTTCAAAGGTTGCAGTTGGTAATGATTTTGTAAATAAATCTTCTAGGTTATCCTTCGAACAAATTTGTTGTACAGTGATGTCACTATTTTCCTCAAGATTATAAGTGTAGAAAAGCTTGGGTGAAATATGCTTTGTTCTATCTCTTTTAATATATCCTCCTTTGATTTGGGATATGCATGTTGTGTTGTCTTTGTATAATATCATTCGAAGATTTTTACTAGAAGACAAACCACATGTTCCACTAATGTGCTGAGTCATTGATCTTAGTCATACACATTCTCGACTAGCCTCGTGAATTGCAAGAATTTCAGCATGATTTGAGGAAGTTTTTGTTATGATCTGTTTCACTGACCATCACGATACAACAATTCTTCTATACCCCCACTCACATATTCATACATGAATGATCAGGAACATATCATTTGTAACACTTTACAACAATTGTAACATCGACAAAACAAGCCGTATTCGTAGTGTCATCAGGATAAAGTACCAGGATAAAGTACCTAGCCTTATCCATCTACTACAGACAGTTTAGGTTATCACTTAAATATGATCCACATGTATGTCTCCACATACATGTTTAAGTTTCATAAAATAACCCAGGATCTGAGTTTATTGGATTGAATTAATGCAGTCTAAACATTAATAAAATACCTCCTATTTTATTAGATGTATAATTTATCTTTACAAACTACAAGATACACTCAATTTAGGACATTAACTCCAACAATCTCCCACTTGTCCTAAAATGAGCGGGGTGTATCGTACAAATACACTAAAATGAATAAGTGGAGTATAAAGTATCAAATAACAAAAATGGGATGTACAGTATCAAATACAATACAATAAACTATATAAACAATGGGAAGATAGTGAATTAAAAAAGATAATTTAATAAATAACAATAATTAAAAAGAAAAAACTCCAAATGAAAAAAAAAAAGTTTATTTAGAAAATATTATTATCATTAAACTAAGGGCCTCTTTGGAATGAATTATAAATTTTTTTATTTAATCACTTTTGGTTTAAAATAAAAACACATGTGTTTGACAATTCTTTCTTAGAAGTATTTTCATATACAAAATTGTTTGATTTGTTCTATATTAAAAATGTTTTTATTAATGTTTTCCAAAGTTGATTGATAGTAATCGAAGTTTGGCCAGAGTCAGTGGTCGGAAGTTCGCCAACAAGGGTCGCCAACAGTGGTCGTCGAAGCTGACTGACAACGATTACCAGAGGTAGTGGTCAAAGTTGGCCGACGGTGGCCGAAGTTTGGCTAGAGTTGATGGTCGGAAGTCCATCGACAAAGTCGCCGGAAGTCTGCCATAAGTGGTGATGAAGGTGCCGGCAATGGTAGTCGGAGGTAGTGGTCGGTGTTGGCCTATAGAGGTCGTGGAGGTGGTGTCTGGAATTTGGCCGACAAACTTCCTCAATTAAATTAGAAAAAAAAAAAGTGTAACCCATGGGTTTGAATACTGTTTACTATTCAAACCCATGGGAAGAGGGTAGGAAGCCTTGGCTTCCTAAACCTTTATTCCAAAACAGGGTTAAGCTTAGGATGCCTAACCCATCCTAAGCCTAACCCTTGAAACAAACACCCCTTAAGGGAGAAATCTATCTACTTATCCTTGTTTCACGGAAGGAGTGAATTCCATCTTGTGTAACTGAGTTTTCAGCTCCCCAATCAGACAAATCCCCAAAAAGGTAGATACTAATCAAAGGACCGCCCTCATAGGCAGGGGTTCCCAAAACACTCAGATTAAGGTCATGTCACCTATGGTCGTTTTAGTGAAATGTAAATCTCAATTATCAACGGCGTTATATAAAGAGACTAATCATCTCGTGGTCCGCTCTTATACAAACTTTTTATATAGGACACCTCCGCTCGCATGTCTCCACATGAATGGTCAGGATCAGACTATCTGTAGTAGTTCACAACACTTATAAACCTCTTCAAAACGGGTCATATCCGTAGTGTCACCAGGATAAGGTATCCCTCCTTAATCCTTATACTACTGACCTTTAGGTTATTACTTAAGGCATGATCCACTTGTATATCTCATATACATGCTTAAGTTTACATACAATAACCACAGATCTTAGTTTATTGGATATAAGTAAATGCAAATAAAATAACTCTTATTTTATTAATAATAATGTGTAAAACTATTTACAAATTATGAGACTCCGAGAGAATTAGGACACCAATCCCAACAAGAGCAAGATGAGAGTTTGAGTATTTCATCACTTGTACTGATGATTATTCAAGATATGGGTATGTTTATATAATGCAACAGAAGTCTGAAGATTTTGAAAAGTTCAAAGAGTTCAAGGCTGAAGTTGAAAATGTATTAAATAAAATAATTAAGACAATTCGATTTGATCAAGATGGAGTGTTTTTGGATCTTACATTCCATAACTATTTGATGATGAAGGGAAAACCATTGAAGGTTTATGCAGTAGAATGCGGGGATCGATCCCAATTTTCGTTTTTAACAGAACTTACAAAAATTACATAATTAAAAGAGAAGAATTGTGTATTAAAATTTAACCTACAACATGCTTTTCTAATTAGATGTAAGGGAGAAGAAAAAACTTTACCTTTGAAGAACGATTATTCAAGAATTCCCTCGAACGGATCTCTTCTTCCAAAAGGGACACCAACAAACAAAGCCTTCTGTATTCTCCTTAGGGTTTGAGAATGGCAGGTGGTGTGGACTCCACCTTAGGGTTTTGGAAGAGGGAAGGAGATGGAGAGGAGGAAGAGAGGGAATCTTCTTCTCTATGAGTTTTTCCCAGAGAGAACTGTTTCTCTGTGTGTTTTCAGGAAGAAGATGAATGAGCACCATCCATCTCTCTCACCTCTCTCATCATGTACTTGGCTAAGAGAAATTAGGGGAGGGAGTTGTAACTCCCTCCCTTTAATTAATTAATAATAATTTAATAAAATAAAATAAATAATAATTATACATATAACAACAACCTTATTATATGTATATAAACTATATGTTATATCCCATATAATGCATGATCTATAGTTACATATTGTATTAAATACAATATAACTTATAGATGTATTTTCTCTCAACCATACATATTATTTAATATAAATGACATTTATATTAAATTCACTTATATGAATCTAATTCATCTAATTAATATTTGAATCATATTCAAATATTTAATTCCTCTCAACTTATTTATGGTATTTAATATAAATCATATTTATATTAAATCTAATTATATGAATCTCATTCATATAATTAATATTTGAATCATATTCAAATTTCTCTCATATTACCTTATATTATAATGTATCAAATACATTATATTAATTATATCACGTATATAATTAATTTAATTAATTATATCATATATAATTAATTTCCTCAATTAATTTGAACACTTCAAAATAATCCAAAAATAATTCTCAATTAAATCCTTGTTGAGCTATAGAGGGGACCATATGGACCTATAGATTGAAGCTCCAACAGTAGTTAGATAATTATTAAACTCTTTAATTAAAATACCCAACATCTATTAATTGTCGGTCATTCCACTAAAGACCGACAACTGCATCCTTCACACTACAGATAAATTTTTGTGCCCATTGGATATAACAAATCAACATTGCGATGATCCTTCACAAATTGCTCGTAAGTACAATTGGGTCAAAATTACCATTTTACCCCTGTAATTACATTTAACTCTTTAAGTACCACTAATTCCTCTTATGAACAATAAGTCATAGTCCAACTCTAACCAAGTCCCTCTCGAGTCAAGAGAGAGTGTGGCCACTATGTTCAAGCCCCGGAATTAGGGTTGGCAAAATTCCCCCGGGGGGTCGGGTCCTCGCGGGACCCCGCCCCGAATCCCTGGTTTGATTGGGGATGGGGTTAAATCGAGGAATTTTTTTGGGCCCCATTCGAGGACGGAGCGGGGACGGGGATGGTATCCTGCCCCGACCTCGACCTCGATTTTATATAGTTATATTTTTAATATTTTATAAATATATATTTATAATATATAAAATAACTTATTTATATGTTTGTTTATAGTGTATACTGTAGACTTATAGTGTTGTGAGCCAAATTTGAATATATAAATTATAAATTTAAGCCCAAAAGTCAAGCCCAAACTTAAAAAATTAAAAGAAAAAATGGGGAATCACCGTGGGGAATTAGTAGGGGAATCCCCACGGGGAAACGGGGAATGGGGCCTTGCAGGGACCCCGTTTCCCCCGTCCCTGTCCCTGTCCCTGCCTTCAAATGGCGGGGATGGGGGTGGGGATGGGGGGAATTTACCTCACGGGGCCGAGGACGGGGGACCCTCCCCTGCCCCGCCCCAGCCCCGTTACCAACCCTACCTGGAATCAACCCTTAAGGGAGTAATTTATCTACTTGCTCTTGCATCGGGGAATGAATGAATTCCATCTCATGTAGTTGTGTTCTCAGTTTCTGAGTCAAACCAATCCTTAAAATAATAGGCTTATTGAGTTGGCAATCTGACCACTCTCACCCATACAAATCAAAGGATCGCCTTCATGAGCAGAAGTTCACAACTCACTCAGGATTCTGGTCATGTCACCTATAGTCATCCTAGTAAAATGTAAGTCTCTATTATTAACAACATTATATAAAAAGACTAATCATTTCGTTGTCCTATCTTATACAAACTCTTTATATAGGATACTCTCGCTCAAATGTCTCTGCATGAATGACTAGGATTAGATCATTGTAGCACTTTATAATACTTGTAACACCTACAAAGTAGCCCATATCCGTAGTGTCACCAGGATAAGGTACCTAACCTTATCCATCTACTACAGACCGTTTAGGTTATTATTCAAACAAGTTCCACTTGTATGTCTCTACATACTTGTTTCAATTACATAAAATAACCTAGGATCTTAGTTTATTCAATTTAGTATATGCCTATAAAATAACACTTATTTTATTAATAACAATATGCTTATACAAAGTTTACAAACTACGAGATTACAAGGAGATTTAGGACACAATTCCCAACAGATAGAACATGGAATTGTATCCCAACTCTCAGTACCTGGTACATCTTAGTAGAATGATATATCAGAAAGGAGAAATTGAATCCTGTTAGACATGGTTCGGTCTATGATGAGTTATGCTTCTCTACCAGATTGGATTTGGGGTTATGCAGTACAGACTGCAACTTATATTTTGAATTGTGTTCCATCCAAGAGTGTTACGAAAACACCATTGGAATTATAGAATGGTCGTAAAGCTAGTTTTGGGGTTATGCAGTTTATTGCTTTATGTACTTGTATATTGAATATCCTACTAGCTTTAGGACAAGTTGGAGATTATTGAGGTTGATGCCCTAAATCTCATAGAGTCCTATAGTTTGTAATTGTATTGTAAAAACATTTTATTTATTTAATAAAATATGAGATGTTTTATTTGATACTTAATAGCATTAAACCCACAAACCAATAAACTAATATCTAAGGTTTGATGGAACAAACATATGCACAACGGAAGGAAAAAAGAATCTAAAGTACTCTAATTAGGTTAGTTTAAAAGCATGAGCATGCAAGACAAAATAAATCAAAGGGATTTCAGAAGTACAATCTTTGTAGTCTCCAAAGCTTCTCCAAATCCGCTTTAATCTCCTTACGAACAGTTTGTAGACCACCACGAGAGTCTTCCCGACTATTCTTCGGCCTTAGAACGGGATGGTGGGATCCGGTGAGTGACTAATTTGGAGCAGAATAAGTTAAGTTTAAGAGAGCTTTAGGTCTAAGATTTTTCTAAAAAATCTCATAAGTCTCCACTTTGCCAAGAAAAATCAAATATCATACAATTCTTCTACTTATGGGCCATTTCATGCATGACATGCAATTTTGAGTTTGATGAGAATTTGACACTAAAAAAACTACTAACTCAAGGTGGGATTAAGCGGGACAAGTGTCTTCAAATGAAGATAACAATTAGTAATTCAATAGTTGAAATTTTTCACTTACAAATGTTAGATCTTTCCACTAACTTGGTCAAAGTTTGACTCTCAAAGTCCAAAATCAACAAATTTGACTTTTTGACTTTTAAAAATAAAAAATAAACAATTTGACTTCCATTGCATTTTTTACTTAATCAACAATTTGACTTTTAATGCAATTTTGACCAATTCGATTTAATTTTAATAATCAATTTTAAAATTAAATTAATATTAAATAATTAATTAAAAATTTTAATTAATTTTATTTAATATTAAATCTAATCATTAATCCCAATTTGTATGAATCTCTATTCATAATCTTGATATTTAAATCTTATTTAAATATCTCTTATTTTCTTTCTCTTTATGTTTAATTCACAATTAAACATTAGGGTAATATATTTACCGCTTTGCTCCAAAAATCTAACTGCTTTGGAGGATTCCTGTAATATGCCTCTATAATCACCTTACAGTATAGTAAATGTAAATAGACTTTCCCAATAGGGACAACACACCCCCCCACTTAAAGCGCACCTCTGTATCGACTGAATCACTCTTTAAGTCTAGTCGATGGATTTCTTCTTCAACTAATTAGAGTTGACATGAAATGGATCATGGACTACATGCACAACAACTTATCCTAAATCCTTCCATGAGTGGCTAGCTTGAATTATCGAAGGTGATGGAAGTATTCAAGTTAGTAGACAAGGATATACTTCTCTTGAAATTACTATGGGCCTTGAAGATCTACCACTACTGAAAGCATCTAAGTAGTAAGCCCACTTCAATATGAGTGCTCTCCTATTCCGACTTCCCTAGAGCCACTGGTAGCACAACGAGACAGCGACGAGTTCTCTACCTCTACACTCGCCATCTTTCGTATACTCCACTCGTTCCCTTCGCCTTTGTAAGATATGAGCTAGTAGAGGGACCTCATGGACCTACAGTTCATGGGTCCAACGATCTGCAATTAACCGGCTAAACTCTTTAACCTAATTAACCACCATTCGTTAACTACCGGGTCGCTTCACTAAAGCCCAGTAGTTGCAATCCCCTTACTATAGATATGTTATGTCCACTCGATATAACCATGATTAGTAAGTTAACCTTTCACAGGTTGTTCGTAATAACGACTGGGGTCAAAAGTTGTTTTACCCCCGAGATTACATCTTGCTCCTTAAGTCCCACTAATCCTCTAAAGAATAATTGATTTGTGATCCAATTACTAAACTGAGTCCCTCTCGAGCCAATGAGAGAATGGGGCCCCTTGTTCAAGACCCGGAGTCAGCATTTAAGGTAAAGCGGGTAGCAGTGAATTCCGTCTTGCACCCTATGTTCTCAGCTATCTACCAGTCTTACCCCTAAAATGAGAGGCTTATTGAGCAGGCATTGTTGAGCCCTCACCCATGCAAATATAAGGATAATCCCTTATAAATAGGAGTTCATAGTTAGCTCAGGATTAAGGTCAAGTTACCTGGGTGATCGCTTTGAAATAGTCAGTCTTAAAAAGTAAACGATGTTATAAAGTAAGAGTGAATTAACTCTTGGTCCGATCTTATGCAAACTCATTGCATAGGACCCTCCGCTCCTCATGTCAATACATGAATAAATTAGGATCACTTTGTTTGTAGCATTTTACAACAAATTGTAACAACTACAGAGTGGGTCGCATCCAATAGTGTTACTAGAATAAGGCATCAAATCTTATTCGTATACTATATATCATTTTGACTATTTACTCGAATCTGATCCACTCTTATGTCTCCACATAAAGTTCAAGTACTCATGTAATAGTCATGGATTTTTTAGTTTATTAAATTTATTTCTAAAAACGAAATAAGCAATTCATATATTCAATAACAACTTTATCAATTTACATAATGAATTTATTGTTTACAAACCACGAGTTTTGGGACATAAAACCCAACAAGGTTATCATATGTAGCTTAAATATGTATGTAGAGACATACTGATGGATCATGTTTAAGTGATAACCTAAATGGTATGTAGTAGATAGATACGGCTGGATACCTTATCCTGGTGACACTACAAATACGACATGCTTTATAGATGTTACAATTATTGTAAAGTGCTACAAATGATCTGATTCTAGTCATTCATGTAGAGATATGTGAGTGGGGTATTCTATAAGATAGAACCATGAAATGACTAGTCTCATTATATAAAACTGTTCATAATTGAGACTTACATTTCACCAGGATGACCATAGTGACATGATCTAAATCCTGAGTGAGTTATGAACTCCTGCCTATAAAGATGATCCTTTGATTTGTATGGGTGAGAATGGCTAGATCGCCGACTCAATAAGCCTATCATTTTGGGACTTTGTCTAATTGTGGAGCTAGGAACACAACTACACCAGACGGAATTCACTTAGGAGTTTAATTATTTATTCAAGTACCATTTGGAGCTTCAAACTATAGGTCCATGAGGTCCCCTTTGTAGCTCAATAGGGATTTAATGAGAATCAATTTTAGACTAATTAGAATTGTTCAAATTAATTGAGGGAATTAGGTTATATGTGATATAATTAATTTAATTTAATTATATACGATACAATTACTATAATGTTTTGATACATTATAATATAAAGTTTATTTGAGAGGAAATAAATATTTGATTGTGATTCAAATATTAATTATATTACTTTGGTTCATATAATTAAATTTAGTATAAAATGAGATTTAAAACTATAGGTTATATTGTATATGATACAATATTAAACCATAAGTTATATGTTATATATGATATAACATATAGTTATTACATATTATATATATATATATATATATATATATATATATATATATATGTATGTAATTAAAATTAATTTAATTATTATTAATTAATTTTAATTTTGAATTTTAAAGGGAGGGAAATAACTTTCCTCCCCTTAATTCTCTCTTGACCTCATGATCTCAATTGGTGGTTTTGTGGAGAGGATATAGTTCTTCTTCTTCTTGAGTTTTACAGAAAATAGAATAGAAGCTTTCTGAGAAAAATTTTCTCTGTATCTCACCCTCTTTTCCTCTCCAAAAAATCTAAGAGCCCACACAACTCCTTGGATTCTCATCCTCGAGAATTTAGAGGATATTTTTGTAGTGGTGTCCACGTTTGTTCTTGGTTCGAGGAATTGAAATTGTTTGTGATACATCAAGGAGGAAATTCGTGAAGGTTGATTTCTTCAAAGGTAAGCGTTCTTGTAACCCTAATTTCCTTTTCTTATTCAATGGGCATGCTATAATTTTAAGTTTGATTGCATAATTGATTATGTAAAACTTGTATTCTATAAAAATGATTTTTAGGACGAATCCCTGTTTCCGCACTGGACCCTCCTCGATTCCTTCACTAGCCTCTTCAACAACTCTTGTTGAAGTTTCAATAGTATATTTAGAAATTTTTCTTAAAACTATTTTGCTTCATGATTTCTGGTCCCTCATGTGGTCTTCCTTTAAGAATGTAGCATTTGTCGATACAAATACTTTATTTTTATTTGGATAAAAAAAAGTACTCACTTCTCCTTTCCTTGGGGTAGCTTACAATAAGCATACTTTCAAACAAGATTCCAAATTTTTGGGATTTGTCATAAGCATATGGGTTGGATATCCCAAAATTTTGAAGTGGCGTAAACTACCTTCACGGCTTCTCCACAACTCCAAAAGTTTTTCAAAAATACTTTTTGGTAGAACATTGTTCAAAATGTAAACAACAGTCTCCACTGCAAATCCCTAAAACGAGTCAGGAAGTTGAGCATAACTTATCATAGTCCGAACCATGTCCAACAGGGTTCTAATTCTCCTTTCCGATACACCATTCTGCTGAGGTGTACTAGGGGCTGTGAGTTGAGATGTTATTCCATGTTCTATCTTATAGTTTTGAAATCTTGAAGTCTATATACTCTCTAACATGATCAAATATAGTGTTTTTATCTGTTTACTTAACAAGTTTTCAATCTCGGTCTTATATTCCTTGAACTTTTCTAGTGCTTCAGACTTGCGTTGAATTAGATATAGATACACATATCTTGAATAATCATCTACAAAAGAGATGAAATATTCATGCATTTCTCTTGCTTGTACATTCATTAGACCACAGAGATATGAATGTATAAGTTTTAAGGTTTCTTTGGCTCTATAACTTTTTCCAATAAAAGGTCGTTTTGTCATCTTGCCTTTAAGGCATGACTCACATACAGGTAAAGAATTTTCTTCTAAACTATTTAGAAGTCCATCGCCAATCTCTCAATCTTGTTGAGATTAACATGACCTAACCTTAGATGTCGAAGGTGGGCATTTTCTTTAGGAGAAATCCTTGGTCTCCTAGCAATTATTGTCGTTCTGAATATTTAAGTATTTATGACAGTCTTTGTAACTAACGGTCTTAGTACATATAAGTTACTTTCTTTTGAAGCAAATCTTTTCTCCATTCCATTTTTTTACCATAAACACTTTACTTCCAGAGAAGGGGAGAGATAATTTTGCTCAATCAAACAAGAAACATAGATTAAATTCCTTTTTCATATTTGGAACTAAATATACATCATTTAATAACATATATTGTTTCTTGTCCAAAAGTAACTTAAGCCTGCCTAAGGCAGCAGTTGAAACGGCCTCACAGTACCAACTCGAAGAGTCATCTCCCCAACTTCCAATTCTCTCAAGGAATTAAATGCCTGATAGGAAGTATGTGATTAGTAGTGAAGAACCCTATGAAGGGACCTTGAATGGAAGAGATGAATCGTCCCAATTTTCCATAATTTTACAAAACAGAAAAATTTTATAGCAAACAAAATGATATTATGCAATTCAAAAATAAATTACAGCATGCTATTGAAGACCAAATCTTCACATAAAAACCCCTGATCTCCAAATTGGGCACTACCACGATGAAAACCTTGGTATTCTCATGGATGAGAACCCAAGAGGGTATGAGGCTAGCTATTTTGGATTTTTGAGGGGGAAAAAAGATTAAAAGAGAAAGGGAAGATCAAACAGAGATTCAGAAAAGTTTTCTGTCAATTTCTTTCAAAAAGAAGAAGACTGAAGAACGTTCCAAACTTCGGCACTTTGTGGAGAGAAAAATAGAGAGGAGAGAGTTCAAAACTGATTTTATTTTTATTAAAAACACATTAAAATTAATAAAATTAATTTTATTAATAAACTTTAATATATATACATATATATATAATAACCACTTTATCATATAATAGATATTAAACTATATGTTATATCAAATATAACATATAACCTATAGTTTAATATTGTATCCAATACAATATAAACTATGGTTTAATTCTCTCAACAACGATATTTAATATAAATCTCATTCATATTAAATTTAATTTATATAAATCCAATTCACATAATTAATATTTGAATCATATTCAAATATTTAATTTCTCTCAATTAAATTATTTAGTATTATAGTGTATCAAATACATTATAGTAGTTATGTCATATATAATTAAAATTTAATTAGTTATATCATATATAATTAATTTCTTCAAATAATTTGAATAATTCAAATTAATCCAAAATTTGATTCTCATTAAATCCCGTTGAGCTACCGAGGAGATCTCATGGACCTGTAGCTTCAAGCTCCAACCGTATGTGAATAATTAGTTAAACTCTTTAATTAAATTATTCACCATTCGTTAACTATCAGGCACTCCACTAAAGACCGATAGCTGCTCTCTTCGCACTAAGATATATTTCTGTGTCCATTGGATATAACCAATCAACAGTACAATAACCCTTCACAAATTATTCGTAAGTACAATTGGACCAAAATTACCATTTTGCCCTTGTAGTTACATCTAACTCCTTAAATACCATCAATCCCTCTAATGAATAATAAATCATAGTCTAGTTATGACCAAACCCCTCTCGAGCAAAGAAAGAGTGTGGCGCTACAATGTTCAAGCCCGGAATCAGCCCTTAAAAGATCAATTTATCTACTTGTTGTTGGAATACAGAAACAAGCAGCAGAAGAAAACAGGATCATTAAGCATTCTAATTCATTAATTTTGGCTTCAAATTCAACATGCTCATAAACTAAAAAGAGAGTTTCAACACTAACCTTCCAAGTACCTCTTGAATCACGATCTTCAGCTGCAATCTCCTCTTCCTTTTGTTGTGAACCACCATAAGATCTTCCCTACTATTCTCTTGGAGCCTTAGATTGAGTTGTGAGACTCAAAACAAGCTAGAATTGAAGGAAATTTGGAGATAGGTTTTCTAGTTTTCCATAGAGTGAAGAACACTTCTTCAACAACTTTTATCAATAAGTTGCATCCATTGCCTCGTCCATTTCCATTTCAAAACGGAAGTTTATATTGCATGACTTTCAAGCAACACACCTTCTACATGAATTCCAGATCAAGCTTGAGAATTTGAGCTGTAAATATAGTGGAACCATGAATTAGCTACTAGCTTGAAAAAAATGGGACCCACTTGTCCAATTTCTAATTTTCTATTTTTTTTTTCAATTTTGAAACTTTTCCAAAATTAAAATCAAAAAATAAAATTTCAATTTTAATTCTTTAATTAAAATTTAGTTTTTATTAATTTTATAAAAATTAATTCAAAAATTAATTTTTCTAATAAAATTAATAATTAATAATTAATAATTAATTAAACAATTTAATTAATTCTAATTAATTTAATATCAAATATAAAATTAAATAATGATCAATTACACAACCATGAATCCCTATTCATGAACTTAATGTTTAAATCATATTTAAATATTAATCGACTCTCCAATTTTGTTGAATTTCAAAAATTAAATGTGTAATTATATCACATACAATTGCTAATTCCCTTAATTTTAATTTGAACGTTTCGAATCAACTTATCACGCTACTCTAAGGCTAATCCATTTGTGAGCTAACAGGGGGACCTAGTGGACCTACAAATCATGGGCTCCAACGATTCGAGATTAATTGGTTAAACTCTTTATACCGAATTAACCCTCATTCATTAACTACCGAGTCATTCCACTAAAGCCCGTAATTGCACTCCTCTCAATGTAGATATATTGTGTCCATTCGATATAATCATGATTAGTAAGTTAGCCCTTTGCAGGTTGTTCATAATAACAGTTGGGTCAAATGGTTGTTTTACCCCCGAGATTACCTCTTGTTTCTTAATTTCCATTGATCCTCTAATGGACAATTGGTTTGTGATCCAATCATCTAACCGAGTCCCTCTCGAGCTAATGAGAGGGTGGGGCCCCTTGTTCAAGACCCGGTGTCAATACTTAAGGGAAAAATCTCTCTACTATCCCTGAAAGCGGGTAGGAGTGAATTCCATCTTGCACCCTATGTCCCCAGCTATCTACCCAGTCTTACCCCTGAAATGGGAGGCTTATTGAGCCAATGTTGTTGAGTCAATCCTCACCTATGCAAATCTAAGGATAATCCCGAATAAATAGGAGTTCATAGTTAGCTCAAGATTAAGGTCAAGTTACCTAGGTCATCACTTTGAAATAGTCAGTCTTAGACAGTAAATAACGTTATAAAGTAAGAGTAACTTATTTCTTGGTCTGATCTTGCGCAAGCTCATTGCACAGGACGTCTTCACTCCTCATGTCACTACATGTACGAATTCAGATCACGTTTTCTGTAGCACTTTACAACTCCTTGTAACAACTATAGAGTGGGCCGCATCCAATAGTGTTACCAGAACAAGGCACCCAGCCTTATTCATATACTATAGATCATTTAGACAATTTACTCGAATCTGATCCACTCGTATGTCTCCACATAATGTTCAAGTACTCACATAATAATCATGGATCTTTTAGTTTATTGGATTTATTAAAACGAAATAAGCAATTCATATATTCAATACAGCTTTATTGAATCAAACTTCAATAATAACTTTATTGATTTATAGAATCAGTTTATTGTTTACAAACCACGAGTTTTAGGACATAAAACCCAACACTTGTCCTGACATTGGAGAATGAGTGAATTCCTTTTTGTGTAGCTGTGTTCCCAGCTCCTTAATCAGACAAATCCACAAAATGGTAGGTTTGTTGAGTTAGCGATCTTACCATTCTCACTCATAGAAATCAAAGGACCGCCTTCATAGACAAGAGTTCACAACTCACTCAGAATTTAGGTCATGTTACCTATGGTCATCCTGGTGAAATGTAAGTCTCTATTATGAACAGCGTTATATAATGAGACTAAACATTTCGTGGTTCGATTTTATACAAACTCTTTTGTATAGAATATCCCCGCTCACATGTCTCCACATGAATGATCAGGATCAAATCATTTATAGCACTTTACAACAATTGTAACATCTACAAAGTGGGTCATACTCATAGTGTCACCAGAATAAAGTATTCAGCCTTATTCATCTACTACAGACCATTTAGGTTATCAGTTAAAAACGATCCACCTGTATGTATCTACATACATGTTTAAGCTACAAGATAACATTGGATATTAGTTTATTGGTTTGTGGTTAATGCAACTAATTTTGAAAAAAAAAACATCATCTATTTTATTACATAAATAAAATCTTTGTACGATACAATTATAAACTATAAGACCCTACGAGATTTAGGGCATCAACCCTAACAAGTAGCCCCTGAATCAACTATCCAATCAGAATCGTTATTCTCTACTAAGTACGACTCTAGGACAAGCAAATCAGATTTACTATCATTGGATCTCTTTCTATTATGGACATTAGTGGGATTAGCTTGAACACCCTTATTATGAACTTCAAGTTTTTCCTTCGAGGTCAAACCTCTTTGATAAACTTCACTAGAGTTAACAACTTTTGCCTCCTCTATTTGTCCCTTGACATTCATTACGGACCGAAGTTCAATAGGGAGGTGACATTACTTGTAACATCCCGTGTTTTTCTTAATTTAAATTCAACATTTTTATATTAATTGAGGATTTTTTTTTGTTAATTTTGAAATTCAGTTTGTTTAAAGGATATTTAAGGTTTTATGCCGAATTGATTTGATTTTTAGGTTTATGTCGAAAATTTAATTTAAATTGAAGAATTTGATTTAATTTGGATTTTTGGAATTTCAAGAGAAGAAGGAAAGAGTTCTAAAAATATATATAGTCATATATATTTTGGTGTTTTGAAGGAAATGATAAAAATAAAAAGGGAATAGAATATAATGGAATAAAATAAAATAAAATTTTATTATATTTCTTTTATTAAAATATTTTTCTATTTTCTATTTTCCACACACACACGTGACCCCCCCCCCCCCCCTTCGAAACCCTCTCCCTACCACACCCCCAGCCGCCGCTTGGTATGTGAAGCCTTCGAGTCCGTAGATCTCCACCGCCAGCCATCCGCACCTCCAGCCAGCCGTCGTCATTCCGCTATCCTAGTCGCTCAGTGTCCACACTCTGAAGCCATCGCTTGTCGAGCCCTAGCACTGCTCGCCTTCTAGCGTCTCCGGTCGTCGTTCTATCATGTCACCGGTCAGTCGCATTAACGGTGCAGCCCATTCGCCGCACCATCGTCGACTCCAATCGCATAGCTCCAATCCGTCGCACCATGTTAGATTTGAAGCCGCCTCTAGTACTCGTCCAGCCACTAGTCTGCGTCGCCACTAGTCTATAGGATGTATCGTGGTTGTTCTGTGAGCTCACCAGAAGTTTCTTTTTGGGTTGGAAGGAATTTTCCAACAAAGGTTGAAGTGTGATTTGGGTGAAATTTGGATGAAATTCAAAGTTGGTGGAAAGCTAGAAGAGGATTTGACTCTTGGATTAATTTTTAGTTTTAATTCAAGTTAAGTAATCTTACTACTGGAATCGCCTTGTGTCGGGCGATAAATTTATGATTTATTTTTTAGGATTTTAAAACTAGTTACAAGGATAATTTTGACTGTTATGAGATTTAATTGACTGTTTAGAAAAAATATATGAGCATGTGATAATATGTTTGAAGCATTTTAATGTATGAGCATGATTTAGAATTTTATGAATTATAGTAAAAGGATGATTGAGCATGACCCTTAAATATAAGTTAAGTGACACTCCTACTGGAATATCTTAAAGTTAAAGGATGATTCGACATTGCTGATTCATATAGTTATGCGATTTATTATGAGAATGTGTAGACCGTACTATATATTATGAAATCTCGAATACTTGATTGTTTACATAGTTTAATGCATGAAAGTGATGTAGTAGAGTAGATCCATTAACATTAGATTAATTACGTATGTTGAGGTTAATTAACATGACCTTGGTGAGGAGATTTTAGAGGACTCATGATTATGTGAATGTTATATGTAATATGAAGTTAGATGCAATCTCTCTTCCTTTCCAGACTATGTGTGTCATATCTCGCTCCGAGCCCGCACTCCTGAGCCCAAGGAGAGGCATGATAATAACTAATGCTACTTTGGTTAACTTACTAGTTTCTTTTAATAACCCTACCTATAACAGCAGTGGAAAATTATTACATGCTTTAATTAGAAACTAGTTTACAAATTCAAGTTACATTTACATGAAAGGCACTATCCCAACTACCAATCACATTTAATACTATTTCTAGACTTGTGGCAGACCTTGACCAACACCGCAACCTGGACTCGTCAGCTACCTGCAAGAGAAACACAGAAACAAACCATGAGCTTTGCAAAGCTCAGTGGGTGGTATTACAACTACAAGTCTTTTACAAGCATTATCACGAGGTTCCCACGCAAACCTCCACCATACCATGAAGCTTTCACAAATCCACCTACACACACGGTAGATGGTTAACATTTCATAACTAAAAATATCAACCTATGTGCACATAATTCTCCCTTTCATGGGCTCAGAAGCTAGGCCTGTTGGCCCTCTGACCATCCCATTCAAGGTTTTCTGTCCTATAGGCTTAGAAACTAGACTCCTTGGTTCTCTGACCATCCTGTAAGGATTGATTTTGGGCTCAGGCTCTACGTCCATAGACCCTTGACCATCCCAATGTCGTACTCATCTCATAATATAAACTACAACATATCAATTGAAAATATGCATAAAAGAGTAAAAGAAGAAACCATTCACAGTGATCTGTTGAGATCTCTCTTCCCAGTTCACCCGGTTTCCCTTATTCCTCCACTGGACCCTATTTTCGGTTTAAATTTAAGCTTAGATTACTCACTCTTTCGAGCCTTATCTCAAGACATTCCCTTCTTAAAAAAATGTGTGAAAATGTCTTAACTATAATACCTTAAAGTTTCACCTTGAAATTCCTTGGCGATAGCTTCGAGTCTCAAGTTTATTCGTCCTGGCCAGACTTTCTCCTCACAGGTGAGCACCTCTCGGTTTTCCTTAAATTTGACAGCCTTAGAGTTAGAATTGTGTTAAGCATCCCTCATACTGAAACTACATTTAATTTAGAAACATTTGGTTAAAAAATTACCTGATTTGCAATAGTAGTTGGGAAAAGCTTCTTGATTAAAGTTAGCTAATGACTGATAGAAATGCTAGTTATTATAAGCCTTTTATTTAGAATTATGAGAGCTAACAAGTAGAAAATGTTGTGATAATACTATAGAATTTGCGAAAATTTGAGTTTTACTTCGATTAGCACCTAAATCCTCACTGACCCCAATATTATGAGTTACTCCATGCCAAAGTGTCTATTTTTGTTGCTACCGCAGGAATCAAATGCATACGTTGGAAATAAGCAATCGCAGACAAACACATGCACTGAAAGTTGGATCGCAAGCGTCCATCGCATGGAAGTTACGGTGATCGAATGTGTCCATTGCATGGAAGTTGCGGTGATCGAATATGCCCATCGCATGAAAGTTGCGGTTATCAATTGGAAATTGCAGCCACGGAGTGACAACTTTATTAGAAGGACGGTCGCAAGATGGGTAGAACGCGTTGATACTTCAGCTGAATCAAGCTCGGATGCATACCTTGGGAATATCAACAAGATAAGACGATGTGACATTGCCCATACCGCGACAAAAGCAGCAGTGAGCCATAATGCAATCATGATAGTTGTTGGCATTTAAACTCTATAAATAGCCTTTTGGACCTTCATTTCAAAACATCCGAACTTCTGCCTCAAGGCAGAGGTTTGCGATCACAGATGAGAGCTTGAACAAGATTTTCAGTGAGAATTCTTCACCTCTACAAACCAGACCGAGTGACGACCGAAGCTTTCTCTGGAGATAGAGCTCAAGACAGACATCTCCACCATTCATCCATGGCACCACCGGCAGCCTTGATGCAGAGTCCTTCATTTCTCTTCTAACCTCTATATTGTATTACATTTTAGCTTAAGATATTAAGACAATTTGAAATCAATACATCTCTTGATTCCTTCAATGCCATCTTCTTCATCATCTTTATCTCTATCATTTCTTATCTTTAGCATTTATTTATCAAAGGTGATCGCATACTTAATCGTGTAGCCTAGAGATAGGACGCATGTAGCAACCCACCGAGAGGTATGCGTTGTGCGAGTATAGTGAGTTAATCCTCTTTGCTTGGTGAAAGGCTATAGCAATGCTTGTCTATGGGTTATTGCATTGCTTGTCTATAAGTTAAATAGTCGCGTCTAACTGCCTGAGAAGGTAAGAGATGGAATGCACTAAAGCAAAGTTTGCATTGTTCCTAGAAATAGGCACAATCTTATGCTCGATGCAACCATGCACTATATAGATATAGTCATGCGGCTGACCACCGAGAGGTGTGCGATGTGTTAGTGCAATGAGCTGGAATTACTCGGGCGATTTAAGATAATAAACATTTACTACGCGTTAATGGTTGTTGTGTATCTATCAATTTTTATCGCAAGTCTTCTATTGCTCATTCTGTTTAGTTAGGGGTAGGAGTAGTGTGTAAATTCATTAAACTTTTTTCGTTTTATTTTTATTGATCGCCTCAAATGCATTGCTTCACGAGCATTATTGAGTGACAAGTCCCTGTGTTCGACCTCGGATTACCCAAGATACTTGCGTTTGCGTTATACTTGGCGCAAGCGTAAGAAAACTTGTGATAGGAACGCGTGGTCATTGCATACTAGATTAACACATCTTCATTCCGACGCATGACCTTAGATGCATGGGTGTAAACGCATAGCTTAAACCATGTCAAACGCATGATTGCATATACAACCCCATCCGTCCCAAATTTTTCTTCCAACATTAGCCTATGTGTCTGCCCGTACAACCCTATTCCCTTTGGCACCTTTGCTTGTACCTCTGCCCGAACACTGCCTTCCCTTTTTCGAATATCTCTTATTCTTTCCTTTCTTTGTGGTTCTTAAGTACTTAACTGCTGTGTGGGTTGAAGTGGGGCATTCTGCCCCTTTTATAGGCATTTAACCCTTCTTCTTTGCCCGACACCTCTTCCATTGATCACATCCAAGTGTTTTCCTTATCTTCTGCCAACTCCCAGCCTCTTCCACCTCTTGCTTGATATGTCTTCACCCTACACTATCAATGCATCCCTCATATCAATGCAATCTTAAGTGTCCTCCTCCTCCATAGCCAGCATTTAAGGCTTAACTTTGCATGTCTGCTCGTGCACCCACCTCATTTACTTAAGGCCTAAAACTCCTTCCTAACAAGCCACATGTCTGGATGACATCCTTGGATGCATCCATCCACCCTTATATGCGTTCATCCAACTTTATATGTGGTCATCTAGCCACAAATACGTCCATCCAATTGACGCAATATTCTTATGTCGGACACCACCAATTGGCGCATGCGTCCATCCTGGCTCGTCTTATCGCCGCATAGTTCATCGCCTATTGCTGTTGCTGCATACTACCAACGCATAACGTTGCCGCATAGTACCGACGTATGACAACAACGCATAGTGCTGTCGTATACCATTGACACATACCTTCGGCCGCACACCTTCGCATCGCCACATGCGTAGCACGCTGCAGGAATAGCATCGCCGCATGCGTAGCATCGTCACATGTGTAGCATTACCGCATGCGTAGTATCACCGCATGCCTTCGCACCACATGCCCTCGTGTAGCATCACCGTATGTCTCGCGTAGCACTGCTGCATCCATCGCATCCATCGCGCCACATGCGTTGTTCTAACCTCTCAAGACATTGGCTGCCACATGCGTTTCTCTTGGCCCCACTTTGGCTTCCTTCAACGCCCCAAATAACCTCTAAATGAGCAAGGTCAACACATGGAAAACACTTAGTCAATTTTTTCTAGCTTCCAACGTATGGTTATACTTAACCAAATTTTTACTAGTTATGGCTTATTTCTAAAGCTATTAACAAATCCTATTTAAACACTTAGAATTTTCCTACTCTTTATCTTAGGATCTAACTCATACTTAGTTAATCTCTTTTATTTCCTGTTTAACATGGAAAATGGAATTCCGGTTTTCACAATGTGACTGCATGAAAGTGATGTACGTCCAAGGGCGCTAGTACATGAAAGAGATGTACTAGGGCTGGTGTGTATGAAAGTGATACATACCTAGAGGGTACTGGGGTGTACGTAAGAGGTGCACGTTCAGTGGGTTATATGTATATGAAAGAGGTGTATACATAACCATGTATACGAAAGAGGTCTGTATCCCTACATTTATAGAGAAGATCTGGGGTGTACGAAAGAGGTACACACTCAGTGGGTTATGGGTATACGAAAGAGGTGTATACATAACCAGGTGTACGAAAGAAGTACACACTCAGTGGGTTATGTGTATACGAAAAAGGTGTATACATAACTAGGTGTACGAAAAAGGTACACACTAAGTAGGTTATGTGTATAGGAAAGAGTTGTATGCATAACCATGCGTACGTAAGAGATTGTTTTTCCTAAGGGATTCCCCAGATATTGTGTTTCCTTCGGTATTCACCAGAGATTATGTTTCCTTCGGGATTCACCAGAAGTTGTGAGTCCTATGGGACTTACTAGAGGTAAGAGTAGGGACGTGTCGGTGAATGATATACAGAAACCGTGATCGAGCCACTGGGACCAATTTTATGCTTCTGCTCATGAGATTTAGATTTCTTTTTATGTTTGCTTAACTTTCAGTTTTGATGTTTGAAACTTACTATTAAGAATTGTTTTCAAACTTATTTATTAATATTTATGATTTATGGGTACCCTATTGTTGTTTTTAATATTTGAACTTAATGAAGGGCTTTTGAACTTACCTTATTTATTTGGAATTTATTTCACCATAAAAAGGTGTCGTTTTAAGTTCCATGCATGGACGTATTTAGTAATAGCCTAGCTTAAGTCCTAGGGGGTCAGGTCGTTACATTACTGGTTTCGTCTATATTAACCCCATCCTGCTTGAATTTTGAGGACACTCACTCAGACAACTTTTGCGTTAATTTTATGATCTGAAGTGCAATGACCACAATCTCAAATCTTTTGGTCAAGGCATCAGGTATGCTCACCAAAATGTGAACTCCAGCCTCAAGATTGACCTTCATCCACCAATAAATCACGAACATTTCTTGTTTCATCAAAGATGGGAACTGGAGAACATTTCTCAGCCAAGACAAAGTTAAGGTTGTTAACCACAAACATAGTTTTAATTGATTCTTTCCGAGTTATGTAATTGAATTTAGTAAATATTTCAACATTAAGGAGGTTCATTGAAGCACTAGTCATTTTTGCTAATACAAAACAAATTACTTATTTTAAACACTTATGCAAAAAATCATTTTAATAAAAAAAACTAATAATGAACCCAACATTATTCCATTTTGTAATGATGCTTCAGTGATTTAGGAATAAAGTCACCAAAGGTTGGTCACTCATCCCTTCCCTGAATTGAGATACTTCTCAACCAATCATTACACCAGAATAACTCTTATTCCTATAAAGATTCGTAGTCATGATTGATTTGGTTAAGAAATCATTAACTTGCTTAAAAATTTTTTATAAGTGTGGCCTTTCATTTTAGACCCTCGAGTTTCGTCCCGATGAACCAACTGAAGGAAAAATTGATTAGGATAAAAACTAAAGCAATCCTATCTAGAAACCATTTTTGAAGTTTGGCCCTCATACTGACCTAATGCTTAAACCATTCGAAGGGGGATGCTCCCAGGGCACCTCGAGACTGTGCAAGAAGGTCTCACGATGAAAACCAATGAAGAAGATGGTAGAACGTGTTAACACATATCCTTCTCCCATTTACTATAAACACTATCTCCATTCACTTTGATATTGACCTATGCAAACACCATCTGAAGGGGGATGCTCCTAAGATGCCTCGAGGCCAAGCGTGAATCTCACAATGTGAACTTTTAGGGAGAACGTGAGTGGAAAAAATTGACATATTGTATATATCTTTTTCCTCCTATTGAGTATTTTACAAAAATGAGTTTATTAACTTAGTAAAAACTAACTAATTAATTTTAACTAAGTCTTTGTTAATTTGCTCAATATAACGCTTATATTGAATATTTCAACAATATGTGACTTCATTTGTTAAACTTTTTAACAAAGTAAATTACTTGTTGCATGCTTTCAAAATATTTGCCCAATTCACCTAAGGTTGGTTTCCAGATAGAGTTGTTCCATTTCCGTTAGCTTAAATACCTCAGGCTCGAGAGAACTTTCCTTAGACAAAGGTCCCTTATGGGCAATTATTTTATAAATTTAATCTCTTCTTGAGATTCATTTTAATCCTATTAAAACGAATTAAAAGATTAACTTATTTCTAATCTCATTAGAAATTTGTTTAACATAAGTCTAAGTGAATTAGTTTTAAACCATTTAAAATTAAATTAAATCGACGTCTACATGCAACTCTTTATTATAGGTTTTAATTCTAATTTCATTATATTTATAACCATTATAAAATAATTAAAACTAAAATCTATAATTGCTTTCAAAGACATTGATTAAATATAACATTTATATTTATCTAAGTAATGTCATGCTCAATGCAAAAATTATTGTAATTAAAAAAAATATAACACTTATATATAACAATTTGCACACATATCCATCATGTCATTATACATTATAACAATTATAACCTAGTATGATGTATGAACATGCTTGATGTACCATACATCTAAAATAATATATCACTTATACTAAGATGCATGAGCATACTAATTCAATCATGCATCCCAAAATATAACACTTACGTTTTGACATGATGCATGAACATGTTTATCCTAAAGTGAGATTTTGAATCTAAATGACATACTTTATGTACCATTCAAAAATAGTTTAAATCATACATCTCATGTATAATTAAATTAACAAAATAGGAAAGTTGATCATCTATTGGCATTCCTAGAAAATAAAATAAAATCTAAAACCCTAGATTTTAGAAAATCTTAAAAGAAAACGGAAAAAGATAAAAAAACTGCTTTTGTTCAGCGACGACGGTGGATAAACTATACCCCAAAATGTCGATCCAACAGTTCAAAATGAGACCCTAGGTTTCTGAACATGCTGACCAAATTTTAGCATGATCTAACTGTTAAAACTCCAATTATCGATAAATTTGTAAAAGTTATCCCTGGAAAACCGAATTGGACTGCATTGTTTCTCTCCGTTTTTTCTTGTTTTGCCTTTGTTTTCTCGGGTTCTTTTCACATAAACTTTTTTCCACAAAAGACATGGACTTACGGATTCGATTTACAATAAAATAAAATACCCCTAAACACTGGGTTTTACATTGATCTCATTAATTAAAACTGTAAATCTAAATGCCAAAAGCCTAAACAGTCAACCCACAAACCACGATTAAAATCATATACATATCATGTATATATTTTAAAAGCAACCCACCATTCTATTATGATTCTATTTCTAAAAAATCGAAAATCAAAATTGCACAAATTGGGCTTTGATACCAATTGAAGAGGGTCGAATCTCAAGCAAAAGCGTGTGATGGCCTTGCAATTTTGGTTTCAATTTTACATAAACAAAATATGGTATAAAAATAATAACATAATGGATAAACTATCAAAATTAGCATGCATTTAAGAAAAGAAAAGAGGGAAGAGCTAAAATTTACCTTTGTGGATTCCCAAATTCTCCACGATTCCCTTCGTGTCTTCTCCGAAATGTCTCTTTAATGATCAAGAGACACCATGATACCTTGTTATTCTCTAGGATCCCAAGAATTGGATGTGTGGTCTCCAAGACTTGAAAGAGGAAGAAGAAGTAGTAGAGAAAAGAAGAGAGATTTTGAAAGAAGTAGTAGAACACTAGGATTCAGAATTCACAATTCAACTGTGTGGCCATGAAGGCTTATTTATAGAGAGGGGATGACCCACTTCTCCTAGTTTTTTTTGTTTCTACTCTCGTTCTAATTTAATTAATAACTTCTATTTAATTAATTAGTCCAATAATTAAATAACCATGTATTTATAGAGAAGGGATGACCCACTTCTCCTAGTTTTTTTTTTCTGTTCCTACTCTAGTTCAAATTTAATTAAATAAATTCTATTTAATTAATTAGTCCAATAATTAAATAACCATGTATATTAAATCCAATTTAATAAATATAATTAATTAATTAATAAATAAGACCTATTTATAGAGAAGAGGGTGACTCCCTTCTCTTAGTCTTTCCTATTCCTACTCTAGTTCTAATTTAATTAAATAATTTTTATTTAATTAATTAGTCCAGTAATTAAATAACCATGTATATTAAATCCAATTTAATAAATATAATTAATTAATTAATAAATAAGCATTACATGTTTATTTATCCCCACTTCTCAAAAATTAATTAATTAATTAACTAACTAACCATTAATTAATCAATTAAACGACTATATTAAATCATATTTAATATAGAATTAATCAACATATAATTATCACATATTTAAATGTATACATCTCTTTAATATTTGAATCTTATTCAAATATTATTCTCTTTTAATTATAAATCATATCTATAATTAACCACATTATATTAATCTCATTAATATGAAATAGATTTGAACGATTCAAATCATTCCTCTTATATATCTTTTAGTGGACTATCAAGAGAACCTTATAGACGTACAAATTAGAAACTCCAATGATATAAGATTAATTAATTAAATTAATCAATTTTCATTAAGTACCGGTCACTCCATTAAAGACTGATAGTTGCACTCTTCGCACTGTAGATTTATTTCTACGTCCACGGATATAACAATCAACAGAGAGTCGACCCTTCACAAATTGCTCATAACTATAGTAAGGTCAAAATATCATTTTACCCTTGTAGTTACATCTAACTCTTTAAATACCCATGATCTCTCTAATGAACAAACAGTTTATAGTCCAACTATAAACTAACACCTCTCGAGCCAGTGAGAGGTTGAGGCCTTAATGTTCAAGACATGAAATCAACTATTAAAGGAGCAATTTATCTACTTTTTCTAAGGTCGGAAAATGAGTGAATCCATCTTGTGTAATTGTGTTCCCAGCTTTCTACTCGGACAAGTCTCCAAAATGGTAGGCTTGTTGAGTCGGCTAAAAAGGTCACTCTCACCCATACAAATCAAAGGATTTCCCTCATAGACAGGAATTCAACACTCAAGATTAAAGTCAAGTCTCCTATGGTCATCTTAGTGAAATGTAAGTCTCTTATAGCCACGGTGTTATATAAAAAGACTATTCATTTCACAGTTTGGTCTTATACAAAGTCTTTGTATAGAATACCCTCGCTCGCATGTCTCCACATAAACGATTAGGATTAGATCATTTGTAGCACTTTACAACAATTGCAACATCTATAAAGCAGGCCATATATGTAGAGTCACTAGGATAAGGTACCCAACCTTATCCATCTACTACATATCGTTTAGGTTATCACATAAATGTGATCCACCTAAATGTCTCCACATACATGTTTAAGTTTCATAAAATAACCTTGGATCTTAGTTTATTGGATTGAATTAATGCAGTCTAAGATTGTGGCAGATGATGATGTGTGTTGGAACTGGGCATATCGTCTCATCTGTGGTAGTGAGAGGACTCCGACTTACTCTACAAAATAGATATATTTTATTAGAAAATGTATTTTTTGTTCCTGACTTAAAGAGGAACTTAATTTCTGTAAAGTGTTTACTATAACAAAATTATTTTGTTTCATTTAATGTAAATAAAGTGTTTATTTACAAAAATGGTATCAATATTCGTTCTACTAAGCTGGAAGATAATCTTTATGTGCTAAGACCGTTAGCAACTAAAGCCCTCTTGAATATTGAACTATTTAAAACTGTGATAACTCAGAATAACAAACTTAAAATTTCTTCTAAGGAAAATGCCCATCTTTGGCATCTAAGATTGGGACACACAAATCTCAATATGATTGAGAGACTGGTTAAGAATGAACTTAAGTGAGTTAGAAGAAAATTCTTTACCTGTGTGTGAGTCATGCCTTGAAGACAAAGTGACCAAAAAATCTTCTATTGGAAAAGGTGACAGGGAACCCTTAAAACTCATACATTCAAACCTCTATGGTTCGATGAATGTTAAGGCAAGAGGAGGGTTGGGATATTTCATCACTTTTACTAATGATTATTCTAGATATGGGTGTGTTTATTTAATGTAACTTAAGTCTAAATCCTTTAAAAAGTTTGAGGAGTACGTTGAAGTTGAAAACACATTAAATAAAATCATTAAAACATTTCAATCTTATCGAGGTGGAGAGTATATGGATCTAAAATTTCAAGACTATTTGATAGAACATAAAATTTTATTCCAACTCTCGACACTTGATACACCTCAGTAGAATGATGTATCAGAAAGGAGAAATCGAACCTTGTTGGACATGGTTTGGTCTATGATGAGTTGGATTCTTATAATTAAATTTAGTATAAATTAGATTTATATTAAATACCATGCATTAATGAGAGAATTGAAATTATAGGTTATATTGTATTTGATACAATATAAAACTATAAGTTATGTGTTATATATGATATAACACATAGTTATATATATATATATATATATATAATATTCATTTAAATTTAATTTGATTTGATTTAATTTTAATTTTAAATTAAAAGGGAGATAGGTTCCCTTTAATTCTCTCTTGATCGATTGTGAAGAATGAGAAAGCTTTTTTTTGGGAGATATTCTTCTTCACAGAAGAACAATGAAAGTAACTGGTATTCTGTGATTTCTACGATCTCTCTGTAATTTCCAAAGACTTCTCTTTTCCTTCTAAAAAAATGTCCCTCTCTTCCAAAATCTCAAAGTCCACGCCTCCTAGAAATTCTCGTCCCAAGAGAATACAGAGGTAACTATTTGTGGCAGTGTCCTCATTGGTGTTGTTTTATTCGTGATTGATAGTGATCGTTTTTGGAGAGGGGATTTCGTGAAGGCTTCAATTCTTCAAGGGTAAGTCTTCTCTAATCCTAATTCTATTTTCCCCTCTCTTACATGTTGTATAAATTCTGAAATCTTATACATATTTTGGTTATGTAAGTTTCTATTCTATGAAAATTAAAAATTAGGACGATCCCCGCTTTCGCAATAGAATTTCACCGTTCCTTCAATTGGTATTAGAGCTAGATTTTGGTCCCAGATTTTTAATTTTTTTCCATATTTTTTTTTATAAATTTATGGTGGGTTTGCATTTTGTAATTTTTGTTCATATGGAATGTATTTTGGTTTGCAATTTTTAGATGTCTACAAGATTGGATTTTAGATTTATTTCTTTTCTTTACAATTAGTTTGTAAAGGCTCAATGTTTTAGGCATTTTATTGCGATAGAGCCTGTAATTTGAAATTTTTGAGTTGTTTGTGATCGTTCAGGTGGTTTTCTGGAGAAAATGAGGCCAAAATCGGAGAAGATTCAATGGAAATCATAACTGTACAGTAGCATTATAACTTGCGAAAAAACTTTCCGTAGCATTGTAATGCTCCAAGACGAATTTTTTTTTTAGTTTGCGTGCGGTTCGTGGTTCTTCTAGCTCATGGTTCATCCGGTTTACTTGGCTCGGCTGGTTGACGGGCGATTCGGGTGTTGGGTAGTTCGATTTGAGCGGTTCAATGCCTGGTTCACTTATTTTGAACCAGTTGGTTATTATTTATGCAATAGTTAGTTGTTTTTAATTAATTAAATTAA